>NC_071121.1:23522500-23858750 GCF_024256425.1 Clarias gariepinus | reverse complement strand
TTTTTAATGTACTGTAGTCCTATGGTATCGGCTAACTGAAGGACTTTTTTGGTTATCATATTTGGCAATTTTTTTTTCTCTCATTTTCAGTCCAGTCCACACAATGACCTATGAATCATTCAAGCACATGAAACATCTAACTTGAGGAATGACCGGGTGAGAAACAAGTGCAGATGATGACAGATGATCAGGCTGGTGATTAGTATACTGGTGATGCTCAATGCTGAGTCTTGAAACAGACGAGAGGGGATAGAGGTTGCTGCAAGAGTTGTTACATAAATGATCAATTTTTAAATGCCATTTTGCAAAAGACACTTTGCAGCAAAACATCTGTTCCCATTTCTTTAATGCAATATGCATCATTTAATTTAATCAAATTTAATATGAGGAAATGAGATGTGACTCACAACTTTTGCACAGGACTGCCTGCAACTACAGTACATGACACCAAAATCAGCTTTGTTTGTTTTTGTCGCATGTGATGCATAGCGTGGCCGTGTCAGGAGCTAGAATCTGCATGCGGGTGGAGCTGCGAGTAAACTTCATGTATGCAGGCATATGTGTGTGTGTGTGTATATATATATAAAGCTTCCACACACAATATATTACTATTATATTGAAGTTTGCAATAGTATGTACAGTAAAATACTCTCCTGCTATTATATTTCTGAAAAGAAAAAAACTACAGTCACTTCAATTATTGTTTTACTCAATTATAGCTCCTACAATATGTCTGACTGATGGAACAAATTAGGATTGATTAATTATTCTTTCACTATGGATCTCTTTTATGCTTAGGATTTATTAAAACCAAGGATCACCTGTATGAGCAGGTCATTGGTTTCAGTTCATTCATTCAGTTGGGAATTAATTGGGAAAAAATGTATTATTAAAATTAGTTATTAACTTCACTGGTGCGCTGTGAGCTCATTATATTTCATCTAATTTAATAGTTTTTGGTTGTTTGATAAAACTAGAGCTACTGTTTTGTCCTGGTGTTCTGTGAGGTCAATATTCAATTGAATAGTGGTTTATTATGTTTTGGGTATCCTCTGAATGATATTTTTCCCCCTTTTTGCCACCTTTTCATCTGTTTTAACTCTTCTTCTTATTTTAGTTTGTTCTTGTGCCCTGTGGCAGTCCTAGATCTATGAATATAATGCTTGATTGTAAATAATAGATTTTTTGGAGGATGCAAGTCTGAATTTGTAAAATTGTATTTGTGTATACGGAAACCTATGGTTATAGAACCTACTATGAATTGTGATAGCCTCAAATAATCCTAATCAGCTATGGTTATGTGTTCCTACAATAATTGAGACTTACTTCAGTTTAACTATAGGAACAAATGTTAATATTGTGTCATGTGTTTAGTGGTTATTCCACAATTCAATGTCCATGATAAAGTGTTAGGCCAGCTAAAGTAGGGTTTGCCTTACTTGGCAAGAGTCTTTGCCTCCGTAGCGAGATCCGGCACATATCATGTTCTCATTGACTCTGTAGGAGTAGTAGTTCTGGCAGTTAGGGATGTAATCCACATCCACAGAACGGAGCACAGGGGACAGGTAGAAACTGTAGATGCGTGTGACGCCCCAGCCGCTCACTGTGCAGGTTTTTCCAAAAATTAGTGGTGGTATGCTGGTATCTGGTAGAAGAGCTGGCTGGACATTCGCGTTTAGAACAGCCGGTTGGCTCAGCTGTGAAATACAGCATACATATACACTTTATATAAAAATCCAAGCACCTTGACTGATAAACACGAAGACACAATACAACCAGACTAACTTCCTGTCTTGTTGGAATAAAACAAGAACTGTACTTTTTTTTAAAGGTTTAGATATATATATATATATATATATATATATATATATATATATATATATATATATATATATTTATATATAAGGCATCTTTTATATCAGTATATATATATATATATATATATATATATATCATAGTTTATACTGTTTATAGCCAGCTGTGTTAGTATCCTAGTACCTGAACACCGTTTGTTGGACTTACGAACAAATTGCACTTATGAACAGAACTTATCCGTTACAACTACAGTTATAATATCTCGTTACAGTCGTGCCTGGAAGTGGGTGGGATATTTTAGGCAGCAAGTGAACATTTTGTCCATGACGTTGATGTGTTGGAAGCAGAAAAAATGGGCAAATGTATAGATTTGATCAACTTTAACTCAGCCAAATTGTGATGGTTAGAGGACTGGGTCAGAGCAACTCCAAAACTGTCTTCTTGTTGGACGTTCCTGATCAGCATTGGTCACAGCATAGTAAAAGTGATCCAAAAGCAGAAAAGCAGGGAACCAGTGACAAGCACATGACTGGCCCGTGTAGTCCGATCCAAAAGAAAAGCTACTGTACCTTAAAATGCCGAAAAGGTTAATGTTGGGTCCTATATAAAGGTGACAGCGCACACTGTTATGGTTGCAGAAGGGGAAACCTACTCAATATTTGACGGGTGGTTGTAATGTTATGGCTGATCAGTGTACCTATTAAGAAGGTGGTATTTTTTAAAGAATCATTACATCATTAGATATCATGAGGGTAAGTCAAAAATTATCCACACTCTGGTTATATTAAAACTTCTGTTGGCCACACTGTCTACTGTTACATCAGTTCATTTGTAACTGCGGTGAAAACAAAAATGAATGCCCCACTTGTGATTTGCACAAAGGAAAAGCAGTGTGCAGTCATTAGTTTTTTTGTGGTCTGAGAGTGTACCTGGTGCTAAAACTATTCACTGAAGAGCATTAACAGAAGAGTTTGGATATCTGCAAAGTAAATTTTGGACTGATCCTCTAAGGAAGGTAGTCTGGAACGGAAACATCCTCAACCGCCGATCAAGAAATAGTTCAAAAGTCAACCATCAGCTGGAAAATTAATGCTTAATACGATACTCACGGGCCAGTATTGGATCATTTTTAGGAAAAAGGTTTAACAGTCAACAGTGCTGGTTACAGTGAGACTCTTATTGAAAAGCTGAACTTCAGATTAAAAGCAGAGAACTGCTATCCAGGCGCGTCGTGATCTTGCACATTAATGCACGTCTGCACACTTCTGCCCACAATGTCAAAACTCTATAAAAACTTTGTTTTGAGTTGTTAAAGCATCCTGCCTATAGTCCTGATCTCGCTCCATCAGATTTTCACCTGTTTGATCCCCTGAAAGAAGACTAAGTGAAGAAGTGAAGACAGCGGTGCATTCATGACTCACAGCTCAGCCTAAAACATTTATTTAATGAGTGACCACAAAAGCTTGTCGATAGATTAGAACTTTTACTAAAAATTAAGGAGATTATGTTGAAAAATGATATATTTCAATAAATTCTGCAGCTAGAGTGCGTATAGTTTTTGACTCACCCTTGTAGATTGGCTTTCCTCCAATAAACCCCTTTAATTTTCACTCTGGATTTGCAGACAGCCTTTTTAAATTTGGTCAATAAACATAAGAATCTGCTGACCTTCAGGAGCATGATGTCACTATCATACGTTCTCGGGTTGTACATAGGTTGGGATATGATCTTGGACACGTTGAAAACTTGCTCAGTTTTGTCTTCAGCATCCAGATTATGTGCGCTCAGGACCACCTGAATGATGTTGCTCCTATCCAACAGAGAAAACGCCAATGAACTCATGATCTTGACCTTTAAATAGTAATGTATTCTTTAAGCCTTTTCCACTATTATATTTTTTGTTATCTTTAGGTTTTAATTTTAGAAGTGAGCAGTCAAATGGGCTTTGTTTATTAATATTAATGTGGGCAGGTGCAAAAAAAATATATATATAGTGGTCAACAGTCAGACAGGAGGAGTTCAAGAGTGTGTACAGAAGTTTGTAGGAGGGCTTCAAAAGTGGCTGCATTAATGGTTAGGCTTGGTCTAGAGAGAATGCATTATTAGGCAGAATTACTGTAGTGAAACGTTCTGCAGGAATGGGTAGGATCGGTCAAGAATATGTAGTTTAGTGTGTGTGTGGGAAGTCTGATCAAAAGCTGGCACAATTGGTCAAGACAGGCTATAAGATCTTATTAGGTGAGACAGTGTGCTGGAGCTAGTGGGATAGGTGCTCCACTAGTGCAAATACTTCTGGTCTTCTAACACTGAAGAGTAAATAACTACTTTTTTTAAAAGACCATTTGATTTTCTGAGTGGGCATTAGTGGCTCAGTGGTGGATTTGTCGCCTGCCATGCGGAAGGCCCAGGTTCAATTCCCACCCAATGCCCAAGCCCAGACGAAATGGGAAGGGTTGCATCAGGAAGGGCGCCGGGGGTAAAACCTGTGCCGAGTTTGTGGATCAGATGGTCCGCTGTTGTGACTCCCCGATTGGAGCAGCCGAAAGACTAACAGCCGAAAGGGCAATAAGTAAATAATAATAATAATAATAAAAAGAAAACCCTGTGTCTAACAGTAAAGTGAACATGACTGCAGTACTCACGGTCTCCAGCAGTGGGCAGCAGAGACCACCCATTGTTGGTGGATTAGGATTCCTCCACAATAATGATTTCTCTCATACTGAAGAGATGCTTGGAACTTAATGGAATGAGGCACAACTTCTTGGCCCCCAATGATCCTTTGGGTCAGTGAGTCTAATAGACAAAAAGAGGGTTAAATTCACAAAGCAAGTTGAAATGAGTCCTAGAGGTGATCACCATCTAATATGTACTGGGATTTAAAAAAGTTCATGTGGAACGTCTAATAAGTTCATATCTCACTAGTTGAAGATTAAAATATTATAGTATTTTTAAACTATAGAAATATATTAATCATGAAAGCATGTGATTTTATTACTGCACTTAGCATATCAAAAGACTTCCAATTGTACACCAGATATAAAAATTTACATTTAATTAAACAGAAAAGGAAAGAGCTGTTTAAATTTCAAAGACCTACCTCGGGTCATCATGGTTAGGACGAAGATCACTTTTCGCCAGACCTGAGCCATATCGTTATCACCAGCTGTTGAACAAACCAGTCAATAATAAGAGTAATAATAAGAATCCAGATGTCATGCAAGCAGAAAGCGTGTCATTGCATGATTTATGAAGACAGCTATGCAGATATAGCATGGGTTCCCATTTGTATCTTTCATAGCTCAGTGTCAGTCTGATTTATCACTCTGTGCATTTGAAAACCAAGGCTTTTGTCGGTCGAGTGTAGTTCCATTACAGCAAGTGATGCGAAATAAAGAGTATGCGATCCATCATACTCCACGTGCAGAAATTTAACGTGACTTTTTATACAGAAATTTATCACAATAATTTTTAAAGACTCACCACACACAGTCGTCTTGGGATACGTGCAGATAAGACTGCCCGAGCTTCCCATAACGCTTTTATAATAGAACCATGTCTTTTGTGCATAGCTTTTGTTCAAAGATTGTGTCGTCTCAGAACGAACTACAGGGATTGACCTAGTACATGACAAAGCAGAGGAGTCCCTTGGTGTCCAGTGACCAATTTGGAGCTTTCTTCACTCTCACGCTGATGACCGTGGGTGTTACCAGAACACGGAAAGAGATAAATGGTTAGAGAGGGTGTGGAAGGGACTGAAGTTCTCTTCCTGAAAGAGTACAGTTTTTTTTTTTTTTTTTTTAACTGTCAAACGATTTTTGGTGAGGCAGAGGGCAGGCGTGTTTATGGGAGTTCCAGGGACACCAGCTCGATCCTGAGATTGGGTTACTCTCTGTGTGGCGTGTTGCATGTCTGCCTGGGTTTCAGCCAGGTTTTCTGGTTCGTTTCCAACTCTTAAAAATAAACCAGTTGTTATTAAAAAAACAAACAAAAAAAACTCATCTTATTTGGTGTTCTGAGATGAACTGTACAGTACGCATAGATGTGTGGCAAAGGAAGAGCATTTTAAAGTGCTCCCATAAGCACCAGATCTACCATAAGAAACCAGTAAATGTTTGCATACCTACATCAAAATCTGTGTTTAGACTCTAAATAAATTAAAGTCTATCAGTACACAATGCACTGATGATTTTTAAGTCTAAAATCAGACCTTTTTTTGGTGATCTCATACTGGCAGAAGAGTGGAGGGTCTCACAACCTTTCAAGAGCACCTGAGAACCCTTAGAACATGAGTTCTCATCATTTGCTAATATTTAAATGCTTTTCTTTGCCATACATCCAATATACCTTCTGAAATGATGCATAATTGAGGGTGACCCAGAAATCACTGGTTTTATGATGTATTACTATCATTTCAGCAAATTAGCCCTTTCGGCTTGTGAGTATTATTTGTAGCTTGAGCGACTGCGTGAACCTTGTAATTAGTTGTGTTTGCTCTCTCCACAACTACTCTATCATGCCATTGTTTCTAGTCTGCTGGTTTTATTACAAAAAACTGATTAAATAACAATATTCTCATTTTGTCACATGAAAGTCTGGGAAAATGTACATTGATCAGCTACAACCCAACAGGTGAATTGAGTAACATTGATTCTCTACGGTATATAAATAACAGAAAGGTTTTGTCCGTACATTGGTCTAAACTCGCTCTTTCAATGATATCTTTATGTTTTATACATTAGAGGACCAGAAACCAGTCTCAGAAAAATTCTGTCCGTATGTCTGTATGTCTGTATGTCTGTCCAGCCAGATTGTGTCACAGCATCACACAAAAATGGCTGGACAGAATGTAATAAAACTTTTGCAGTACATAGATATCAGTTATGTGCTGGATTTAAGGCTAGACTTTTAAATAGGCTCCTTGCTCAATGTAAACAAACACCTACACCAATAGATAATAATTAGAAAAGCTAAACTGGATATATTTACTGGGATTAGTTCATATTTTCACAGATGAAGTGGTATAAGTGAATTTGAACACGCTGGAGTCGTTTTAGGATAAAACGTTATCTTTTATCTGCTCCACTTTTTTTATTTTTTTCATCTTGTGATTCACCATAAAAAAAATAAATCGAATTTAGAGTAAAAAGACACAAGATACTTAACCTAAATAACAATAAAATGGTATTTCTGTATCTCTCCAATACGAAGTAGTAGAATCAACTGGTACTTGATCTACAACCTGAAATAATGAAGTCACTGATTACATTAAAGCTGATCTACTTTCCCATAATTCAGCGTGTCACTTATACTGTATACTAGTAAACTTGTGACAGGATCATTTGCACTCAACGCTTAGTGGGACCGAAGGCCAGCCCATGTGGGATCGGATGACACCTGATGGTCCTGTCACTAGTTTACTAGTATATAATTGATAATCAATGTTACTCAATCACCTGGCGGTGTTTTTTAGAGGCGCTACTAAAAGGTACACTGATCACCTACAACTGTAACATCACTGCTAGGTGAACTGAGTAACATTGATTATTAATAATATACCAGTAACCCAGTGATAGGATCACGGGCATCTAAAGCCAACTTAACTCTGGCTACGATAGAAAGGTATCAAAACCCCCAGTGCATCACAGCTTACTGAGTATGGAGCTTAACGGGAAAAGAGCACGAGGTTGACACTTGACTGCATTGAACTGAAACACAAAGACACGGGCAGCCCTTTAATTAATTATTTAATTCCCTTAACTGCCACACCTTGACAACCCACAGGACACCCTGCTTAGATCAGTTGGTGGAAACTCACAGCAGGAATTGTCTACCCGTCAGCTCTGAATAGTAATGAAATAACAATATATAAAAAAATATATATATTGAAATGCGGATGCAAACGTTATGATTTAAATGTTTTTGCTTCTTTAACCATTCATGGATTGAATCTGATATGGTTGTACGGAGAAAAAAAAGCGGTTGTTCTCACACAGACACAGACTGTTTATTACCTGAACAGGGATGCATGCCGGTGATACAGTGCTGAATTTTGATCTTTAGACCTTATTAGGGATTCACACAGAGAGTATTATAGTCTGAAATATCTTATAGAGCTTACAGTTATATACCGTGCCCTCTTAAATGTCTACGAATCCGACTCCTCGTGAAAGTGTGGAAGGAGACTGAAATCCGCCTACTGCTCAGGAACTTCAATAGAAAAAAGTCTCTTTCAAAGGCTAGTGGGATTTAAATAATACACCATAGAGCAAAACTGTAAGTAATAAATAGCACACTTAATATACTGTAACAGACACTATATGAAAGAAAAGGATGAATATCTGTGTCCTTGTTAAAACCCCGTGTGAGTTACTCAGGTTTCTGAGACGTATATACTGTAAGTGAGTGATGATCGCAAAGTCTAAATATCTCAAAAAAGTATAACACTTTGCTTTTAAACAACCAAATCTTTTAGTTCTATAGGCAAATAATCTTCTCTGAAAATAAATTGTAGATTTGAACATTTGACTAGACTCAATATAATCTCGTTCACTTGCTTAGATGACATCATAAGATTTAAAAGTTATCTTAATTTTCCAGAATTACAGTTACTGTTACAGTTGCAACATCAGAGGGGTGTTCAAGCCCAACCAGAAATGTCTTGTGAGTTAAGACATAACTTGACTCTTACAGAAGACCTCAGACACAGTACGGTGATGAGACTCATTTAAATAATGCAAACGAGCCTTTAAATAGCTCAGAGCCTTATGCAGTTGTTCCCGTGCCTCTGTCTCTAGGAACTGTTCATACAATCAATAACCAACACCACTTGCAAGTTACGGGAATTCGAGTGGGAGTTATTGCTACATCCTCCGCACAGTCGTGACCTTGATCCAAGCTTGATCCTTTTCCACATGTTTGGGGCATAAAAGGAGTTCCTGGGAGGCCAGCGTATCAGACAGGAAGCATTTTTTTTTTTTTTCTGCACCACTTGCACATTACCATGACCTCGCTCACAATGACTAAGCCATTTCCACAAGTTTGGGTGATCTGAGAAATCTTTTACCTTGATGGTATCCAAGCGATAGTGAAACCCTGGGATAAGTGCATTAGTGTAGCAGGGGATTGTATAGAGAGATAAAGGGAGTCTTTAAAAAAGTCATAACTGTGTGCTGTTATTCTCTACAATCAAAAGTCCCGGTTTGATCTGAACATGTACACACATGTACAGCATATAAATAAATACTTTAATATTGAATCACTGTATTATTATTATTATTATTATTATTATTATTGTTATAGTTATGACTCATGTTGACATCCATGACGCAGTGGTCCACATGCAGCACAAGGCAGGGAGGTTTGATGTACCGGGTAGCAGTTGCACGTTTTCAAAGAACCTTGCGTCATACTTCAGGATTGCAGCAGATATTTAACGTCGCCCCGAGCTAAATTGTGGAAAGTGGGTCAGTGAAGATATGCTATATTGAACACGAATCTTTAATCTGTGTATGGTCTGTAGGAGCTCAGGAGCAGTGCGGCGGGTCTGCTGTAAAAGCGCTGTGGTCAGCACCCAGGGGAATGAAGCATGCGATTAAGATGGAGGGAGAGAAAGAGATATTGTAGTTGTAATGACAAAAAAAAAAAAAAATGAATAAAACCTCCAAAGGTGGATATTAGTGACACCTTGTGTGGAGGAGGTGTCCAGGGGACACAAGAGGGATGAAAAAGAGTGTATCAGCTGAACACTGACAGAGTTTATGCTTTGCTTCTGTTGAAATAAGAGGTGTCGGGGGATCATTTTCAGATTCAAGAGGTCTAATCATGTACAATGCTCACTACTGTCCTTAACCATTTACACCGTCTCATAGTGTGAAAATGTATCCCGATTGGATCTCAGTAATTGGTTTCCTTGTGAAAAATGGCTGTGTTTACTTTTCAATGCGATGCAATGCAAATTAGGCTTCATCTCAGGCAGAATGGAGCGGAAAGCACAAATCCAAAGGTCACAGGTGAGGTTAAGAAAGCAACGTTTCAATTATATATTGTTTTCGTGCCCTCGGTCTTCCCGGTGTCCATGGAAACAGAAATCGGAACTGAGAAACCTGAGAGCGCTGAAAGAATCCTTCGTTCGCAGAGCAATCAGAGTATGAGGTGGAAAGGTTCCTCTCAGTTCAGCCTGGCACCTGTGGATCCCCCCTCTCTCTCTCTCTCCCTCTCTCTATCTCCCTCTCTCTATCTCTCTCTTCCTGTCTTTACTTGCAACATGAATCTGCTGCTCATCGTTTTGCTTTGCATCCTGCTCAAACTTCTCACCATCACCTGTAAGTAGAGAAGCTGTACAAATTCTTGAAGATACCTTTAATAAGTGTTGTGTAACCAGGGATTTTTTAAACCGTGTTTTATAAAGTAATAGGACTCGTTTACTTTTAAAATGAAAGATGGTTTAGTTTCAGGGCCGAACACAACTACAAATAAAAAAAATATTTTTTTTTTTGTTTAAACATTTATTCACCTTTTCACTTCTGCACAGGTTTAGGGTCTAATATAATGTATGTTTCAAAATCATATAACTTTTATGTCACTAAATGTGTTTTCATGATGAAAATTTACATATCTGCCTTTTTTAATCATTGATTTTTTTAATGCCAAATTATAAATAAAGCTACAAAATAATAATAACAATAATAATAATGATGCAGGCCAATCGATTTTGTACATATTGTGTCTAATTTCTGACTGTTACTGTATTTTTATGTAAATGAAATTATGTAAATTTAATCGCACAAAAGAAATCTAAGCATTTTTTTTAAAAACTGAAATGCATTTGCCCAAAGCAACCTTTTTTTTGACTATATAATTCTGTATAATTTATTTAAATTAAATCAGCTGGTAATCATTAAACAGACATGAATTTTACAGAAAAGTGGATCCAGAGATAATGCTTTCATTATAATGTGGAAATGTCATTCCTTTACACAGCCAGATGGTGAGCGATTTCTTTATCTTTTTAAAGAGCCCATAACTAAATCCTTTATATGTCATGAAGCCAAAACAGATCTACAAATAAAGAGTGAAGAACCGTTGCCAAATTTTGAGCACATTAGGGGATATTTCTATTCTGTTCCAGCTT
Source organism: Clarias gariepinus (assembly GCF_024256425.1). Taxonomy (NCBI): domain Eukaryota; kingdom Metazoa; phylum Chordata; class Actinopteri; order Siluriformes; family Clariidae; genus Clarias; species Clarias gariepinus. The sequence continues at coordinate 23,847,805 of NC_071121.1, read as the reverse complement.
TTTAGCTTTAAACCTGGTTCCAGAGGTGGACCTGCTTGGCAGTCTATATGTGGCGCCATTATTTATGAGCTGAAACTGAAGTTGAGTTTCAGCTGATGGTGGGGATAAGGATACAGATAAGCACATTTTCAAGAAAAAATTTAGTATAGGAGCCCTAGGAGCAAAAACAAAAACAAACAAAAAAAAGGACACATCTATCTACTGACCATCAGTGATTAACTGGCTGGTGTTTAAGTAGGTAATAAAACCTGATGAGGTGGGGGGAAGTTTGAAAATAATTTCCTGATAAAAGCACATCTCGAGGTGTTTTATTGTCTTTACACCACAGATATTTACCAGTAATATGTTAAAACAATGTATGATGGGCGATCAAGTCGAACTGGGACATGTGATGACATTTCTGAATGAAGGCATAAAACTGATTGACATTTACAGAAGACGTCAGTCACAGCGTGGTGATGAGACTCGTGATGAGCTGCAATAAAACATTTGAATGGTGCAAAAATTTTTATGAAGTCTGTACGAAGTCTGTACGAAGTCTGTAGAGGCCCCTGCAGTCATCTGGTGAACATTCAGCGGGGTGGGGGGAGTTTTCTTTGGAAACTATTATCGAATACTGGTTGTGTCACCATAGGTGTTCTGTTTTTGGAGAACAATACGTGACCTCAACACCACTTGTACAGTCCTGATCTTGCTCCAAACCCGTACCATAAACATTTAGCGAGTGGAACGCCAGATCTTTTAAAATCGACGGATAACTTGATAGACGCATTTGTCGGTGGGAACTGTACACACAATCATTCACCAACACCACTTGCACATTACAGGAACTCAGCTGGGAATTATTGCTACATCCCCTGTACACTCCAAGCCATTTCCACATGTTTGGGCCATTAATGGAGTTCCTGGGAGGCCAGCGTTTTAGACATAAAGCAGATCTTGATGGTATCTAAGCACTAATGAAACACTGGGTCCAACTGCTGTTGATAATGACAAAATTATTGTGTTATCATGTTATCAACAAAGTGGAGGTCTGGTGTCCTTAAAAAAAAAACCCTAACAAAAAGTTTTACCAAATGAAAACCGTTTCTATTGAGATGATAACATGATTAAGACGAGCATGTTACTACAGTAAGAACCGGATCTGACTTACAGAACCACGATCAGAACTTCTAATCAAACCATATCGAGAATGCAATTCTAACATATAAATAATAAATTAATTAATAAATGAATGAATACATAAATAAATAAATAAATAAATAAATATGAAGGTGCGATCATTGTCAGACGACTCACTTCAATCCTCAGGTTGTATTATTGTTTGGTTCACAATGGATTCCAGCACTGACACAATCATCCTTTTGAAAGGGCAGTTCACTTTCTTTCAGAAATAACCTTTGAAAAAAGAAAAGGGGGATGAGATCCTCTGCGATTTCACTCTCGTGAGATTGCAGGATGTGGATGCCCTGAGTTTCAATCCAGTGTGTGTGTACCTTTCAAACAGCCATCCAATCACTGGTACGAGATCAATACATTCCAGGCCAAGGCAGCAACAGATTCTGAAGTACGGTAGCACTTGATATGATGTAGTCTACAACTATCAAATGATCACCGGGAAGAGAATCAGATCATAGACTCGGAATACTGTTTGGCAGGTATAGTGAAGTGAAGGATCGAGTTACCATGTGACCAAATTAGTGCTGAGAACCTGAAACTGCGTCTCATGTTTCGCTGCTCCTTCCTTTTATGCTCGCTTAGGCTGAGATGTAGATATCTATAGATAAGTTAACTCTAGGGATAGAACCGACGTGATGATATACTGTATGTAACTCACCATCGTATCAAAGAGTTGAACAATTTACACAGGTTCCAGTTTGTCTTATTTTTAATGCATCGACTGCATTCATGTACAGGTCATGAAAATGTCAATAAAAAGCAAGATTTTATGCACTTTTTATTTTTACTTAGCCCTGTGCAAAAAGTTTTCTGTTATAAAGACCCAGTTTGACTTGAACACCACTCATACATAGACACACACACACACACACACACACACATATACTGTATATATTTAGAGTGAAACCTCGGATTGCAAGTAATGCAGTTTGCGAATGTTTCACAAGACTAGCAAATATTTGTAATAAATTTTGGCTTGGAAAACGAGCAAGTCTTAGTTTACGAGTACCGAGTCTCATGTATCATGCATGCGCTTTTTGTTTTGACGCGAGCGTCACGTGATCACAACTGAGCCAACGGTTTCTCTCTCTCTTGAGCTGTGGAGTTGTGGGTAATCGTCTCCCCTGCTGGGTCTTAGTGCTCATCTCTCACTGGCATAATTAACATGCGTGCACGTGTGTACTGTTTATTTCCGTGATTCCAGTAATATGCGCTCATGCGAGTGTCATTAGCGAATGTGTGTGTGTGTGTGTGTGTGGGAGAAACTCAAATAAGACAGGAGAAGTTTTACTATGTAAGACAAGAAGAGGGAGAGGGGGGGTCTGATATACTTCACACTCATACACAACACACACTCACAAACACACACACACACACACACCAAACACACACACACGCACACACGCACACACACACACACACACACACACACACACACACACACACACACAGTGTCTGCGTGCATAAACGGAAACACTTATCTGTCGGGATTTGTTTTTACTTTTTTTAAAGGTAAAGTGCAGGTTCATTTGTTTTATTTTTGCTTTATATTTTGTATGAATTATTTTATGTATTTCTTTTTTGGGGCTGTAGAACGAATAATTAGAGTTTCCATTATTTCTTATGCAGAAATTTGCTTTGATGTATGAGTGTTTTAAAATACGAGCCCGCTTCCACTGTATATATAGAGAGAGAGATATAGAAGGCACAGCTAGAGTTAGCAGAGCTGAAGATGTTGAGGTTTTCCTTGGGAGTGACAAGGATGGATAGGATCAAGAATGAGTTCATCAGAGGGACAACCCATGTTAGATGTTTTGGAGATAAAGTCAGAGAGGCCAGATTGAGGTGGTTTGGACATGTTCAGAGGAGAGATGGTGAATATATAACGGTATAAGGATGCTGAGGTTGGAACTGCCAAGCAGGAAGTTCAAAGAGGAGATTTATGGATGCAGTGAGAGAGGACATGAAGTTAGTTGGTGTGAGAGAAAAAGATGCAGAGTACAGGGTTAGATGGAGGCAGATGAGTCGCTATGGCGACCCCTGAAAGGGATTAGCCGAAAGACAAAGAAGAAGAAGACTGGGCTTGACTGAGTAGCGTTCAAGTCAAACTGGGACTTTATAACAGAAAACACTTATAAGAGCAAACTACCCTTCTTTATCCATATAATCCCCTGCTACACTAATGCACTTATCCCAGTGTTTCACTGGCGTTTTAAGGAAGAAAGGTTAAAAGATATACAGAACTCCTTTAATGGCCCAAACATGCGGAAATGGCTTAGAGCGAGGTCAGGAGTGAGTTCCTGTAATGTGCACGTGTTGCGGTGGCCAGTAAGAGACCACGCACTCTCCTGCAAAAACAGAATGCCTTTGCAAACCAGGCTGTATTAATCATTTATTGGAAAGTGACATTAAAAGAGTTCCTAAGAGGCCAGTGTTTCATACGTGAAGGATCATGGCTCTGGCATATTGAGAAAACAATAGGAAAACACTGGGATAAAAGCATTAGTGTAGTAGGAGATTATTTAGAGAAATAAATAGAGGTTTTACTCTTATAACTGTGTTCTGTTAGGCAGCACGATGGGTTTAGTTGTTAGCACTTCCAGGTTCTGGGTTTGATTCACACCACGGGTGCATGCCATGGATTGGCACCCCCGTTCCAGGGTGTACCACCTTGTGGTACTCACCTTGTGCCATAAGTCTCCTGAGATAAACCCTGTTTACAGGCTAATCATTATAGAAGATGTGTGAGTAAGAGTGCGTCCTTTTATTCTGCGCGATCCAAAGTCCCGGTTTGACTTAAACGCCCCTTGTATACTAAAAAATACTTTAATATTTAACCAAATTTCTTTGCTAATTGAAACTGGATTGTTAATGATTATAACGCATTACGTTGTTTTTAACCCCTCTGTTTATTTCTCAGGTCAGGACATGATGCAGGGACGGATAATAGGCGGCTACGCCTCCGCGCCCTACTCCATCAGATACATGGTGTCTATCCAGACCATCGTAGGACAGCACTTCTGCGGCGGCACGTTGATAAACAAGTACTGGGTGCTCACGGCAGCACACTGCAATGTAGGGTAAGCTTTCTAAGCAGGTCTCATTCAGGTGTGTGTATACAGGATAATGTGCCCCTGGAATTGTTCCAACTGCAGATGAATATTCCCCAAAGCGCTTGTATTGATGTAATCAATCCATCTCAGTGATATTAAACTCTCAAAGTTTGTGAGATGAATTATAACATAAAGTCCAGCATAAAAAGAATTATGTTAGGAAACGAACTGTTATTCTAGAAATGTTCCAGCACAAAAACATTACATAAATGTTAAATAAGAGTAGCAATAAAAAAAAGCAAACAAAATAACTGCTTAAAAAACAAAGTTAATCAAGCAAATAGTAATAAACTGTAATGAAACAGCATGCTGCACTAATGACATTGGAACATAGTGCTCATGTTTGTTGACTCTGACCCCTGGATATATATTGTGCAATAATCTCTATAATAAAATGTAATAAATGCATTCAATCTCAAAGAGAAAAAATAGAGTGCAGCCGAGAGCAAGGCACTATACTTTCATTTCAAAGCTTTGCGGCCCTGATTTACCATGCAATATTCAGTTTTATATATTTATATAATGCTAAAGAAAATATGATCGATATATTAACGCTGAATAGTTTTCTTCAGATGTCTAGGAAATGCTTATCAAATTCTCTTATTTTTCTCTATAATGCCATGTTCCCATTGTATCCTTTTCTGGAGGAATTTGATCGGTTTCATGTGTTGCATCTAGTGCTGCGAACATGAGGATCGTGACTGGGGATTATTCTGTAAGTGTGTACGAAGGCACAGAACAGTACCGCTCGCCACAGGTTCTAGTACCTCACCCAGAGTACAACAAAACCACAAACGACGCAGACATCATGCTCATTAAGGTAAGAGACTACACAATGGCATTTTGGACACAGTTGCTTATTTGTTCACCGTCATGGTTTCAGAAGGTTTTTGAATACATTTTCTGTACATCATACAAGGTGGTATCAAAAATTTTTGTGACTAGTTTTGTAACACACCAGCAGATGGCAGCACAAGGCTGCATGCACAGTCACAGGGGGCACCAACCTTCATAAGTCAGTGTGCCAAAAGACATCGTCTGGTGTCCATCAGGAGCTGTGCAACTGGTGCTGTTTTATCTACAGTATGTATGGTACCAAATCTGAGATCTCATCAAGCTTTTTTTTTTTTTTCGGGATTTTTCCCTCGATTTTCTCCCTAATTTAGTCGTGGCCAATTCCTCCCCGTCACTAGGGGGCTCCCACAATAAGGCTACTACTACCAATCAGTCGGGAGGGCGAAGACTATCACGTTTTCTCCGAACTGCGTGACGCCAGCCGACCGCATTCTTTCGAACTGCTTGCTCACACACCGAAAGGGTCTCGTTCTCACTCGGAGGCCTCATCAAGCTTTGAACATGTTGCTGCTAAGTTCTTCCCCAGGCTGCTGGATGACCCGTCATTACTGGTGATGAAACTTGGGTGTGTAGGTACGACCTTGAGATGAAAAAACAGTCTTCACAGTGGAAGAGCTCATCATCTCCATGACTGAAAAAGGCGAGGCAGGTCCGCAGCCTGACCAAGTGCATGCTCATCGTCTTTTTTGACATTCATGGAATTGTGCATCAAGCATTCCCTCCAGTGGCCTGGCCGTCAATAACGATTTCTACTGCCGGGTTTTAAAGCGTCTGTGGTCTATGGTGTGAAAATCTCAAAACTTTTTGATAACATCTCATATCTGCTCTGACTGAATTATAGAATCACTTGTTTTAAGACAGTATTGTTTCTGTTGTAAGAGGACCTCTATGGTGGATGCTCCATACAAAGATACTTATCCGTGTGTGTAATAGTTGATATGTCTGTGAGGAGACATTAACATTTATGAAACTGAGTTCCAAATGCTGGTGAATTATACAGTAAATGTTAAAGATAAAACATCAGGTCGATCCATTAGACTTTCCACCACAGGAACGAGCCAAGAGCAAGCAGTGTCTCCTGGACTTCAAGGAGAAAAGCGTGTGAATATAAAGTTCAAACATTGCAGACTTTTCAGAACATTAAATGTAACTGTAAATGGATACCAATCATTACAGATTAGCATTAGAATATTTAAGTGGGATAAGAGGAAAATAATATTTCAATAATATAATTAAAGGTTCAAACCAAGCACCTGGCCTGGGTGTTCCATGTTCTCCATAAATGTGCTTTATGAGTTTTCTTCAGGTAGCTTGGTTTGCTCTTACAGTCCAAACTTACGGGTTGTACTCTGATTGATGTTTACAAATTGCTTGTAGAGTGTGATGGGTTGGCACCCCATCCAGGATGTCCATAACGTAGGCTCAACTAAAACTTATGAATGAAACTGGTTGACATTTACAAAGCCTTTAAATGCAGTACGGTGATGAGACTCTTAGCTACAGTAAAAAATATCGAATGGTGCAAACATTTTAAAGAAAACTGTATGAGGCGGCTCAGAGCCCAGTGAACATTCAGTCAACATGCAGTGAGTGAAACACCCTCAAGATAAGTTAGCAGGGGATTATATGGAGAAATAAAGGTATTTTTTACATCTCATAATGGAGTTCTGTTATTCTGACCAATTAGTAGTCCTGGTTTGGGTTAAACACCCCTCAAAATATTATTGATGGGGTAAAGCTGTGTGTTTTTTTATTTAAATATTTGATGCGCACATCTTTTATTTGCTCTGAAACTGGTAGCAAGTGTAACTATTGGAATATTTATCTAGCGCGTGCTGAGTCCTTAGAACCACTGAGGAAGGTTAATTTTAAATATGTGGAAGTTTATAGATTTCCAAAAGAAAACAGCATTGCAGTGATACAAGCGTGAAGTTACAAAAGCATTAGGCAGCATTTCAGCATCAAGTCAGACAATGTTGTTGTTGAGTTCAGAAAGTGAAGTGTTCAGGTAAGTGACCTGATGTGGGGTTGAATATTATTGTGTTACAGTAAGTGAAACCTGAACCTGCTCAGGTCATTGACTTAAATCTTGGAATGAGATACGGTGTGGGTTTCATTGTCTGTCACTGATCTTTATCTTTCTGGTAAACTGTTTATCTGGCATGACAGGGCAGCCTTAAATCGAAAGTCTGCAAGTGGTTTATTTTTATTACATTGTTAGATGAAAAAAAAAAAAAAATGAAAACAGTATACTGGGTTTTACAATGCTTTGGGGAGTTTGAACAGCTTGCCCACCAATAACTCTGATAAACTATAGAAAAGTGCAGTGTAACCTTACTGACCATGCAATATGTAATTTTTATTTAACCTGTATAGATTTCTTTTGATTCAATTATTTTTTATTTTAAATTATTTTATAGACATTACATTAACAGAGCATTAAAAAGCATACTACTTAGATGTAATTACATATTTGTTTTATAAGATGTTCCTTATAAAAAAGTTGTAAATAAGTTCCTTATAAAATAGGTTGTTCGTGGAAGACAATTAAGATTAGATAAAACTGTTTTAAAAAACACAACAGCATTTTTGTCTCAGCGTGTGTCCTTGTACTGGATATTAAAGCTTAATTTGCGTTTGTAGGAAAATTGACCAAGATGCCCAAGGTTCGTGCAGTATCAATATGCCTTCTCCAAATCCATAAACACATGTCGACTTGATTAGTATACTTGTAAAACCCCGTCAAAAAAGCTGAATAAGACTCAAAAAGTGGTCTGTTGTTCATGTCCTTAGCAGAACATCCTTTGTTCCTCATGAATCAAAGGTCCAACTGTCCAAGGTGCAGCCTCTGGTGCATTTTCCTTTTAATTAGAACATTCCCTCCGGTACCTGCTTTAAACAAATAGGGAACACCATCAAGGTGTGTCGGTCCAAAGTCTCCGCCATGCTGTAGATCTCAGACCACTGTCCATCTAAGCCACACATTTGCAAAGTCAAGTACTGATGGACAAAGTTGGAGATTGCCAACAAGGTTGTTCATGTTTGCCAATGATTTACCTGATCACCAAGACACACTCAACTACAATAATCAGCCATAACATTAACACCACAAGACATTAACACGTTAACATTAAATCACTTATACACTGTAAAGAAAGTCCTAATTTTACAGAAAATAACTTTTAAATTTTATAGTAGTTTTCCTTAAAAAAAAAAACTACATACAAATCTCTGTAAAATTACTGACATTATCTGTAAATTAATAAATTGACTGTTATTTTAAGTATTATTTCAATACTAAAATATATAGGCTATATTTTTTATTTTTTAACAGTAAAAATACGATACTATTTATACTGTTTTTTTTTGTTTTCGTAAATTATGTACAACTTCATGTTGGTTTTTTAAAGGTGTTTGATTTTAATAAGTTTGAAAAAAAAATGTAAACTAAAAAATTTTTGCTGCTACACGTCTAGTGCTGTTAGTTTATTGAAGGTGTTTAATCATATACATTTACTGTAGAAAAAATCTAAAATAACAATGTTTCTCTGTAAAAGATTAAACAAGAATTTCTGTAAAATTGAATGTTTTTGCACATAATATGAACTAGAGTATTTTACCTTAATTGTATTGTTTTTGTTTGGCAGCCGTTGCTGCCAGACCCTTTTTTTTTTTTTTTACTGTGTAGTATATACCAGTAAATTAGTGACAGGATCATGACAGACCCATGGTTCACCCATGCCCGCAGTAACAACCCATCTAGTCTGATCTGAGGAAAAGCCAATGAAACACCAATGACCAAAAAAGTCAATGCTCGTCATAATAGAAAAGCATCAAAACACCCAGTGCACCACAGCACACCTTATACAGGACCCAGCAAGCAAAGAGCTCAAGGCTGCTGAACTGTTGTCCAGGTTGCCCAGACTAATCTAATTAAGCAACATGTGTGCTTGGTCAGATTGATTCAACTGGATAAACATATCTAATCCATGGAGGCCCCATGCAACCCACAGCATCCAAACGATCTGCTGCAAACATCCTGGTACAAGAACACAAAGCAAACCATCAGAAAAGCCAGAGCTGCCCAGGTGGCACAGGTGGAGCCTACACAATTTTGGGCATGATGTTTTGTGTTGTAATGTTGTAATGACTGGTCAATTTTATACATGAGGGGACTTAAACATCTTGTCATGTCTCAGTTGTTAATAAAAAATAAGAAGCATAATCCTTAGCCTTATCAGAGCTAATAAGTTGGGGTTAAATTCCTACTACTTTAGGGCATCTATAGGCGAAGGAGATGTAAATCTGGTGCTCATTGTATTCTTCTACACCTCACTTGCATGTCCCTTGGACTAATTTTTACTAATTGAGTGCCAGAACAAGATTGGCTCTGTCTAGGACAGGGTAGTGACTGATTTCCAAAAACCTCAGTAAGAAATTTAAACATTTCCATTTGCATTCACTCATTTGACTGATGGTTTTATCCAAAGTTTTCTATATAATTTTTAAAATAATTTTCTCTTATTTCATATTTTATTTCATTATTTGAATACTCGTATAAACATTTTACTGCATATCATACTGTGTATGGCTGTGTATGTGACAAATTGAATTGAATGTGATTGTAAGTACAATCCTCTTTCAATTAACAAAAGCCATAGATCCATCATCACCCGTAAAATTGTCTTTATCACTGTAAAGAATCCCTTCACTTCTGTAAACAAATGGAAAACACCAAAGCAGTAAATTGTGTGAGGTCCACCAACTGACTTCCTGGTCCACACAGACTTGATGTCCACTGTGGTATATGGGGTGTGATACACTGTAGTTCTTCTGTACTGTGTCCTGAATTCAAGGCAGTCTCGATTCAATTACTAGAAACATCAATATAACTCAGCTGAGAGTGCCTTTATGTGCTGTACGAAGAGTTTGTCCACAGGATTCGAAGACAAAGTTTTAGTTGTTTATGTTGCTAAAAGCTCCCTCACTTCACATTTTGGTGTTCTTAGATTTAATGTCACTTACAGTACATAAGTTAATAACAGAAAATAAAAAGGTGACCCCGGATAAGACGACTGTTCCATTAAAGAAGACTGAAAACAATGTTGTTCCCCCTAATGGTATTTGGCATTTTAGACTGGCTGCTCTTGTGAACGGTGTGCTGGAATAAAAAGATACAACGTACTGTGATATTTAAAAAGCGATGGATGTTTTTAATTCAATTTGGCGCATTTGAAGGCTGCATTATAAAAGGTATCATAAGCAATGGTGCCTTTTAAACTCTAACCTTTTGCAAGTTTTGACGCAAACTGCTTCTATCTCTTATCCAGATGCAGACACCAGTGATTGTGAATAACTTTGTGTCCCCTGCACCACTACCTCGACAGGAGGACACCATAGCAGAAGGTCATGTGTGTCGTGTATCTGGTTGGGGATTCACTAACCCCACAGGGGGAATCCCTACAACTCTTCACACCGCCATAGTGCCCATTGTCTCCAGCGCCCAGTGCAACAGCTCAGACTCCTACAACGGCAACATCACAGAAAACATGATCTGTGCTGGCTATGCTGAAGGAGGAACCGATGCTTGTAGTGTATGCATCATTGTTTCTAATTATGGAAAATACAATTTGTAGTCATTGCAGCTCATCGTCAAGTAAATAAGTATAACTATTTATGGTTTATAATACCTTCCTCTTTGCAGGGTGACTCTGGCGGGCCGCTGGTGTGCGAAGGACGTGTCTATGGGATTGTGTCTTGGGGCAACAGTTGTGCAGATCCTCAGTATCCTGGAGTTTATGTTGCCGTGTCAAAGTTTCGCAAATGGATAGACAACACTGTATTTGGCTTTTATGGGAAATGCAGCAAGAACTAGACTGTGCTACGCCAATGCACTCTCAACCATTAACTTGAAAGAGATCAACATGCCAAATTCCATGTTGTTAGAAATTATCTTCTTATTTTATTTAGTTAATGATAGTAAATATAACACTATAATGATTTATACCACCTGCTGAATTCTCTATTTGAATTGGAAGGAGTCTCCAGTGTCAGAGCAGTCATTGTATCTGCTAGGAGTAGAGCTAAATGTTCTTAAAAAAAAAAAAAGAAACTTTTTACAGTAGCATGGAGGTTATAAGGTTTTATAGTCAGCTAGTTAGAGTTTTTTCTAGTAATGATTTGATTGAAAAGGGAAGCTATTGAGTGATTTCTATCATAAATTATAAAAGGACATAACATGTTTCAGGTTCTTGGCAAATGTATTTATCAAGAGATTTAAAAAAATGCCATTTTTTAAATTAAATTAATAGGATATTGTCTTTAATTTCTTAATTTAAAAAGCCCCTGATTATTTTGTTCCCTACCTCATAAGCTAGCTTAAGATACCTCCAGTAGCTTAAAGGATACTTAAAATAATACAAAATTATAATTCTTCATTTTTACTTGACTATGTGTTTTTTTTTTACCTGACTGAGCAGGGTAAACTTTTGTATGTGTTCTTTAGTAGGTGCCATATTGTGTAGAACAAATATCACATCATTGATTCAACAAAATGCACTATATTCCTACCAAAGAACTGATTGTAGTATATACAGTATATAAGAAAAATGACCTTCTTTTTTTCTTTGCTTATAAATCCAGACTAGTGTACTGACACATTTTAAAGGAATAGTTATGATATCATGTGCCTATAATGACTGAATTTCTAAAATTAAGTAAATTAGCAAAAGATTCATTGCCTCATTTAATACCACCTGATTATGCATTAAATCTGCATTCAGCATATAGATAATTTAGTCAACATCTCTTTTTTAGTTTTTACTGTTGTTTTTGCATTTCATAAATTGGTGGTAGATTACTGTCAAATGACCAGTTTAGTCATGCCAATAAAGGCCTGGTTACTATTACCAAATGTTATCTGATAACTTAAATGCACCTTGTTAAAGTCTCAGAGCAATGAGGTGAAATGCACATTAGAAAATAATAAAATGTTTTAATTAAATAATTAAATGTTTTAGGTCTCCTGAAGTGTAATAAATTGTTGATTGTACTTTTTGGTATTTAATTTTTCATTTGCAATTAAATACATGAAAATGTGTTCAAAGTGCTTATGTACCATCTACTTAGATACTTAGAAAACAAAGCTTGAGACTCCAAAATGCCATGTTGATGTATAAACACTGTACGTGTGTGATTTTTTAAAGAATTTTTTAAAAGAAGGAAAGAAAACCATAAATGTACCTGTTTGGCTGACTTTTATCATGGGTTAGAATTAAAAACTGACTCTTTGTACTTTAATGAAAAGAAAATTCATTATAAATCTTAGCCTTACATCTTTTCTGCTTACTTTTTCTGTTTAAGCTTTACACTTCAGGTAAGATTAAATTCTTCTTAAAAAATTTTTTTACAGATTTTTCAAAAATTTTATTTTTATCTAGCCAGTCAAGTAAGAGAAACATGCTTTAGCAGCTAACATTTTAAATATTTAAAAACAAACAAACAAATAAATAAATAAATAAATAAAGCTACACTTAGAATCGTAAATACATAAAATATTAAAGAATTAGACAAAACATAATTTCACTCTCAACCAACAATGACAGCAAGAAAATCCTAGCCGACAAAAATATATAACATTCAAAATTCAAAAAGAGTTTGTCATTGGCCAAAAAAAGGACCTTTTTATTCCATCAAGCTGTGTTTAACGCTACAGTCTCTCCTGAGAAGTGCTCATCCTGTCACAATAACTAAAGTGTCTGGATGCTGGCTTCCAGCTACACAACACTATGTGTGAAACATTGGCTTCCTGTCATGCTCAAATACAAGACGGGAGAAAAAAAAATCACTCACCCGTTGCACTTGGAAGTGATAAGTTTTCTTGCCTTAAGCTTAAGTTTGAACCTGCTGAGACTTGCTGTGTAAAGTTTATCTTTTTTTCCCCCTTTTTTTTGTAAAGACATTTTTAGAAGGAAATAAACAGCTAAAATAAAATAAAATGCTTATTATCACCCTAGCTGGGGCTTTTGCTCTGTTGGTTAAATATGTTAGCTGCAGTGGCGGCTGCTAGCTTTTGAAACAGGGAAGGCTCATATTAGGCCTTCATCATAAAATTCATTATGTTCTTTGCACTTTTTATGCCTTTTGTATGGCCTGTCAAAGTTACCCAGATCCCCAAAACCTACGTTTGACCAAACTGTATTCTCACAGCACTTCCAGTCAGCCAGTTCACCTTGTCATATCAGGAGAGCTGAAGAGACCTGTTATTTTTTTCTGATTTTTGCACCACATCAATCTTGGGCATTGGTCTGCCCTGCTGTTTAATTCTGAGTCTCTCCTCGGAACTCGAATCTCTGTAGCGCTGATGTATACTTAAGACCTGCTGTCAATCAAAAAAGGGGTTCCGCCCTTAAAACAGCTCCTCCAATCATCATGCAGCAGCCCAGCGTCCTGGCCCGCCCACTGCTCCATTCACTCCCAGAGAAGCTGAGCTTCCCTGGAAGTGACGATTTTGGTGCATTTATTCAATTACCGTCCAGCTTTTCTGCAGTGAAAAAAGCTCCTCTGTGCCCATAGAGCTTCAGTGAAGCTGGGCTTCAGGAGGGTTTAACGCGCTGTGCTGCGCGAAAATGTATGACAAGAAAATCGCGTCAAACAATCTACAATAAATACCTTATTTTGAATGAGCTAGTCTTGAAGTTGAACGCGTTCTAGCGCACTTTTATTAAAACCAATATAAATACGACAGTGCATATATGAGCATTTATTTTCTGACATAGTAGAGGAAGCGGAGCTTCCCCTGTTGTCTTAGAGCAGCCGCCACTGGTTAGCTGGTGATATAAATGGCACGTATTATGCAAAAATTATTATTGATTTTCAAAATATTTCTAGACATACATATCCAAAGATAAAATTATGAAAATGTAAATTTTCTGTTACATTTTTTGTTAATAAATAGCTTGAACCTGCCTGTCAGTTTTCAAAAAGGACGTTCAAGGTCCTGTGTTCTAATTAGCTGGAAACATGTAAACATAAACATATAATATAGCGCCTTTAATGGGAAATTTTCCAGTTCTATGCATCATTTACCAAAATCTTCAAGTTTTCAATGTGTCATTAATAATTTGTCAAAATGGTAAATCAAAACCTGTTCTTGCACACTTTGCTGAAATTATAATTCTGTTTCATTCATTTTAGATTTTCTTGACATTCTTTATTTTATATAAATGCATCGTTTTGCATAACACCACGCTTTAATAATTTTTTTTTTATTGTTCAATGAGAGCACACTAATTTAACAACTTTTAATGTAATCTGCGCACAGTAACAGCGAAACAAAGAGGGTTTGGTCATTTAAACACACTTGGGCATTAAGATTACTGTATCACTATGACATGGACCGAAAAAATGTTCTACTTTTACTATCGCCTTACCCAACCAGGGACTTAAAGGTGTGTCCTCGTCGCAGTTGTGGCTTCACAGCTGCACTTCAAAGGACTCAATCTTATTGTTATTGTGCAACATGAACACATATCATACTACATACACCAATAGAAACAATATAGTGCATTAGAATGGGGTGGATAAGATGTGGTGAAACGATTCAGTACTGAAAAATAAAGAATCGACAAGAAAAAAAATTGTTTGTGTCAACATTTCTCAGGAGAGTGTGTTAAAAGACAAACCCTGTCCTGTAGCACTCAGATAAAATGGCCTTTTATCTGAATCTAGGTCATATATTCATAACAGGGTTATTTTAAATAGACAGGGAAGATCCTGGGAACGTAACAGAGATGAAGGACTTGCGAAACATGGACAGATCATTTTGTGCTTTTCATGATTGTGTCATTTCTAACACAAACATGTCTAAGCAAAAACAACTTTTCATGAGATCTGGGGCTGAATTACAAGAAAATACCAAAAATGGAAAAATTACAAAAAGCACATTTACCTAGTGCTAGTTTCTAACGTTTTAACCTTAAAAATTTAGGTTATGTTATCCTGTTGTGCTCAATGTGTTCTATTATAATGTTAAGTTATAGACTAAAGTAATGTAAAACCAAAAAAATGTTAAAATTCAATCCACATTTAGAAATGTCATAGGGATCAGTGAATTTATATTACAGGTAACAGTTCCTGCACTAAAACAGATGTACTTGTGTATGTGCATCTTGAAGGTTGTACTTGAAAATAGAAAGACTCAGTTTTATGTTTCCTGACTTGCACTTCTTTATGAGACTTAGACAACTTTATTTATAGACAATTGTGCGTCGACATGCCCTTAAGAGCCACCATAGGCATCTTAGCTTCTCCTTGTGATAAGACTAGACACTGTAAATGATAGTTCAGCCAGGCTATAAATTCAGCCTGACAGGAACGCTGCGTATCAGAAATGCTGAAAAATCCTCTGACTGATGACTTTCTGTGTGGGAATAGAGGAAGAATCAGAGGGCTCAAAAAGAAAATCAATACTAGCTTTTATACCGGATCGTATAAAACTAAAAAAAACAAAAACATGAAAAAGACTTGAATTCAGAGCTTTAGGTATAACTAACATAAATGTTTAGTGTAGTTTGATCATCTCGGAATACAGGTTTCTTTTTGTGTGTGTGTGTGTTAAGCTTCAGGCAACTAAAGCTCTGATGTCATACTGCTTTTTATTAGCAGCATTTGATTTGGATGTGGGCTAATGGCATGCTTCTTCTCCCCGTCAGGTTACAGTGAGCACTTCAGACGTGCTTTAAAGAGAAAATAACAAATGACAGAGTGCTGTGGTCTAATGCAACACTAATTATTTTTGAACAACAGTGAGCATCCTATCCATGCTCGTATCACAGCAATTTACCAAATGGCTTAAAAAAATGAATTAAAGAATGAGAGAACACAAAATTCTGATTTTGTTAGAATGCTAGTGGCAAACCCAGAAATGCATTAAACATAGAATATACATAGAATAGTACAACAAGCAGTGCAATGCTTAAAACTGACTGTAAAAATATGATTTTGACCACCTTTACTTTACATTATTCCACACAATGTGGTGTCGACTTCATCTGTGAAAATGATTCCTCATGCTTCCAGAACCATTCTGTTAGAATCCGAGTCCTTAAACATGGTTGTGCCATCAGAGAAGGAAAACTCCATAAATAAAAAAGGTACACGGTGGTACTAATACGATAAACGTACCCTTAATGGCTTGAAAAAGATCTCTGATGATAATTTTTTTTTTTTACAACTGAATTAAAGGTACATTCTACATACAAAGCTATTCTAACATCAAGGTAAAGTGTAAACCTAACTGATATATTACTCTCTTTGTATTACACGTGCATACACTCTATGAACAAAACACACATTTCCTCATTAAAATGTGAAGCAACATTTACATTTTCTAATAATTAGCTTAAATATTAATTATCATAGCAGTGAAACTATATATAACTTTGCATGGTATAAATAATGTCTTTAATGGTACTGTACAAACAGAATTGGTACAAATTTGTTTTTCTATATTAAGGTACAACTCTGTGCCCTTGAAAGGTACTGACCCAGTGACAACGGTTTGTACCTTCATTAATACAAAACTGTATTTTTATTTCCGAGAGTGTAGAGACCTAAGCAGCTGAAGCAACCCCAGATCATAACCCTGCCACCAGAGGCTTGTACACTGACCACTATGCATGATGGGTGCATCGCTTCATGAGCTTCTCTTCTTACTTTGATGATCCCATCGCTCGGGAATAGGGTCAGTCTGGACTTATCAGACCATGTGACCTTTTTCCAATCTTTATGTTCCCTAGCAAACTGATTAATTTTTTTCCAATTAATCTCAGTGATAAAAGTGGTTTTCTTATGGGGACATACAGTATCTGTTTAGTTCAATTCCCCTGAGTTCTCATCACATTATATGTATGTAAATGCTCTTACTATTATTATTAAAGATGCAGTAGCTCTGAATTATATAATTTTTTTTAACCAAGCGGTTAGATAATTTTGAACATTGATGAAAATTTTTTCCACGAAGTTGACAATTCAGTACTATCCTTCCAGGTTTTAATAATGCATTGGACAGTTCTAGTCCAATTCCAGTAACCAAACCTTTTGACCAATCGAATTAAAGAATACAACCGGCTATCACAGAGGTATTTAACACAAAGCTTTAGAGTAGTCTCTGCTTTTTCATGTACCAAGTAAACAGTGGTTCTGTTTTTTACGTCTTACTGTGCTGTTTGTCCTCATGTTTATTTATTATTTTTTGTTTTTATCTCACTGATAGCTTGCCAGTTTCTGACATAACCCAAATATTTTAAAACTCTGTATCGGCAGACAACAAGAATGAAAAAGCAGACAGCCTGGAGGAAAGTACCGGTCATCGATTCGGTGTCCGTTGGTGGCTCTTTGTGTTTAAAGCTAAAAAGATGAAGCCTAAAATCTCACAAGTGTGACAGGGTCTGACAGAAGGAACAATATCCATCTTCAGCTTGTTCTTTGGAAATGTCAGTCTGGCTCGTACGTCAGTAATGCACAGCCTGCACAAGCTAGATATTTTGCTTAATTTGTTGCATCAGTCAAAATGCTGGCTTAAAGCGAGCAAGGACTTTATAACCTCAGACGTAAGGGATGTCATAACCCCCAGTGACAGCTACAAATGTGGATGGTCATTCAGCGTTTCAGAGGCATTAGCTCCAAGACAGGACGCATCTATTTTTCCCCCTCACTGAGACGAGCAGCCGAGCGAGGCTAAATTGAGATGAATAGCGCTCGGGCAGTGCCCTGGCGATGTACCTGGGAGTGCGCAGACCTGCATTAAAAACGTTTACAGAATAGTAAAACACTAAAATATAAGCAAAGCATAAATTATACTGTCGTTTCTGCAAATGATCTAAAGGGCCTGTCCTTGTTCAGTAATTGCATGGGCTTATGGGAGATTTGCGCACACTCAGTCTGTGCTGTTTGCTTATGGAATCTCAGCGGATTGGGAAAGATTTGTTCAAGAATGAAATTTTCAGTTATTAGTGCATGTCCTGGAACAGGAACTGCATATTTTATAGGAGCAGAGCTTAATGGCTTTTTAGGATTCTTGTTCAGTTTGTTAGACAGCAATGAAATGTTTATAAAAATATTTTAAAAGTAGTAAGAATTGTAGGAGAAAAGTAACAGTTTTTTTGTGGGGACATTTTTCCTGGTCCCCACAATAGTACGATTCATAGTTTACTTTTACACCATATAGAATTGTAACACTTGATTGTAATATATAAATGCAATGCAAAAAAGTATATATTTTGCCTTAATATTTTATTTATTTATTTGCTATTTTTAATGTCTATTTACTTTAATCTGACTGTATATATTTATACATTTTTCATTCTTATTAAAATTCGTGCATGGTTCTTGCTAGAATGCTGTAATTTAACCTTGGGATCAGTATTATCTTATCTTACTCTCCGTGACACAATGGGCATTGGTGGCTCAGTGGTAGGTTTTCTCAGCTGCCATGAGGAACGTCTGTTTTAATTTTATTTTCCGGTTTTAATTTCCACCCAAGTCCACGGTTGCAGTTCTGGTCCAAAGTCCAGATAAAATGGGAGGGTTTTGTCAGGAACGGCGTCCGGTGAAAAACCTGTGCCAAGTTGTGTGTGGAACAGATGGTCCGCTGTGCCAACTCCAAATCCCATTCCCAGTTCTGTGCAGAAGTGGGTAGTAACAAGTTACATTCACTTTGTTAAATTTACTTAAGTAACGTTTTGAAAAAATTTTACTTCTATAAGTAGTTTTACTTCACCATACTTTTTACTTTTACTTGAGTATATTTGTGAAGAATAAATACTACTCATACTTTGCTACATTTGGCTACACTCAACTTGTTACTGTTCTAAACATTTATTCTACACACTAGAATTTTTTTGTCTATTTTTGCCAGAGAAATGCAGCCGGGGGATCTAAGACATGACTGTGTTTGACCAATCAGATGTAGCAACAATAATCACATGACTCCGTTTGACCGATCAGCCGCAATTACAATAACCACATGTAACCCCCTCCCACCCCCTTCCCTTCTTGGCTTCCAACACACACACACATACAGACGCACACTTTCTGCCTTACACAGAAACTCCGCTTTGTTGTGATTCTTTTCAAAGGTAAAGTGCCGGTTCATTTGTGTTTTTTTTTGTTGTTTTTTTACTTTACGGCAGTGATTCTGTTAGTATGCGCTCATGCAAGTGTGACTAGCGATGTTCCTCGCGAATTTTTCTGATAAAACAATCTCTTTATATTTTGTATTGATTAATTTTATGTATTTATTTTTTTGGGATGTAGAATAAATAATTTAAGTTTCCATTATTTTTTATGGGAAAATTTAATTTGATTTATGAGTGTTTGGAATACGAGCCTGCTTCCGGAACGAATTACATGTACAAGAGTCTCACTTCACCATAAACTGTGGGAGCACGGTGTCAAATTACACGCGCACACACACACACACACACACACACACACACACACACACACACGCACACACACACACACACACACACTCTTGCCTTTACAGCCCCCCTACCCCTTCCTCCTCCCAGCTTCACACACACACACACACACACACACACACACACACACACACACACACACACTCTTTGCCAGAAACTCTGCTTTTTCGCGATTCTTTTTAAAGGTAAAATGAAACACGACAGGCTGATACAGAGAGGGAGAGAAAAAAATGGATCTTTACCCTTTAATGAGACTCGCTTTTGCTTTATACGTGCACACACACCTGCACTGTACAAACACGCTTACAAACACAAAATAAAATATGTCTTACACACACACGTGGTCACAGTGTTATGGTAAACAGTACACGCGTGCACGGATGTTGACTATACCAATAAGAGACAAGCATTAAGACCCAGCAGGGGAGACAATTAACAATCTTAACTAATCGTTTTGTAAGTCAAAAAATTAATAAAAAATCTTTGCTCGTCTTGTGGAACACTCGTAAACCACGTTACTTATAATCCGAGGTTCCACTGTAATATTATTTTAAAGTACAGCTACTGTTACTTGAGTACAATTTTGGGCTACTCTACCCACCTCTGGTTCTATGATCCTTTCTTTCCAGTCTTACGAGGGACAGTAAATTTAAATTATTATATGAAAAAAACAGAAAATATTTGCCCAAATTATGTCTCAAGAAATGAGTATGTTCAGGAACATTTCTTCTTGTTTAAAAAAACAGCAGTGTTCTGTAGTTCTGCGTGATGACAATACACCATCAAAACCAAAATATTTATTTTCATTGCATAATTTTTTTTTAGCAATAATAGCAATTTATGACCATCCCGCATAAGTCCTGAGGGTGATATGTTCCTTTGGTCTACAGTATATAGCACATAATGAAAAACTGACATCTCCCCAGCTCTTTCTTTGTTTAATAGGTCTTGGGCGATTGTGGGAACTCATCAAAGCCTCCAAAAGTATATACAGTAGGGCGATTTACTGCTGGAGTTAGGTTTAAGCATAACAGGGATTGAATTTTTGTTCTTTTTGCTCCTTTTTTGGCTGTTTAATTGAATTCTTTGTAGAGACATCCACAACCAAAAAATAATGATCCACGTCCCAGCATGCAACACTGACAGCTCCACCACCAGCAGTTCACACCCATGTGTTTCTACTGTAATTCTGTTTATTTCATAACAGAATTACAGTAGAAGTACAATATTCTCTGTTACAGTTCTACATCTTGTCTAATTACATTTATGAAAATAATTATATATATATATATTATTGTATAATATTAGGTATAATATTTAGACCTCATATTATGCCTGGCCAAAAAACAAAACAAAAGTTTTTCACTATTTCATAAGTGTCTATTCTTTTATCCTGCAACAGGCAAGGGGAAAATTAAATAATGTCTGAGACTGGCGTAAGAACTGTCCAAACTATCATTAAAACCTAGAAGGATAATACTGCACCATTAACTTTGCAGAAAAAAAATAATAAATCATGATTGGACATCAAGCAAACTTTTGGTGAAATTGCATCTTATAATTCACAGTATAAATCAGAGCTATCTTTACTGGTGAAAGTAAGGGCATTTCTTCACACAATTGGGAGTAAACAGCTCACAGCATTGGGAGTAAACAGCTGTGTGTCCATAAGAAAACCACGCGTTAATGGAACAAAAGCTTCAGTTGCTATGGAGCGTTAAGATTACACTTTAAAGTGATGGAGAAAGGTCATGTGGGCTGATGAGTTCAGATTGACCTATACAGTACCAGAGTGATGGGAGTCTCAGGGTAACAAGGGAACGCATGAAGCTACTGTATGCACTTATCATGTACCAGTCTCTGGAGACGTTGGTGTGTTATAATCTGGGGTTGCTTCAGTCGCTCAGGTCTAGACTCAGCAACGTTATGTCACAATAAAATGAAGTCAGCTGACGATTTGAATGTCCTGAATAACCGGATTATCACATCTATGTCATCAAGAAACAGCTGTTCCTTAATCAGCCTCTTCTTTTTCTCTCTCTCTCTCCTACTTGAGACAACAAAATCCGCCTTTATCATTAAGATTTAAAAAGACAGATGGACAATAAACGTCCTTACGGAAAATGTTTACATTCAACAAACTATTACTGTTATAAAGTGATGATTATATTGTAAGACTCGCTTCATTACATAACACCTATAGGAACCATAATCTATTAGAATGAACGCATTAATATAAAAATGTCACTGGAAATACAAAATTATACGGTGTGCAAACTTGAAATGTCATTTATCCTTGTGTGTACTGGGTCGTGGGGGGCCAGGAAGCACAAGAGCACATGGCGGGGTACAACCTGGACAGGGTGGCAATCCATCACAGAGCACACACTCACACACTCATTCACACACTACGGGCAATTTGGGAATGCCATTTAGCTTAATCTGAATTTCTTTGGACTGTGGGAGGAAACCGGAGTACCAGGAGGAAACCCACCCAGCACTGGGAGAACACGCACAGTGAAATGTCATTTACTGTCTATGTAACTATTTCTTTCGAACTAATTAAGCCTAACCATAAAATTGAGGTTGCTTTTTTAATTGCTTTCAGTCTAGTAAAGTTTTTTACATCAGCATCAGAAGTACTCTTAACAGCTTTAAAGAACAGGATGTGACCTGGCTGTTACATAAAGCCGCTGTGAAGGCTGCAATTACCGCAGCTGCTCATTTTTTTCGCCCCCTCTTAAGTCTCAGCTGCACTTTTCCTGTTCTCCCTGAATAACTCCTCGAGTGAGACTAAGCTAAGCGTCGTCTGTGCCAGACCTTTTAGGAGCGACCGCGGAGTGAAGAAATGACTCAGAGACGAGTTGAGGCTTTAATTATGTTTAAAAAGTGGCCATTAGGCCGACTAGTAGCCTGTTGTGTGAAGGCAAGCCCTAATGAGCTATTATGCATGCAAAAATGGCACTTCGTTTCCTTTTCCTCTTTCTCTGTGCCCTCGTCATCATTGTGATTCATCGAGTTGCTCCTGAGGGGAACGTCAGAAACTTAAGAGCTGTAATGTTTCTTAACAAGACCTGTCAGTCAGGAGACAGACCTGTTCGCTGTCTGTCAGGTGATAACACAGCCTAAAGCCCAGATCGATGCTGTGAGTGTGTGTGTGTGTGTGTGTGTGTGTGTACTGTACATCTCTCCTTTGTACCAGAAATGCTTAAGCAGACAGACCGAGACATGAAAACACCTACATACTTTATCTGCTCGAGCAGACACATTACACTGCTAACATCTCGGGAATATTTTCCAGAATGGTTAACCATATTATGGCCATAAAACTCAGATTATATTACAAAAATTATAAAAACAATTAAAAAAAAAGTAGAGTTGAGTTGAAAGTTGTGTTTTAAAGGAACGAAATACAATATAATAACTATGAAAAACTAAAAGGTATTGCAAAAGAGTCCCCCCCCCAATTATTAGATAGAACAATTACAGTAGATTTTTCTTTTAATTAACAATGTTGTTGCTAGGCAGCAAAGGAGTAACGAGGAAAAGAGGTAAGCACCAAAAAGTGGGATACTATGACCGAACTTAAATTCATTCACTCAAAGTCCTTATGCATAAAATTCATACAGCAATAAAAATGATTGTGATGTTATAAATACACAGTAGGTGTTTAATGAACGAAGCAGGAAACGGCAAGACTTTGTCTGTGCACATATTGAACTGATTGCAACCCTACATAAGGTCTTGTGTCTGGTGTAAGTATTTATAGAAACTGTAACTGATTAGGAGGCAGTCGAGGCGGAGCGCTGAGGCCGAGGCGAATGTAGAGGCATGCTGGGACTTAAAAAAAAAAAAAAAATTACAGGTTGCATAAAGGGTGAAAAAACGAAAAAGGGTGGTTGACATCAAAGTAAACAATAAAGCAAGGAGCTTTTACATACTAACTTTTATTTTTTTAAAAAGAAATAATTTTTTTAACATCGAATCTAAAAACATTTAAAAAAACCCAGTAAATAATGCATTTTTATTTTTAAGAATAGTATCCAAGGCAATAAGTGTTTATTGAATGAAATTCACTTATCGGTCAGTATCAGAATATAAAAAATTCTGTAAAAAACTTAAAATAAAAGAAACAGAACTAGATAAACTTGTGTTCTTCTATTTGATATCATCAGAAAATTCAAATTTTTTTAATTCTGTTATAATGTTTTAAATATTTCAAAAGGGAGATATTTTAGTAAATTAATGAAAAAGAATTATATATAAGATTGCCGTTACATTGAGCTGGCTGGCGGCATGTACTTGAGCTGTTGTGAAAAACACATTATTTTTGCCTAGAATATCTTTTTCACTTTAAATATTTATATTAATGAACTCAACAAATATGCTCTTATATCTCATACTGAATTAAATCACCTCTCAAAGCTCTAAGACTGAATATTACAGCATAGCTTTCTTTTAAATAAATGAATATATATGAAGTACTATCTACTATCTATCAGAAATACACACACACACACAGACACAGACACACACACACACACACACACACACACAGGGTAGAAATAGACACACAGACAAGTAAGTATAAACGTACAGAGGGAATGAAGGGGGCGGCAGCGTCCTGACTCCCTACACAACAAAATCACGTATCCGTCAAGTAGTGGCTAAAGAAAAGACAGCGAACGTGAAGAGAGGCTGCGGGGCTGAATGAGAGAAAGCGTGAGAGGATTTCTAAGGCCGGCTCGTGGGTGTGCTGTGTCCCTCACTCTGTGCTTTTGTCTCTGTACATACAGTATCTCTTAGTCTGACTGAAGCTCAAATAGACGCTGTGCACATTTTCAACACACCTCCAGGAGGAACATTAGCCTTGGCACATCACAGGGCTGAGAGTTAAGTTAAAAAGCCTACAGCTAAAGATGAACTGAAGAGAGACATGGAGGGTGAATAAAAGGTTTACTGACCCCCTACTTTAAATGCAACACAGTACACACTCCTGATAACGTGTGCATGAAATGTTCGCTGTACAGACTAATAATAATTATAATAATAACAACAACAATAATAATAATAATAATAACAACAACAAAAATAATGATAACAATAATAATAATAATAACAAATAAAAAAACTGTTTTTTAAATCCTTTTTTATTTATTACTTCTCAATATATAGACCTTTACATTATGTGATTTCAGTTTTTTTTTTTGTTTAGTATCAATCATTTAAAAGATTAAATTATTGTTTTCCTGTCTTACTTATTATTATTTTTTTTTTTGTAGAAATAATTTTGGGGGGATTTTGCACATGTTGCAATGATTTATTGAACTGAATGATTTTTTACTGAGTATCAGTACAGCTGTGATGCAATCGCAGGTGATATTCAATACAACAGCACGACCTTGAGTGTGATATTGCTTTCATCAACCCATTATGGTTTGTTTGTTTATTTAGCCTGTTATTTTGCTCCACAACTGGCAAAGCTGGCAACTGACAGTTAGTGTAATTACCTGGGGAGAAAGTAGTTTTAAATTCTTTACCCAAACTATGTAGCCAAAAGCTGAGGATAATAAACCACAGTGGTGGTGGACAGTCCTGAGTGCTTATGCAACTTACTTTATTTATACTTTAGAATATCAGCTAACCTCTGGGGTTCCATGGTTCAATGCCAAATAGCATTAAATGGAAAGCTAGTGCACTATGCAGGGTGTAGAATCTCTTTTGTTCCACATACCAAGTAGTGTCCTCGATTATGAGTTAGAGCGGGATTAGAAACAATTCAAAATGACTTTGAAGCAAATACTAAAGAGACAAAGTGTTGTTTGAGATGTCATAACGTTATCAGATATGTTTTCTTGCTGAAAGTGTTTCTGTGACTGCATGGTTTTAAGGTGAGTTTTGGCAGGAAGCTGCTCTCCCCTCAGTACAGCGCACCGCACAGACCTGCTTTCACCTGTTCTGCGTCCGACAGTTGGTGTAATTAATGATTGTTAGAACACCTGTGATGTGTCCCAGTGTTGTTATGCTCAATATTAGCGCTCGTTAAATACCTAACAGAACTAACTGTTGTAAAATATTTATTCACATTGTAAACAGTATATAATAAAATATTTATCATTTTTTATTTATGACCATGGATATTACCTGCACAAATATTTCACTACAACAGTATAAATATTGCAAAGTCCCGAGTCTTGCTTTAATCATGTGAAACACATCCTCCCACTACTTCACTTTGAATTACTAGTCAACTAGTTAATAATTAATACCCAAGCAACCTCTCCTGACTGTGCATGCAGAGAAAACAGATTACACTGCATTTATTGTGTCCACTTGAGAACAACTACCATTTACACATTTGTAGCGGTTCTGCTTCAGCATTATCCAGGAACTGATCCGTCCACTTTAATGTCTCCTCGAGGGGTCGAGGGGGTTCAGAGTGCAACGTCGACAAGCTCACAAACTGATGCAATGGTACTGATTCCCATCCAGTGATTAGCTCCAGGGGTAAGTTTGCAAGAGGGCAGAGACAGATCGATAAGGCGTAACAGGGTAGTGCGGGGCACAAGGCTAATGGGACTAGAAGACCGTCGTACACCTCAGACTGAAATGAGCAGGAGGCCTAAAGGAAGCACTTCAAAGTAAAGCATAGTACACAGTATGAGAGAGAATTATAAAGATAAAAGATACAGTATAAAGTCAACTGATAAATGATGACTTACTCCATGTCTTAGAATGTTCTGTTAGTATTCCAGAATGAGTGCAGGTTTTAGCGGTAAGTCGTTACAAACAGTTACAAGTGTAGATGTAGATAGGTTCATTGCTCATTATTGCAAGTCAACACTTCATGTTTTATTAACTGAATATTAACAAGCTTTCCCAAAGTATGACTGCAATCAAGCACTTTACATAAAGCAGCTGGCAAAGTTCCTCTTCAATTACCTGTACAGATGAGTTCAATAAACAGCTGTGATCAAAGTGGGTATAAATTATTAATTTATGCAGCCCAAAGGTGAAGTTGCATCTTTTTTTTTGTAGCTATTATGGAAATTGTACCCTAGCTCCTAGTAAATAGCTGCGCTTCTACTTAAGCACAACCTCATCAGCATGTGGGCCTGATCATAAGACTTCAGGCTAATGGGAAAGATTTTCACTTATTTGTCCTTTTTTGTCTTTTTTTTTATTGTTGCGATGGTGGCTATGATGACATTGGCATTTCAGGATTTTAGAAACTGTTGATCTCCTGAGATTTTAAACACTTTCAAAAAAAAAAAAAAAAAAACCACAGGAATTGGATGTTCTGTTGGTGAAAATACCTTGGTGATGATACCGTAGATGTTAGAATGGACAGGACGCTAGGGTAACTCAAACTGGAGAAATTGTAAAGTAGGGGTGCATTGATGAATTGGTTTTCATGACCAAAGCAGCTTATATGAAGGTCATAGTGTCCTGGAGATCTGCCCAATCTCTTATCCTGGGTGCATGAATATATGTCCTGTATATAGATTTCCCAGAGAGATAGATTTGGTCTAGTAGTCCTAGCAAAGCCTGTGGCTGCACGTTTGACTCACATGCTGAGAATGTAACCCAACTTCCAAGTGCACAACGAATGAGAAAATTAATTTTTTTGTCCGGTCCCAAACAATGCTTGATAGCTCCCAAACAGTTTGAGAAATCTTATCGATTTACAGTTTAATCAAGGAATGAGGCCCTGCTCTCCAGTTTGGTAAAAGTGTTGTGGCGGAGAGTGCAATACTGAGCATGTAACTGGGAGCGAGATAGAGGTAGGCTTATTATAAATCGATGTGGGTCCAGTGTTATATTTGATTGAGTGATTTTGCTGTGATTTCAAGCCCATTTTGAAGCAGTTAACTATTTATGATCGACATAATTTGTTGATCTCTTTGACATGACGTTTTTCACTTTCCGATTGGACCCAAAAACGTTCCATTGGAGAACAGTTTGATATAAGTTTCAGAGGGTTGCATGAATAATAGAGGGTGATATGACCCCATACTCCCTACTAATACTATAACAATACATAATAATACAATACATAATAATACTAGTATTAAAAACCACACTGTACAACTAGGATAAGCAGAAAAGCATCTCAGAATGCAAAATATACTGTATCAAACCTTAAGTATGATGGGCTTACACTGAGAAAAACACATTCCGAAAATCTACAGTATTATAAATATTAAAACTGTATTATTGGAGTATATTTCAACATCTGATTAATTAGTGTTCAATACAGACCTGACCATCTTTTTTTTAACATTTGACAAAGAAACACCTGGTCTTCCTGCCTGACCAACTTTCCAGTGTCTCATCTATAAACCTACATACATTCTGATATTAATCGATCAGCCGAGAAGGTTTTTTTTGTTGTTGTTTTTATTTTCTCAGGATGCACATGCTCTGGAGGTGAAGTCAAGTCTCCCTTGTGGCTCTCGTTTAAGACGCTGTCAGTAACAGACACTAATTAGCACTAACAAGCTCCCTTGCGAGCTTGTTTTTCGCTCCATGCTGCCATTGTTCTCAGTGCTAGAAAGAAGAACGGAAAAACCAGTGGATAATGTTTAGTAGGATGTCTTAAAAATAGGGGTGTTAATGCACCAGTGAAGGGCGATTAAGTCCGGACGCTCCCTGCTGGTTTAAACACCCACTCTCGCTCAGTTCCTTAACATTAGCACTAGAGCTTTCCTATTCACTCTAAAGAAAAGGCACAGAATGTCTCGTCTGCAGATGTCCAACCATGTATTCTTAGAATTCTTGCTTTTGCTTAATATGTAAAAACATTTCAAGTGGAACATCTTCATGAAGCAAAGAACGCCTAACTACTATATCCTAGAGGAAGCGCTTTCTGACAGCATCAGTCTCAGCATCACTCTCTGCTTATTCGTTCCCGTACTGTAAGTAAGCACATCAAAGAGCCATTTGTAAAAGTAACAGAAAAAAGTAGCAGTGTAACCTTACTATACTTTGATTTTCTCTTTCTCAAGCTTGTGTCCAGGCATCAAAACGAAAGTGTCTACTCAGCATTTATCTTCACGGCAAAATACAGCATCCACACCAAACAAAAAGTGGTCAGCATAATTCATCATCTGACTCAGACACTGGCAAGCTGATTTATATGAAGTCCTGGCAACCAGACAAAAGCATCACAGTCTCTCACGTTTTTTTCCCCCCTTCCTTTTTTAATCCGGGGAATTGTGGGTAAGTGTGCAGACGGCTGAATTACTAATACACTCTTTGCTGACAACAGAGTTTCAGGGAGGTGTTTTAATCCAAGCACATATAAAATCTTTCACATTTGTCATCCTATATTATGAATAATTTATTTACATACAATAACATACAACAAATTTCATGCAGTATTCCTAAATCGGAATGGTTTTCTATAAAAAATAAGTTTAACCTGCAAAGTTAATATTAATAATATTCTTGTTCTAATTTAATTCACAGGAACGGCGTATTATGATGTACCAAGGGGCGTTCGAGTCAAACTGGGACTTATGATAAAATGTCTTGAGAATGAAGGCATAAAACATTTTCAGCATTTACAGAAGACACAGCTCTGTAAGCTGTCTCAGAGGCAACTGCACTCGTTATAGAAGGTGAAACACTTTATCCCTGATAAATAACTTGCAGAAGAGATGCATCTGTCTGGGAAAACCGTCCACACAATCATTGATCACAATCAACACGTCCACGTACAGTTCTGACCTTACTCCAAGCCATTTCCATATATCAGGGCTATTTAAAGGAGTTCCTGGTAGGCCGTGTTTTAGATGTGAAGCAGTCAGTGCGATACTGAAAATACTTTCTACTGTACCTTGATGGTATCCAAGCACTGGTGAAACACTGGAATAATTGCATTAGTGTAGCAGAGGATTATATAGGGGATTTTTACTCGTTTTACACAACAAAAAGTCCCTGGTTGACTTGAAAGACCCTTGATAAATTGTTGATTCAAGCACACTACACTACACTATGTCATTAAACTGTGTCACACACTGCATACTTATGAACTATTATAGACACTGAGTATTACCACAAGGTTATTTCCCTACTTTGGTTAGTGTTTGAATTGTGAGATGAGAAATCATCTCATCCAGGCTTTTCATTTGAGACAGATAATAATATTAAATATTTAGCATTTAGCTGCTGCATAAGGAGAAATATGTGTTCCACAACAGCTGGCATGAAATTGATAAACATCACAGTGGCTAATGTGAAAAACGAATAGACACTGTATTGTACAGGTAAGTCCTGTACTATAGCGTCCCATTTTTTTTCTTCATATTTTGCTTCCAAAGAGCCATTTTTCAATGTAGTCTTGAGGAATAGTTCTCCAGGCTTCATGATCCCGGAGAGATGGTGGGTCCAGCCGAGCAGTGCTGGCGGATCAGAGGGAACGTGGTGTGATTAGAGCTGAGAGGGAAATGGGTACTGGGTAAGTATAGTATATCTTTGCAGGCAAGCATCAGTGTTTTGAATTTCTGCTACAGGAAGCCAGTGCAGGGAACGGAGAAGTGGGGTGGTGTGGGAGAACTTGGGAAGGTGGAAAACAAGCCGTGCAGATGTATTCTAGATCAGCTGAATGGTGGACAGAGGCATACCCGCCAGGAGTGACTTGCAGTAGTCCAGTCTTGAAAAAACAAGGTACTGAACAAGCACCTGGATAGAGAGAAATGGGCGGATTAGGAAAAGAAAAAAAAACGAGTCAGGTTAGCAACCTGTGGAGGAAAAGACAGATGATTATCCAGAGTTACCACAAGATTGTGGGTAGTGACTAAAGTAGTGATCTGATTGTTGTTCAGGAGGATCACAAGATCCTGACCGGGGGCTACTTAATGCATGAACCAGTGAGAAACAGGTGCAGATGTTCAGGTGACAGATGATCAGGCGCGTGATTAGTATATAGGTGATGCTGAATGCTGAGTGGCTGGAACTGACGAGAGGGGAAACGAGGCTGCTGCTGAGGTTGTTACATAAACAAACTGTTTTTAAAGTGATTCTTAAGACACTGTGCAGACTGGCACAGCAAAACATTTATTCATTTTTTTATTATTATTTAATCTGCATCATTTAATTTAATATGACCAAATGACAGGGAGCTCAAGACTTTTTCACAGCACTGTAGATCTTGTACAGGAGCATGTAGGTTTTAAGCTTAAAGTTGCCCTTATAGCTAATTATAGTACACAGATTAGTGTGTGGTGCAGTCCAAAATCATTTAATCTTTAATCTTTTAATACTTAAAATCCATGATAGCACCATCAGATTTGCACTAAATTTACATTTACACTAAAGTAAAAAGAAAAAAAAGCAACAAAGCACCAAAAAAAACCTCCCCGTGCCAGTGCCACGGTTTGCCTACACACAGGTGTGCCTTGAGCGAGCTGGAGGGTTGAGGAATAAATCAAACCGTATTTAATTTTACAGCTGCACGTGTTCTGTAACACAAGTAGACTGTAAGAACAGAAGAGGATTCATGGCGTGTCAGAGTCATGCGCTTGCCTTATAATTCATTATAATGACACACTTCGCTTTTCCTTTGTGTTAGCGTCTGTCATTGTATTGTTGTTCCACACAGTAGGAAGGATCTAACCCTGCGACACCATCTACAGTACTTCAAGCATGCAATGAACATTATTTCATTCAAGCACCTTTTCTCATTTAGAGAAACTTACGGCGCTGCGAGTTTCATTTGGTTTATGAGCTCAGATTTCTACATTATAACATACAGAATAAATAAATATAACATATTTTTTTCTGTTCTCCTCTGTTTGATTTTCATTACAATTTTAACCATGCACTAAACTGAAGGACGGCAAAAAAATAAAAATAAAAGGTTGTTCAAAAGGTAGCCTCGAACATCCTTCGGCTGGGAGTTAAACGGCCTTGCCGAGGATAAAGCGGTGACGCTGTTCTGATCTTGTGCCAGATCTCCATTATAATTGCAGTTTATCTTCAGGTTGTGAAACTACGTACATCGAACCACCTCTGGAAAGTCTCCTTCATTAACAAAGGTGACTCAATATGGTAAAACTTTCCTCCAACACGCAACCCCGCCCCCCCCACGTTCCCTTTGTCCCATTTAGCTTTTGTTCAGCAGAAATTATTAGCACTAATGACTCGAATCTGAACGTTGTAATTTTAATTGCAGCTTAAGAAATGAAAAGCGCATTCGAAAGTGATTGTTACCTGCTGGAGAAATAATCATCTCGAATGCGATTTTTCTCAAAAGTGCGGGACTCACCGATCGCATCATCTGAGTCACTTCGGATAAAATCGGTGAGGCTATGCGGAAAGAAGGGTGCAGTTTGTAGGATTACACTTTTGAACACAGTTTAAATGTCTCCTGCATTCAGATTGCTCATTTTCCACCTGCTGGCTTTCTAATTTCCGAAAGATAAAGGGCGGCCAGAAAACAAAAATGAAAATGATCCTGTGCTTCAGAGCACTAAAGATCACAATTTTAATAGCCACAAGTGTGCCTTCTTTAGTTCTGGGCCAGTATTTTTCAAGATGGTGCTCAGGGACTTCATGATCTCGCGCTGACATTTTTTCTTATTTGATTTTCCCTGTAAACTTACAGAAGATATAATACAGATATGAGAACAGTATGACAGTTCTACCCTGCTGAACCGAACCAAGTCACATCTCGGCTCACACACAGATCGATATTCTGTGCACACACTGTTCCCTGTGTGCTCATCAATCAAGAACCGGTACACACACACCTCCAGAAGAAAAAAAAAACATGCTGGCAAATGTACTTTGATGCGCTCCTGTGAGTGGACGTGTTAGACTGGCGTCCCATCAAGCCTGATTTCAGATTTTTAAATAAGGCCAAAACAACCGTGACCAGAATAAAATGCTTACCTTGAAGTGCTCTTAAATAGCCCTGTATTTACATAAAAGATGTAAAATGACTCATAAAACAAACCATTTAATACAATTATTACATTATCTTATTAAGGAATGATATGGTGATACAGTACAATGGAGGCTGCATGCTTAAAGCCTGGCGATGCCATGGCAACACCGGCCTCTCTCGTCTCGTCTCTCAGTTCAAAAAGATGTAGCAGCTTTGTTTTTCTTGTTTCAAGTACTCTAATCATCCCTCAAGTGTCTGGCAGATAGATTGTTATTCTTATTTATTCATTTTAAAGCGTGCTTTCAAGTCAGTATGTGGTTTATTTCAAAGGCTAGCATGCTAACAGTGTCTTTAAAGTGGCATGAGCGGGTAGGGGTTTATTGATCCACATGCAGCTTTATTGGCAAAACCAACAAACCCAAAGGACAAAGACAACACTCAAGTCATAAAGAGCTCATGAAATCCATAAACTAATTGTTTTGGCCAAATCAAACATTTAAGAAGTATCACATGACTGAGAATGCTGATGTATTAGTTATTACCGTGTGGGCACAAAGGCACAGTTCGGGTGCTGAACATATCTCAGCTGTGCTGATCTTACTGTATAAGTGCAGAAGTTCCACAAACACTATTTATTATCAACAGATTATGATCGGTTTATTTATTTAATCAGGGAGAACTGTTGCGTAGTGGTTAGCATTGTGGCCTCGCGCATCTAGTGAGGCAGTCGGTGGGCGCTTGTGCGTCCTGTGACGGATTGGTACCTGGTCCAGGGTTTATCCCGAGCCCAGTGTCCAGTGGGCTTGGATGAGTGAGTGCGTGAGTATTTGTTCAACCAGTTATTTTTGCTCTGCCGACACGTATGCCAGCGGAGCGAACTAATCGTGACTGGTAGAACTGGTGATTAACAATTAGCGACTGTAAATAACAGGGTTGAAAGTAGTTTTAAAAATTCTTACCGCTACATCTGTATGTGTAAAAGTGAGTAGTCAAAAAGTAAAGTAAATAAACCATGGAGTTGGTGAACAGTCCTGAGAAACTTTATATTCATCCTAACACACACGCCACAAATGTTAACACACAGACTCACACACCACACAAACAAACACGCACAAACACATTTACTCATCACACAAAGACTGACACACACACACTAACCAGGGGTGTCAAATAACGAAGTACAAATACTTCGTTACCCTCCTCAAGTAAAGATTTGGGGTATCTATACTTTACTGGAGTAATTATTTTTTTAGCCGACTTTTTCCTTCTACTCCTTACATTTTTACGCAATTTTACGGGGGGTAATGACACAGGGTGCTTGGGCCCGCTCATCGTTGCTCACAACTATATTCTTTTCATAGTAGCTTGGCTTAGCTGTGAACAGAACAACATTTACGGTTCAGAAGCACTTCGGAATGACTTAGAAGTGATTACTTAGGAGACAAAGTTTTTCTTTAAGTTGACATAACTGTATCAGATGTGTTTTCTTGCTGAAAGTGTTTCCATGACTGGTTTTGATTGTGGGTTTTGTCAGGCAGCTGCCCTCTCTTCAGTACTGCGGATCGTACAGACCTACTTTTCACCACGCTGCGACCGAAAGTTGGTGTAATTAAGGATTGTTAGAACACCTGGGACAAGGATTAATACATACAGGATATCAGATTACTTGGTCAGAACTGTTGTATAAACATCATACACCAACTATTTTAAAACCAGAATGCATGCGCGAAATCGTTCGAAATACAGTATGGTCTAATTTTACAGCAGTAAACTCAATGAGAAGGCTGTACAAGTATACCTTTATGACATTTCCTCTCTTCCCTCTCCCAAACAGTGTTTAGGAAAATGTCATCGCATAAAAGCGCAACATCAGCTTTGTTGACGTGCTGAGTGCTGATTTCCAGATCTACTGTATGTCATGGATAAATGAATACTGTTCTCACACCAGTGTTTGTATTTCTTATGATACCCCTGAGAGTGTCAAGAAAGCATATTTGGGTCGGCATCTTTGTGAAAACCTCGTTCTCGAAATCTAATATATAATTAACTTCGTCCTATAGGAGAGGATAAAACGTGCGGACTCGCAAAGCAGAACTCGATCACTGCCAAATCGAAATGTAAATTCGCTCAGGCTTCGGTCTCGTTTAAGCGCTGCTGAAGCACGATTTCAGAACATTTCTCCCAGTATGCCTTTAAGGAGAAGATAAAACGACAAAGCCGGCTTGATCTAAATGAGATTTTCACTATTTATGAGCTCGGGGGGAGGACTATTGAGCCACCAGATATATTAATCTCAGTATACTCAATAGACAGATTTATAATCCGGATCTATTAACACAGAAAGGAGGCCATCGAGTTAAATAGATAGACGGATAGATAGAATTACTTATTTAACCATATTGAATAATTGTTTATTAAAAGCATGGAGCTCCTCAGTAACGCAGTGTTAAAAGACAATAATAATGCAATTAAAAACAACTTGCTCGCAGCTGTAACTGTGTGAGATGAGCATGCAGTACATTAGCAGCATAACTTGCTTCATTGTCCCGCAGAGAGGCAGAGGTCTGGAGGAAATGCTGTCTCAGTCAAATATTGCAGTAGTTGCTTATGGGTCTTTGTTAGACCAAATTCCAACCCGGGAATTTTTCACAAGACACATTATCCTTTAACTGCAAAGCAACTTCACGGCAAAGTTGTCTGATTTCTTGGCTATATTTCTCCAGGGGCAAATACTAAACACTTGTTATTAGATAGCTGTATACTGTACAGTATGTTGCAAGATTGGAAAGCACATCAGAAAACAGGGTTTCACCAAAATATATGTTTTTTCCTTTACCTAAAAGAAAGAATAACCAGAGGTGACTCCATTCTGCTCTCCTGCCTTCACTAGGTTCATTGGCACTTACCTTGGTTTCTTTGGTGGCTTCATCCATACAACCCTGTGGAAGGAATTTGGGAATAATATGTGATATCAACCTTACGTTAGAGAAACAGATAAACTTATTCACTAACTTATTGTATATAGCACTTTATCCTGTATACATGGTGGCAGGGGGCCGGTACACCCTGGACTCATCCGGATACACACACTCACCCACACAATATGGGCAATTTGGGAACGCCAACCTGTATGTCTTTGGACTATCTGAGGAAACCAGAGTACCCGGAGAAAACCCACCAAGCACAGGGAGCCACGGCGCACAGCTGCAGTATTTGGGTTTGTGTGTTTGCTGGCGTTTACCGCTGAATGGCGCTATATAACTATAGACTGACACCTCAGGCGTTAGTTTATTCTCTCAGGGATTATTGAGCCGCAGCTCCTTTAGAGCTGCACCTAGTAGCGGATAAAATCAAGTGAAACAGTGTAGGTAAACAAATTCATAATCACAGTACTAAAATTACAGTACAATGTAGAATTCAAATTTTTATTATGATCATCATAATTTTTTAAAATAAATAATGACCCCCGTTCCGCTGTACCACTGCTGGCAAAACCTTATGAAATACAAACGAAACATTAAACAAATTTACAATCACAGTACTAAAATTACAGTACAGATTTTGAATATAAAGGCTACATAGCCTTTATAAGACTCCACTTTTATTTAAGTGCACTCATAATGATGCAAAAACGTTATGATTTCGTAAAATAATGAGAGCAAACAGTGTGCGCTATTCTGTATTGTTTTCGGTGAACTTGAGCGCGTCAGAAAATGAACTTGAAATTCTGTGTATACTTGACTCACAGACGTGAAAAATATATACTTATAGAAAGCTTATGGAAAACTATTTTAGACGTCTAATTTTAGACGATGTAATCCGTAATTCGAAAAGTGAATTATAGGCGCGTCCACTGCTGCAGAGACGAAGAGATGACGTGATCACCTTCATCGCAGCCAAAACCAAAGACATCACTAATTTATTAATGACTTATTAAAATGGTCAGAGTCATTCTCCTTGTTGTTTTTCCCCGACGCATTCATAATCATTAGTCTACTTCTGCCTGTGCGCTCTGGAAAATTTTATGCGTGCGGTTGAGCGCCTGATTAGACCACATAGGAAATTAAAGAGGAGGATCACGGCTCAACATCCCGGAGTCCAAACCCCATTTAAACTAAATTAACAAAATGATTTATATATTGAAAAATAAATAAAAAACAAAATTTAAATAAGTGTGCTATGGAACTTACACTTAAAATATACTTTTTCTATAACATATTTTTGAAAAATGTACTATAAAACAATTATTTTTAAGTACTTTTTAAAATTTAATTCCAAAAATTGGTAAAAGCATTATGTTAGTATACTTTTTATATACTGTATTAACTGATGGCACAATTTTTTTCAGTATATTTGCAATGTACTATCGAAGATTTGAATATATTTCTAATACACCTAAGTGTTTTTTTTTACTAGAGATATACAGTATACTACAGTTAGACATGTATTTCTTCTGTGATGCTTCTTTTATGTAACAGATTCTAAGCTAAAGTGTAAAAGCTAAAAAAGTCTAAGCTAAAAATAAAGTTTGCATAATAGTCTGAAACTAGTTCTAGTTTTGTAATTCTTTTTCTTCATCACTTATTCTTAAATTCCTCAATCTTATGTTTTCAAGCATGTATGGCATGTAAAATAGAATTAATCAATACATACGCTTTCCAGAAATTCTGACACATCTGCTAAATCAAAACATTTTTGTAAATTTTCATTCTTACAGTGAAAAAGTACACAAATCTACACAATATATTATACTACATGTCAGTGATTCACTATTTTATTTTATATTTTAAAGAGGAATAAGAAAGAGGAAGAAAATAAAGGAAGTGAAATTCATTAGTCATGATCTCATTTTAACAAAGTATCTTAAAGCTAAAATTGGCTGCTAGTTTTATAATGAAAGTCTAGAAGCGTGTCAGAGTCTGGACACTACAGTACTTCCTTTTTGTTGTTTTTAAGAAATGTTGCAATTTAGCAGGTACCAATCACAGATCAATCGCATATCAATCGCAAAATTAATCTGCAGTTTTAATGTTGAATTTTCAGCATAGGCCTGTACCAGATTCTAAAGTGTATGATTAGCCATAACATTATGACCACTTAGTGAAGTGAATAACATTGATTAGCTCGTTACAATGGCACCTGGAAATAGGTGGGATTTATTAGGCAACAAGTAAACATTTTGTCCCTAAAGCTGATGTGGTGCAAGCAGAAAAAATGGGGAAGCATGAGGATTTGGGTAACTTTTAAAAGGGCCAAATTGCGATACCTAGATTACTGGGTCTGAGGAACTCCAAAACTAGAGCTCATGTCAGGTGTTCCTGGTGTTCAGTGAATAAGACCTACTGAAAGTGGTCCAAGGAATAAAATGTGGTGAGGGTCATAGATGGCTAAGGTTCTTGATCAACGGAGGAGCAAAGGCTGGCCCATATAGTCTCAATGGGAAAGCCTCAGTAGCTCAAACTGCTGAAAAAAATTTTATGCTCGTTCTGATAGAAAGGTGTCTGCAAACTGAAAATATTGCTCACGGATGGTTTGAAGAACACAGCAATGAGCTTAAGGTGTTGACTCTGTCTTCAGATTCTCTAGATCTCAATTCAGTTGAGCATCTGTGGGTTGTGATGGAAAAACAAATCTGATCCATGGAGGCCCGAGCTTGCAACATACAAGCCTTAAAGGATCTGCTACTGATGGCTTGGTGCCAGATACCACAGCACACCACCGGGAGTCTAGTGGAGTCCATGCCATGATGGGTCAAGGCTGTTTTGGAGACAAAAGTAAGACCAGCTCAATATTAGTGGTCGTGACGTTATTGCTGATTGGAGAACATATACTGTAAATATATCCGTTCTGGGACCACGTTTGTAAGTCGGATTTGTTTGTAAGTCCGACAAAGTGAGTCTTTGAAAATCTTGATTTGCTTTAACTGACCCAAAATAATTAGAATGATGTTCTGCCCTCTCCATTTGTTCAGCGCTTAGAGTTGCTTATGTTTGAAAAATCTCTCTCACTGCTTTGGGAAATATAAACCCAAACAAAGCATAGATCACTGGATTGCAGCACCGGATAAAAGCCATTAGATGGCAAATGTAGCTTGCATAACTAAGGTGTTTTAAGTTCTAAAGTAAACCTTATTCGATAGTAAGTTAAGATGTCTAGAAAATTCACTATGTTATAAGCAGCCCAACAAATAAAGAAGGTAAGTACCAGAAGGAAGGTGAGACTGGTATTTTTTTCCTCTGGTTTGTTGGTAATTTGACTATAGTTCACACAATCCTGATGTAGTAAACACTTAACACAAAATCAATATTCTCTATATGCATAAAATAAAGGAATTCAGTCTTGTTGCTCTTTACAGACTCCTGAGTAAGTAGATGCCATGACAGGCAGCACGACTGGCAACGCTGCCAAGAGGCTCACCACCCACACAAAGCTACTGTAAGAGCACATCTGACACAACGTCTTTTCTTCCAGCCTGAGTGAGGGTGCACCATGGTTGCGTATTTCCGAATGCTCATCAGTAACAGGAACATGATGCTGCTGTAAAATCCAGCTGGGAAAGTAGAGTGAATCACTTCGCATGCTGCATCTCTGAAAGTCAAACCTGAGATGAGGTGATAAACACTGAGCACCAAGTTGAGCATGAAGATGCTGGTCAGTAATCTAAGCCTCATGCAGGATACATTGATCACAACAACCAGGACGTTACCAATGAGACTGAGGTCACAATGCTGAGGGTTTGGGAAATTCAGTGCGTCTGTATTCAAGCATGAATCTTTCCTTGTCCAGTTCATAATTATAAAATTAATCCTTGTACACAAATACATCGAAAGTCTTCATTAATCTACTTGTTTCTGGAAAGCAAAGTAAAATAAAAATAAATAAATAATAATAATACTAAAATAATAATAATAATAATAATAATAATAATAATAATAATAAATAAACAAATTAATAATAATAACAATAAAAATAAATTAAATGAACAAAGTAATAATAATAATAATAAATAAACAAATAAACACAATAGTAATAATAATAATAATAATAATAATAATGCCATTATGTTTTACTCACATGCTATTCATTTATTTATTGATTTATGTCTGACAAGCTCAACTAGTGGTTATATCTCCTAACATGAGCCCAAATGTGATAAAAATAAATAAATAACATCATTATTTTCAATTTTGCAGTTTAAAATCATGAAATTGAATAATTGTGATTTGGAGATCACTTAAACGTTTGGTTAAACCACAACTACATTTAATATTAAAAGTAAGAGCATTCACACACACACACACACACACACACACACACACACAAAAATGAAGAGAATTAAAGGGATTAGGACTAAACAGTTGAAGCCTTAAGAACTCAAAAAACACGTGGTCTGATGAGTCCAGATACTGTAGATCTGTAGATAGAGTGATGGATGCATGTCTCCAGAGTGAGAACTTGTAGTTCATGCAATTCTTAATTTATATCCTGCTCTGGGACTTGATTGTTTAAACTGTCCCCACCCTGAAGAGGACATTCTTCAGTCTCTGTTTGTGCAGTATACAGGAGCTCGGGTGAAGACCAGAAGACAACTGATGTGACTCGCATAATTGAGATATTTTAAAAACTGCAAAGAAAAATTTATTGGATTAAAATGTTAAGGTGTACAGAAAATTCATTATGTTATAAGGAGCCCAACAAATAAAGAACATAAATAAGAGAATGAAGGCGAGTCCTGGAGTCCGGTGTCTCAGGTTTGTTGGTAATTTGGTATCGACACTCTAAATCTCTATGTAGTTTAACACTCAGAAACAAAAAGGCACACACACAAACACAAAGCT
This sequence comes from Clarias gariepinus, assembly GCF_024256425.1. Classification (NCBI taxonomy): domain Eukaryota; kingdom Metazoa; phylum Chordata; class Actinopteri; order Siluriformes; family Clariidae; genus Clarias; species Clarias gariepinus. Next base: position 23,807,445 of record NC_071121.1, on the reverse strand, counting down.
CTCTTTATGGGTGAAGGCAAGAAATGCAACATCGCTGCTGTACTTACAGGCTCCTGAGTCAGGAAATGCTGCAGTGTGTAACACGACTGGCTATGCTGCCAAGAGGCTTAACACCCAGGCAAAGATAAAAATGCATGTGACGCAACGTCTTATCTTCCAGCCTGAGTGAGGGTGCACTGTGGTTGTGTATCGCTGAATGCTTATCAGTACCAGGAACATACAGTAATTCTGCTGTGAAATTAAATTTGGAAAATACAGTAAATCGCGATTATGGGCAATTCTATGGGCTTATGCTTTGTCTTGAATCCTTTGTTGTCCAGTTCGTAATAACATTTAATTACATTTGTTGTGTTGGTTTCTAAAAAGCAAAGCAAGAATCGCAAATAAATATAAATAGTAAATAAAAGTCATCATATTGACAAGTCACTGCCTTTAAAAATGTTTACATTACAAACCACGTTGCTCAATTCCAGTTTTCCGGTCAGATCGGATTTGCTATCATGACGATAAACATCCACAATTACAAGTGACTTTTATGTGACTTTAATGTGGATGCATTAGTCCTGGGAACCGGCGCGTATGAACTCATCAATACATTTTTGCTCTCACAATCTGTGTTAAAACACATTATGAGTTTGCATCTGCTGATTCATTTCAAACAACACTTGGGGTTTTGCTCTGAAGGACAGCAAGCAGTTACCCAGCTGTGTTTGGTGAGGTCCAGAAAGAAGAAGAAAGCCTGACATCTCGCTTTGGCTGTTTTAGCATTGCTATGAAATTCGCATGCGCAGAGGCAAAAAAAAAAATGCTTGTTACTGTAAATAAAGAACATGTTTACAATTAATGTCTTGCCTTGTGAAAAAAAAAATACACTTAATGTATTACAAATATATTAAAATCTTCTGTAGCACATTGCAAGTATACTAACAAAAAAAAATATTGTATTATACTGTAGTAAAGAACCCTTTCCAGTATGATGTTATAGGCAAATATATTTTAAGTGAAAGTTTAGTGTGATTTCCAAAGCACTTTTTTTTTAATACTGTTATGTTAAATAATCAATGTAATAATGTACAGAAAGCATACATTGGAATACAAATTGTAATACACTGTAGTCTCAGCATCTTTTCAGTTGAATTTGAATGTACTTATTCATATGGTCTTATTCGTACTTATATTTTTTTGGTTTTGGTTCCTGAAACTCACTTTTGCATGTTCAAGCTCATTTTTGTGTGTTTAAAGTCTTTTGTGTGTACTTGACATTACAAAGCTACAATTGTTGTATTGTTATAACTCAATTTGAACAGGCTCTGCTGTCCTCCGCTAAATCTTCTTTTGAATTTGCTAATATGCTGTATTTACATCATTCATATTGTATTTTCATTAGTATAAGATAAATTTCATTTTTCATAGTTTTTGTTACTGTAGGTATTTTGAAATGAAGTACATAGTTTAAACTATAAAATATATTGTCTAATGTGTTATCGCTAAATCTTGTGCTTGTGTTTGTTAGTTAACCTAAATTTGTTTGTTTGTTTGTTTTGTAATCATGTGCAGTTAAATTACATCTGAAATCTGTCCGTCATTACTGATGTGATTTGTTTCAATAGCCATACAAACATGTTATAATATAGAAAGTGCATTCAGCATTTGTAAATGGTCCTTAAACCCTTTAGTGTACTGTTAACACATTTGCAATAGAGTAGAATAAAATGTTGTGTGCATTTAACAAAGTATATTTTTATTGATCACAAATTATACTTTTAGAAATTAAAATTGGCCAGCTCACAAAACCGTTAACCTTGCAAGTGACTTGGGGTATGAAATTCTTCCTTATCCACCTTATTTCATCCACCCCGATCTCACACTCAGGGACTTCTTCCTCTTCCATCACTTGAAGAAACCACTTTGTGGCAGGTGTTTGATGACAATGAGGTACTTACCAAGGTGGAAATCCTTTGTCAAAAGCCAAAAAGAAGGCTTCTTCAAAGACACTCTCCACCAGCTTATCCATCGTTTATAGGAGTGTAGGTGGAGGAGCCACCAACATTCGCTTTTATTACATAATTTTTTCTTAGCAATAATAATTTTATGACTCTTAATGTACTCATACTATATATAACTTCCATTTATTTTTTATTTTTATTATTTGCTGAATCAGGGACAGTACATTAGTACACACACATAAAAGTAGACTTGATACACTTAAAATTGTTCTTTTGTATAATTTAATTACAATTTAAATTCATTGGTACAAAATTAGTTGTTCAAAAAAGGCAAACTCCAAGTATACTGCTCATTATTCTGGTTGCATGAACTCTTAAGTATGGTTTAGCATACTAAAATATACTTCTGGGTTTGTTGTTTATATGCAGTTTAATTTTGTAATGCCTTATAGAATATACTGTACTATATATCGTTTACTAAAGTTCAGTCATTGAATTTCCTTTTCCTTATTTGTCCTGAGTACTGATAGAGTTTTTAGTCTTGAAATTCCTCTTTTATCTTAGTCTCTGTTATCACTAGGAGACACTACTTATTTAATTCGGAATTTCTTATGGTTAAGACTTTTGTCTTTTATCTGCCCAGAGAATTAACATCAACCATCTTTACTTCTGTACACATTCCACCAGATGCTAATGCCAAGCTTGCAATGAAAGAACTACATGCAGCCATTAGCCATTAAGAGTCAACTCATGCACATGCTACTTTTATCGTTGTGGATGACTTTAACCACTCAAACTTAAAAACAGTGCTTCCTAAATTTAACCAGCATGATTCCTTCCACGCCAGAGGAAATAAAACCCTGGAGCATGTTTCCACCAACATACCTGGAGCTTAAAAAGGCTACATCGCTCCCCCACCTGGGACAATCAGGTCACCTCTCTTTGTCTCTCTCCCATATTACTCCCTATATTCAGCACTCATCAAACATGTGGGACCAACAGTAAAAACAATCTTACTAAAGGCTCGCAATGCCAACTTTAGATCTGGTGATGCACAGACCTACAGTACCGCAAGGGTCAATCTGAGGTGGGGCATTAAGATGGCCAAGTACTGCTACAAGCTGACAATTAAAGAACACCAATTCACCATCTCCAATTCTCAGCAGATGTGGCGGGGCATTCAGGCCATCAGCAACAGGCCCATCAAGCCCTCACCCTGTCCACCGATATCTTCTTTCTCACGTAAACTAAACAACTCAGCTCTCTGCAGACTACCAGCCACCAGCCACTAGCACCCTCCAAGTTAGCCAATACACTCGGAGAACTGGGCGTCTGGACTTTTTGACCAACAGGCCTCATCGTGCTTGGATAGATTACCACTGCTCTTCCATCCTTATCCTTGGCAACAGCGTACCACAAGGCTGTGTGCTAAGTCCCTTCCTCTACTCTCTCTTCACCTATGACTGCAAGCCGGCACATAGGTCCAACACAATTAATAAGTTTGCAGTTGACACAACAGTGATTGGATTCAAAACAGACAACAATGAGTCAGCTTACGATATAGAGAGGAGATGAACCGTCTGAACACCAAGAAGACCAAGGTGCTCATAGTTGACTTCAGAAAGAAGAAAGGTGACACACACACACCCTTTAACATCAATGGAGAGGTGGTGGGCCATGTTCCTGGGCATCCATATCTCTGAGCATCTCTCGTGGACTAGACAAGCAGGTTCAGAAACAACTTTTTCGCCACAACTGTTTCCTTGCTGAACTCTGCCTCCACCTGAGCACAACAAACACATTGACTGGATGCATTACCTTACCTTGCACTACCGAAATTGCTGCTCTCACAACTAACATAAACTAAACACTCAGGACTGGACTATTTATAATTGTTGCACATATTGTATATTATATAAAATGAGCTCCTCATCCCACTCCCAATAACAAGTTACACACATGCATATAACCTTCTCTACTGCAATATCATAACCATAGTATACAATCTGTTTCCCCATCTATAACCAATGCACTCATTGTACCCTTCTCTGTTTATATTTTACATATGCATATTCCTTTATCATGCCATATACAGTATCTTCCTTCATTGTACTCAGTTTATATAACCCTTTCTGTATATAACCCTCTCTGTGTACAGTTTACATATGTGTACAGTATACATAAGCAAGTTATTTAGCATAGTATACCATATCTTTCTCATTGCATACATCTAAAACATTGCACTCTGTTTACATAACTCTTTCTCTGTATACTGTTTATATGCAAATTCTTATAATTCATTTGCTCATTCGCACTCATTGTATTTACCTCCCTCACTGTTTATGGTTTACAAATGCAAATTCTTTATCATGGTATCTAATCTAATCTAATCTAATCTAATCTAATCTAATCTAATCTAATGTGACTTCATTACAGGCACACCTACATAAAGAGCATGCAGGAACCATGGCATAAAGGAAAACAGTGAATGAATCACAGACAACTTCCAAAATAGTGGACTTTGTGTGTCTTTTATGCTAACATGACAATAATAAAAGTATTTAAAAAAACAACAAAAAACATCAAAAGATAATTCAAATTTAAGCTAATGAGAATTTTTTTTGATGTATTACAGATCCCCTCAGCTATATTTATGGCAGAATCAGTGTGCACAGACTGACAAACTAGATTACTAAATTTAGCGCACAGATTACTAAAGTGAGCGCACGGATTGTTACAAGTAAATTGAGCGTTCAGATTAATAAACCGAGTGTGCCGATTACTAAACTGACCACATCGATTACTAAATTGAGTGAACTGATTATTAAACTGATCAGATGATGTACTAAACTAAACATTTGGATAGACAAACCCAGCACACCAACTACTAAACTAAAAGAAACAAACTACTTTGAGGAATAAATCAATCAGCGTGCCAATCAATCACAGGACACACACATACACACACTCATTCACACACTACGGGCAATTTGGGAACGCCAATTAACCTAACCTGCATGTCACTTCCATTTCCTTGCTAATTTTTCTTTCTTTCAACACAGATTACTTTCCAAAGCAAAGCCTTGTCTATCCTTTTCAGATCTTAAAAAGACTATACATGCATGTATTAGGTTAGATTCCTGTAATAGTTCATACAGTGGTCACCCACAATCATCCCTGAACAGGTTACAGTCAGTTCAAAATACCGCTGCTCGTCTTCTGACTAATACATGTAGGCGAGGACATACTGTATAACCCCTGATTTGGCCACACTGGCTTTAAATTCATTTTAGAGTTGATTTTAAAGTTGTTATGTTTGTCTATAAAGCTTTAAATAATTCTGCTCCAAAATACCTTTCTGACGTACTACTGCTGCATTCTTCATCACGTTCACGTAGATCCTCCCCTCAGCTTCTTTTGTATATAACTATATATATATTTATACTATACAGTATCTAACGACTAAGTAGTAGCACAGTGGCTCAATAGTTGCCACTGCCTTGTGGTCCGTGTGCATGGATTTTTTATAGTCTCCTCATGCTTGGTGGGTTTCCTCCGGGTACTCCAGTTTCCTCCCACGGTCCAAGGACATGTAGATTAGTCTAATTGGTGTTCCCAAATTGTGTTGACTGGAGGTCCTTCCACTGTTGTAAAATAGCAATAAATACAATGGTAATCACCATTGAAGAGCTGAAGATGTTGAGGTTCTCCTTGGGAGTGACAAGGATGGATAGGATTAAGAATGAGTTTATCAGAGGGACAACCCACGTTAGATGTTTTGGAGATAAAGTCAGAGAGGCCAGATTGAGGTGGTTTGGGCATGTTCAGAGGAGAGATTGTGAATATATCGGTAGAAGGTTGCTGAGGTTGGAACTGCCAGGCAGGAGGTCTAGAGGAAGAGCAAAGAGGAGATTTATGGATGCAGTGAGAGAGGACATGAAGTTAGTTGGTGTGAGAGAAGAGGATGCAGAGGATAGGGTTAGATGGAGGCAGATGATTCGCTGTGGCGACCCCTGAAAGGGAACAGCCGAAAGACAAAGAAGAAGAAGAAGAAGAAGACAATGGTAATCACCACTGGCCTCCAAGGCGCCACCATAATTTAGAAATTAATTCTTTAAAAACCCTACAATATGATTTTTTTTTCTTATTTTGTCTCTCATAGTTAAGGTATACCTATGATGAAAATTACAGGCCTCTCTTATTTTTTTAAGCAGAAGAACTTGCACGATTGGTGGCTGACTTAATACTTTTTTGCCCTACTGTATAGGGTATAGAATGTAAAATAAAATGGTTTCCATCCGAACTCCATGTTTTCTCTAAATAAGCAGAAAAACATTGTTTCGTTTAAGAAATAAGCCAGGGTTGAAGATGTTTTTTTTTCTACACAAGCACAAGTTCATCAAAGGGTCACTTGACCTCGAATCCAAATTTCCAGAAGGAAAAAAAAAAAAAACACAACTAATTCAGCAGTTTTAATTAAATTTCAGTTTCGATCCCACTTGCTGAAGGACAACCATGAATGAAAACAATTAATATAAAAATGCAGGCTGAGCTCTGTATCACCGCACCGCATCCAGAATGATAATGTTTAACCCTCTACGTGATTCAGCTTAATTTAACCTGGATAGACGCTTGAATAGCAATGTGCTTGTGTCTTTCACAGCTCCAGCTTATATAAATACTACCTTGTACGAATTTCGATCTTTGCAGGCGCGTATAAATGGTGCTTAGTCACACATGCGCTCTTGTTTTGAATAGCACTGGCTGTGCAGCCTTGTGAACCTCACTATTATCTTGTGGGTATTTCTGGAACAGAATGACAAAAAGTGTAAGCTTTTTTCTAGCTGTGGACTTTATTGTAATTAACCCTTAAAAAAGACGAATACATAATTTTTCAACATAACCTCCTTGATGAATCTTTATCCTTGTAGGGCTGCTTTCAGGGGACCAAACAGGTGGAAGTCTGACGGAGCGAAACAGGACTATAGGGAGGAGCCTTAAACATCTCAAACTAATTTTGCATCCTGCAAGGACTTGAGCTTTTCTTTAAGCCTCACTGTAACAAGCACTGTTGATTATTGTCCCCCCCACCCAATAATGTTCCAATACTTCTGGCCCTTAAGAATCCCAAAAAACTGTAAGCATTGATGAATTTTCCAGTTGATGGTTGACTTTTTTTTTTTTCCTCAGTCGGTGACTGAGGATGTTTCCGCTCCATACTCTGGCATTTACTCTCAGACTCGCAGTGATGAATCCATGTCTCGTCACCAGTAATGATTCTCTTTAAAAAAACTTTCACCTTCCTTAGAGTATCGCTCCAAATGCTGTTTGCGGATATCCAAACGCGTCTGTTTACGCTATTCCGTGTGTTGTTCCGGCACCAGTGCAGACCACAAAAAATTAATTACTGCATGCAATCACAAGTGGGGCATACATTTTTCACTCGCACCGCAGTTTCAAATGAACTAATGTAATACTGTACATTCACACCTGCTCAGCAGTGACTGGGGAGACAGTGGCCTTGAACAGAAAGCGCTGATAAGATGGTGCGGCCAACAGAGGTGTACTACATGACTTAAGATGTTTGACTTAACTATGTGTGTGTGTGTGTGTGTATATATATATATACATCTACTTTTTCACACAGGGCTATGTAGTTCTGTTTGATTTAGTTTTCCCTTAATAATAAAAACCTTTACTTAAAAACTGCATGATGTGTTCACTTGTAAATCTTTGACTAATATTTAATTTTTTTCGATGACCTAAAACATTAACGTGTGACAAACATCTTAGCAAAAAACTAAGAAATCACTAAGGGGGCAAATACTTTTTTCACACCACAGTATAAATGATGTATGTTATTGCATGGATATGTTGAGCAGGTGTTTTTAAAGACGTGCAAGCCATTTTTTTTTCCAGCTCTATGTTATCAGTGTTATGCAATCCAAGCGTGGCAGCTCTGTAGCGTCTCTGTTCCTCGGGGAAGGATGTCAAAAAAACAGAGAGAGGGAGAGGCAGCTTTCAGTAAGTGTGCAGAATAGGATTACCGAGTGCAATTTGCCAACAGGCAAACTCAAACAAATTTAAAACGAAGTGTGATTAAAACAAAGACATGGAAGCACATGTAGAATGACAACAACGGAATCCTATGGGAGAAAGCTATAACACAAGCTGTAAAACCCTCGTCTAATGTCTGTGTGTGTACTAAAGCCCAGTTTTTCACCCGTGTCATAAGATTAAAACCAATGCCCATACGTTATTAAAAAAAAAAAGATCAAATCTATAAATGCTCTACTGTATGTATAAACTGATAACGGAGAGATGAAGCAAAGCAGCCTTAGCTATCCGAACATGTGTGAGGACGAAAGAAGGTCAGCAGTGTCAAGGCACGCTTAGATAAAGTGCCCACGCTGAGATAGACTCCGGGGTTTGACTGACAGGAGTGTTTATCCTGGCTGAGGATATTAATCTGTCAGATAGGGAGATAGGGTTTAGTCAATACACACACTCCTCATTACTGAACCCAGAGACGAGCAGCCGTCTGCACTGCAATTTCACCGTCTTGTTATTGGTAGAATATATAAACAGCCTGCCTATTAGAACGGCATATTAATTGTCTGACTATTCAGTTAGGAATAAAACATGACAGGGTGCGGTTATAGGACAATAATCATCAACGGAATGGTATGATATGAAGAGGGCGGTTTTAGAATCAACTTCGAGACATGTTTTGTGTTCTCATAACTGAGAGCTTGTTAAATTAAAGTCTTTTAAGCATAACGTTTGACAAGCAGCAACATGCAATGCATGAATGAAACTGATGATTTGAAGACTTGGGCTTGTTTAGTCTTAATCTTGACTCAATCTTGCTTTTGTTTGGACTCCGTCTCTGTCTCAACCTCTGTTGACTTGTTGTGGTCTTGGACTTGCCAGTGCCTGCAGTGCACACGGGCATGAAGTGGAGCTCTACCCAGTGGACACAGGTAGGAATGCAGGACAATATACAACCTAGAGACCTATTGGGGACATCTTCAGGACATGGGCATTTTATAGAGTAAATAGTAATGGTAAAGCTTTTATTGCTAAAAATGTTCTTCTAGTGCTGATCTGAGGGCTGGTCTGCATGCTCAGTGGGTAATACCATCACATTTAAAAGCATTTCGTTCCCATTATGCCACAGTAACATGCCAAAATTTTCAATATACAGTAACTTACATTTCATTTTATTAAAGTGTTACACTTCACATTGTAGAACAGCCACAAGACAAGCTGGGTCCTGTTATCACAGCTATATAATGGTTTTTCCTTCACCAGTCTAGGCGTCTTGTCATTTTAATTAGAAACCTCGCAACAAGAAAACGTCACCTTGTCAACAAATAGGCACATTTCCGTGGGATGCACACCCAATATACACACGACTCTCAGATAAGTAGGGTTGTTTCTATAGAAATTATATTGTGATAAAAGCGCAATAATATTAATTTATGATTCGCCTTTAATCTTTACCTAATGTTAGATCGGCTGCTCAAGACAAAGAGTAAAAGAAGCCCATCTAGTAGGGATGGTAATGATTAATAATTAATCAATTAATTGCTATAAAGGACATAATTCAATTAACTGATAAAGTTTGTATTAATTGTATTAACTGATAAAATTTGTTTTGCATCATATTTCTCATGTGTCTGCATTTTTAGCTGCGTTGTTTTTTAGACTGGGCTTATTAGTTGGCTCTGTCGTCTTGCACCTCCAGTTTCCGTGTTCGATTCCTGCCTCAGGTCTGTGTGCATGGAGTTTGCCTGTTCTCCCTGTGCTTGGTGGGTTTTCTCCAGGTACTACGGTTTCCTCCCATATCCCAAAGACATGCAGATTAGGTTAACTGCCATTAGTATGTAGTGTGTGACTGAGTGTGTGTGTGTGCCCTGCAATAGATTGCGATAGACCCTGTCCAGGCTGTACCCCGCCTCGTGCTCTAAGTCTCCAGAGATAGGCTCCAGGCCCCTGTGACCCTGAATACAGGATAAGCGGTAGAGATGTGAGAGTGGGTGAATGTTTTTGACTGAGTTTTATTATTATATTATTTATAAGTAACAGGTATTGATGGTTAGCTTATTTGACTTAAAGTTAGGGAAATTTTTAAAAATAGTTTTATAGGTCAAGTAGTGAGATGTGAGAGCTTCGTAACAGGCGGTTTTTCACAATGGTAAAGTCTTCAGCTGATTTAATTGTTTTTGTCTTATACATTTCAGGCGAGAGAGAAAAGAGGAAAATAAGAAAAGAGGCTGGTTAGGGAACATCACCTGAAGACATGCTGGTTTTGGAAAATAACCAACGTTCGTTTGGGAACAATGACTGCATCACAGCCTTGTTAATTATTTTCCTATAACAGGACACCACATCATGTTAAATAACATTGTAAACTGAAACACATTTCCAGATAATGTAAAAGTAAGAAAAAATTAAATACTGTATATAATTTGTAAATTATTTGATGCTGCCCTTTAGTTAATATAATTACATTATTTGATATCTAATGCTACTCACAGAAGTGGTAATCATTTCTAGGTCTACTGTATATACTCCCAGTACTTTGTACTAGTTGTATGTTAAGTAAAAAAATACATGACCTTTTCCTATTACAGACATGTTTTCTCAAAATGTCAGTGCAAATATAAATCAGATGACAATGAAACCTTTGCGTGAAAACTAGGGTTAGCTCTCGGCTCCACTCAGCTGTGCGTTGGCTCTCGGCTTCATTCGGCTATGTGTTGGCCCTCGGCTCCACTCGGCTGTGCGTTGGCTCTGGGCTCCACTCGGCTGTGTGTTGACTCTGGGCTCCACTTGGCCGTGTGTTGGCTCTGGGCTCCACTCGGCTGTGTGTTGGCTCTCGGCTCTACTCGGCTGTGCGTTGGCTCTGGGCTCCACTCGGCTGTGCGTTGGCTCTCGGCTCCACTCGGCTGTGTGTTGGCTCTCGGCTCTACTCGGCTGTGCGTTGGCTCTGGGCTCCACTCGGCTGTGCGTTGGCTCTCGGCTCCACTCGGCTGTGCGTTGGCTCTCGGCTCCATTTGGCTGTGCGTTGGCTCTCGGCTCCACTCGGCTGTGCGTTGGCTCTCGGCTCCAATCGGCTGTGCGTTGGCTCTCGGCTCTACTCGGCTGTGCGTTGGCTCTGGGCTCCACTCGGCTGTGTGTTGGCTCTGGGCTCCACTCGGCTGTGCGTTGGCTCTGGGCTCCACTCGGCTGTGCGTTGGCTCTGGGCTCCACTCGGCTGTGCGTTGGCTCTGGGCTCCACTCGGCTGTGCGTTGGCTCTGGGCTCCACTCGGCCGTGCGTTGGCTCTGGGCTCCACTCGGCTGTGCGTTGGCTCTCGGCTCTACTCGGCTGTGCGTTGGCTCTGGGCTCCACTCGGCTGTGCGTTGGCTCTAGGCTCCACTCGGCTGTGTGTTGGCTCTGGGCTCTACTCGGCTGTGTGTTGGCTCTCTGCTCCACTCGGCCGTGTGCATGTAAATCAGGTGGTGTGTGAGGTGCATGCTGTCTCTCTCGCTGTACTAAAGCGAGCGACTGTAATGAAGGCATAATTCTTCGTGTCTCCGTGGCATTATTTTCTTCACACTGCTGTCTCGTTAGCGCTGGGCATGTGTTTTTGCTCCCCATCAACCGAGTCATTTCCATCACTACCAAACCGAAATTAGTAATGGAAAACAGAGTCGTGTTGAGAATGCTAGTTTTGCAAGCTTATTACATATAAACCTCTCCTTAATAAAATCTCCGCAATCAGGATTTTTTTTTCAATGCTTTCCAGCGAGCGACGTGTAATCAAAGGCTCGTCTGTTTATTTATTTCTATATTTATGCCACAGTGAATTGAAGACTTTAGGCAACGCATCTTTTATTCATCAGCATCGACTAAAAAAACAGTAATGAAAAACATATTAAAGGAATATTCCAGTGCCTTACAAACAGTCTCTGTATGTGTGATTACAGCAAAAAGCAAACAACAACAACAGATGCGGATGTTTGTTCCAACCCTAACACAGATACTAAACAGGTAGAGATGATGGACCTTAAAATAACAACTCTCCCAAGAAAGATAATGAGAATGACCCAAAAACCAATAATAACTACAACAATGGCAACTATAACAGCGGCACCAAGGACACCTACAGTATGGACAACAACGAACACAGTGATAATAGTTACTATAACTGTGACTATAATTAACAGAGGTGTCAAGTAACGAAGTACAAATACTTCGTTACCTTACTTAAGTAGAAATTTTTGGTATCTATACATTACTGGAGTAATTATTTTTTTAGACGACTTTTTACTTCTACTCCTTACATTTTTACGCAATTATCTGTACTTTCAACTCCTTACATTTAAAAAAAAAAGGCCTCGTTACTCCTATTTTATTTCAGCTTGTCATTCAAAAAACAACAAAAAAAAAACATCCAGATAAATCGCGCCATCCGGATGAAGCAAATTTGATTGTGGTTGGATGAGAAGTATAAACATACCATTCCGACACCCTATTGATTGGTACGCGATCCATCGCACCAGCACATGACGTCACGTCACACACTCCAGCAAGGACGTTTGAATAAAATAGCATTTTCAGTTGATAACGTTGTGATAAGTAGACGAAGATGTCCGTGATAGAGATGTCACAACCAAAACAGGAATTATATATTTAAAAAAAAAAAATATATATATATATATAATAATTTTTTTGATTAATCACTTGGATTAATCATTCATTCTGACAGCACTAATGTTTATTGTAGACAACCATACAGGGGTAATTGTTACTAAGCCTGCCCTGGGTACACTAATTTCCTTGTATGCTGCCCTCACAGATTCCTGCAGCTAAGCTTGGATGTACATTTACATTCCAATAAAGGTTACCGATGACACGCCTCTGAAGTTTGACTTTTTGCACCATTAAAATACTTATAGGCAACTAGTTATCATATCTTCTTCTCCATCAAACATGTTAATGCTCAGTAGTACACATATATGGTTCTTTAATGTATTTGCATTGTACTAAGATGCATTCTTTTTCAATTGCCATATACAGTATCCCAAATCACTATGGCCGTTAAAAATACAACAAAAAAACAACACATTTTTCTTTTTTTTTTTTTTATGAGGTGTAGGTTTAGTGCAGTATATAGGCCCGTGGCACAGCCCAAGCTTTTATCCTTAATGCTTTTTCCCCCTCACGTTACTTTCACTTTTATACTTTAAGTAGTTTTGAAACCAGTACTTTTACACTTTTACTTGAGTAAAAAGCTTGAGTTGATATTTCAATTTCTAAAGAAGTCTTTTTAAACCCTAGTATCTACACTTCTACTCAAGTAATGAATGTGAATACTTTTGACACCACTGATAATAAATTACTATAATAAAAACTATAATAGCACCAATGACCATTCTGACAATGAAGAAAACAACAATGTCCAAAATGAACCACACTCTGGGTACATTAAAACTTCTGTGGGCCAAACTCAGCGCTTTCCGTTACAGACTACTGTCTTCCCAGAATCACTGGTGTGCAGGTGTGAACATGTTACATCAGTTCATTTGTAACTGCGGTAAAAAAAAATGGATGCTGGACATGTGATTTGTACAAAAGAAGGGAAGCTTACTGTGATTGTTTTTTTTTGTGGTCTGAGAGTGAACCTGGTGCTGAAGCAACTCAATAAAGACCATAAACAGAAGAATTTGGATATCTGGAGCGATACTCTAATGAAGGTGAAAGTTTCTTAAAGAGAATCGTTACTGGTGACGAGACACGAATTCCTCACTCCTCGAGTCTAAGAGTAAACAGCAGAGTAAGGAACGGAAACATCCTCAATCACAGAACGAGAAGAAGTTCAACCTTCAGCTGGAAAATTTATCAATGCTTACAGGTTTCCTGAGATTATCGAGGGCCAAAAGTATTGGAACATTATCAGGAAAAAGGTTCAACAATCAACAGTGCTCGTTACGGTGAGATGCTTATTGAAGAGCTGAAACCTAAACTTCAGATTAAACACAGAGGGGATGTGGTCTTGCATGACGATGCACTTCTGCCCACACTGTCGACACTCTGCAAAGACCTGAAGCATTCTTTCTATAATTCTGATCTTGCTCAATTAGACTTTCACCTGTGTGGTCCCATGAAATCAGCCTAACTTGGACAAAGATTCACTTCTGATGAAGAAGTGGAGATAGCAGTGCATTCATGGCTCACAGTCAGCCCAAACATTTTTAACTCCCGAATACAAAAGCTTGTTGCTGGACAAAGTGTATTGCAAAGCAAACAGATCATGTCGGAAAATTATGTATTTCTTTTCTATAAATAAATTCTACAGCCAGGATGTGGATTACTTTTTACTCACCCTCATCATTTTTTAACATCATATTTTTTATTTTTTAACAACAAAAGACAACAACAGTGACTGAAACCAGAAATAATAACTATCATGACGGTAGCTATGACAGCTAAACCAGCAATAATTACAATATTTCGACAACTACTGTATGACAACAACAACAATAACAACCCTGACAGTGAGGACAACAATAAACACAAAAATCATTACAACAATAACAACTATGACAGCCACATCACCAGCAACTATGGCTGTAACAATAAAGACAGTGACAGGACTGTGATGATTATAATTAACCAGCAACACCAGCAACACCACTCATTATGACGACAACATTTGCATTTATATTTACATTTAGGCCTTTGTCAGACGCTCTTATCCCTAGTGACTTACAAAAGTAGCAACAATAATAATAATTACAGATGTGGCCATTAAGACTGTGCGTGTTTTCCCGCGAGATGCCTCAATTTAGCGCGCGGCGTGCCGCATTCGGGAATTTAAAATAAATGTTTTGTGCTTCACTAAACATCCGCCAAATGGCGCATGGAAGGACTTTATCTAAAATTGTGTATAAAGTTAACCTAAAACAATATTGTTTCCAATGCTAACGCAAACATGAATTATACTTTGTTTTACAACAGATATTTCATAATGAACGTGTGTATATGTGCTTCATGTTAATTTCATAATAATAAAATGACCAAATTCGTGCTTTAAAAGTTTCTTATATAGTTTTTGTAATGTCTTAACACTGATGACCGACACACTGCTGACAACTATGAAACTAACAAGACAGATAATAACGATGACCACAGTGATAGTAATTGTTACAACAATGACAACACCTATGACAACAAAGTCAACAAAAATGTTCAAAATAAACAAAAACAGTAGCTATTACAACAATGACAACAACCATAATAATGATTACTACAACAAACAGTGATGACATCATCAATGGTTAAAACCACAAATACTTAAAAAGTTAAAATAATGACAACAATGAACGACAACAACAGTGACCAAAATCACAAATAATTACAGTTCTTTAGTGACTATAACAATAAAGACAACAACAATGACAACAATGACAACAATTATTACCATGAGGACAACATTAAATTAAATGTGTAATATTTGGCTGATAAATAAATAAACAAACAAACAAATAAATAAATAATAAATTAGTGGTGTGCAAAATGATTTTTTCCTAGAAAAAAATGCACTAGCCTTTTTTTTATCTATGTACTGTATATTAACCCTTAAACATCGGGTGTTTTTTGAAAACATGAATATGTGTCTGCCTTTCATGCCAACTTGATTTGTACTGTACATATACAGTACCATACAGTTTTAGTCAACATCAGCTGCATGAGGGTAATGCAAATATCAAGATCGCTCATAAACCATGAAATATTCAGTCACAAGGTATTTTGCGGCAGCGCCCGGGGGGTGGGGGGGGGATGGGGAAATCGTGTGATTAGTACACCTTTTAATAGCTTAGCTTACATCTGTGTGCTCAGTGCAGAAATAATTCATGCAGTTGCTCATGCAACTTTGCTTTGTAGGTCGTTGTAGGCTATGTACTAATTATGCAGAATTCCCAGAGTGCATAGCTGCAAATCTAAGAAGGATAGAAATGTGTTATTTGCTTTATTTTAGAAAGTGATTGTAATCGGTGTGATAGATTTGCTCGAGTGAAAAAGACTTGGATATGGGCAATGCTGCATAGAAACAATCACACACACACACACACACACACACACTATCTTGGGATTTGAATCACGGCTAGTCATTACATTTAGGAGCTTCGAGTTACACAACTAGATTTGTGTCAAAGCCCAGTGCTGGTTATCCAATTAAGGCTTGTCTGGGAGATCACTGCAGATTCACCGACAAGGCTTTGCACCTTCTTCTTCTTTTTTTTTTAAATAGGTTTTACAGTGATCTCTGAAGACACAGGCAATCTATCCTCTCCTCACACCAGCATCCCAGTAAATGTGCATAAAAGTCTGGTGAAAATTTCCAAGCAGTAAAATGAAATTGCATCCGGAGAGTAATTTCACACCTCGCTTTTGAGTTCCTTTCTATTAGAATAAAATGTTTGCCCTTCAATGTGTGTGTGTGAGAGAGAGAGAGAGAGAAAGAGAGAGAGTGTAAGAGAGAGAGACAGTGTGTGTGTGTGTGGGTAAGAATGATTCTGCAAAGCCACACCAATGGAATGTTCTTGAATCATCATCAAAGGTGCAACAAATAACCAGGCAGTTCAACACATTCCTTTACAGCTCGCTCCTGATCACAAATTAAACTGTAAAATGGTTACTAATCATCATGTATGCAAGAAATCTAGATACATACAACATTCGAAGGATTTACACCGCTATAATTGCACACGTGCTCGCATTTACACACGTCCTCATTAAAACCGTGCACATCTGGCTTCGAGAAGCAGAACGACAGCAGGCGTAAATAATGCACGAGCCAAAGTATCCGCTTTGTGTTTTCCATCATGAAATGACAAGGCTCATCTCTATGCGAGAAATAATCGAGACATTTATTTTCCCCGCCGAAGCCAGGAGACACAGACGAATGCAGAAACATGTTAATGCTCTGTCTACCACCCCAGTGCCCCTCTAGCTTTCTTTTACATAACCACAGCACTTTCATTTCGGGAGCTTATTAAGGGAGAGGCCTTATTAGCGGAGATGAGGAGATTAAAGCGTAAAGGAGTTTGATCTCAGTCTTTGGCAGTTCTATCACGGAGCTGGAGATTCGCTCACTTGTCTCTACAACTAAAAGAACTTCTCCCAGGTGAAGAGCCAGATGAAGCGAGTCTTTTATCCGGAGGAAGATGTTCATTAATATCTGTACAGTACTTTGAGACAAAAAGTTGGGGAGTTGGACATTATAACACTGCGGAGGTCGGGGTTATTTCAGCCAGCAGACAGTATATAAGATTGTCTACAGAAATGAGAATGATGCTATTTTGTGAATGATACTGAATTTTGTAAACGTTTAGACTTGAGTGATTGTATAATCATTATCTCCTCTACAAAATCACGATTTTCAGATAAATCAATATTTTTATTTACCAACATGGCGGTGGTGGCTCAGTGTGTTCAGGCTCTAAGTTACTGATCAGAAGGTTGATGGTTCGAGTCTTTCGGGCCCTTGAGCAAGGCCCTTAACCCTGTCTACTCTGGGTGCCGTATAATGCTGGACCCTGCACTCTGGCCCCAGCCAGGAGAATTTCACCGTGCAGTAATGTATATATGAAAAATGATGGCTAAACTTAATAATAGCTTAAGTTAATAAAGCTGCTGGAGAAGTACTCACTCACTCACTCATCTTCTACAGTATACCGCTTTATCCTGTATTCAGGGTCGCGAGGACCTGGAGCCTATCCCAGAAGACTTAGTGCCGAAGCAGGGTACACCCTGGACCGGGTGCCAATCTGCTGGAGAAGTATTTGTAAATAATCTTCAAACTTTTATACATAATGTGTGAAGTTGCTAAGACTGTTTATGGCTTATGTTCATATTATTGCTTTTATAAAAAGCAAAAATTGATGTTTGCAGCTGCACCGTGTGGCCTCACACCTCCAGGGTAGCGGGTTCAAACCTGGTCTGTGTCTATGGAATTTGCATGCTTGGTGGGTTTCCTTCCTACCACAGTTCAAAGGCATACAGATTTCCAAATGTCCCACAATGTGTAAGTTTATATGTACTGTATGCTTACATGCCCTCTAATGGATTGGAACCCTGTCCAGAGTCTTCACTGCCTATTGCCTAGGTCATAAGTCCCCTGGGGATAAGATCATGGCCTTGTGCAACCCTTTACAGGATAAGTGCATAGAGAATGAGTGTATTCTGTTTTTTTTTTTTCATAACGAGGCTTAATTTTGGCCAAGTGGATGAATGTACCTCACAGAAGTGTCAGTTTTGCTATACCATGTGCACCATTTTAACAATTTCAGTGTAATTATTATCTTTATTCTTTATTACACTTTATTATATTGTTTTTTTTATTCAGCAACAAATATTATGTCTTTTGTCAAGCGTCATGATATCTAGCCAATTTTTATGTAATAAACTGTTTTAATGTGATAAAGTTTATTGTGTTAAAATGGTTATTATATTTTCCATGCCTAAAGGAGCTTAAATATAATCAAAATCTTTTTATAATACTTATATTTCTTTTAATGGCTAACTTTGCTGTGAAAGTTAATATTAAAATGACTAAAAATATTAATACTTCCGTTACATACTCACATTCCCATGAGGCACAGGTCATAAAATAAGTGAATAATTTTGTGGAAGATGTTTAAAAAAGAATGAATAAATCATAATTAAACTGAGTTTAATCAATCCACATATAGTATCAGACCCTTAATAATAAAAACCTTAATTTAAAAACTGCACAATGTCTTCACTTGTGTTATCTTTGACTAATATTTAAATTTGTGTGATGATCTGATAGATTAAAGTGTAAAAAACTTACAAAAAAACAAAAAACAAAAATAAATCAGAAAGGGGGGGCAAACACTTTTTCACACCACTGTAGGATCAGTTATAAGGAGGAGCGGGCGTCACGGCTTGGGCTTGCAAGGCTGTGTCTGGAGCTCACGATGAAGCAGCAGAATGAATTCACAAGTCTAGACAAACATTCTGCCTGGCAGTTTACATAAAAATGCAGCCAATCTAATTAGGAGGAGCTTCATTGTGCAGCGAAGACAATAAATGACTTCATCAGGGGGGAATCGTGGAAGACCTTAAAGGGATAGTTTGGGTTTGTTAACTTGTATTACTAGTCGTATCTGTACAGAAAATAGCCAGGGAACGAAAAGAGTTAAATATGTGCTGATGATACCAACTCGAATACAGAAGCTTCATGTGAGTCTCAGCTGTACTTTGGAATGCATTTCTGCATGGAATGAGGGTTGTGGAATTACTTACCTCGACCTCATATTCTGGGCGTCAAACTTCACCGTCGGTGTGCAGAGCAGGAAAAGTTATAATGACCGAGACCTATTGTAATCTGCTTATACAGTACTGTATACGCATCTCAATTTTGATTTAGGACTAACTTGAACTATCCCTTTAAATGAATTCTGCAGCATTGCACCTCAAGCAGAAGGAAGAAACAAACCACAGGAGAAAGAAGCTGCAGTACGCGCCTGGAAAAGCATCTCAAAAGGCTGCGGTTGTTAAACAGCTGCTGCTGCCGTCAGAGTGTCATAATCAATTAAAGCAGTCTTTTGAGGCTTGTTATCTGGAGTTCAGCAGTTTCATAGGTGACTTCAGTATGTCCTGGACACCATCTTCACCTGACATGTCACCCTGTGGGAAAAAGCGTACAGTAATGAGAGAGGAACTGAAAAAAACGAATCTTTTCCGTATAGAGAGACAGCCCCGTGTTCAGCTGTCAAGGAGAAACTCTCGGTAGTGCAGTGAAGACGGATCTGAACTGTTTGTATTTTTAAAGGTGCGGTTTCTAATCTCTAAAGAAGACCCTCAACATATAACTTTACTATCTTTTTAGAAAATATTTCTGTGAAAAGAGATCTGTGATCCTGCCATGCGAAAAAGTTTGCTAGGTTCATTATCCGTTCCCTGACATTTAATTGACTTCCTGTTGTGCCGCTATTAAGGCAATGCAATTTCCCGTTTCTAAAAATGAACACTGCTGTTAACGCACCAGAGAGCAGCAGATTCATCACGATGTCCCTTTATGTGAATTTGTCCAATGGGTTTACTAATGTCTTCTAAAAGCCTCTTGTGAAAGGTCGCCAAAGTAAAAATAGACTGTCAGATTTGATGGAACTGGAACAAAAGGACAGATGCGGTCCTGTCTGGAGCTTGGACGGAGAACTCGGCTGAGTTAAAGTCTATTGGAATAAAAAAGCAGTAAAAATGGGAACTGGGCCAAAACATGAGAAACATGATGAAAAAAAACATCAAAGCGATGTTTTTTGTTCTGAATAACATGCTAGTTACTTAAACTATACAGACACACTATACACACACACACACACATATATAGAAATGCAATGTACAAAACAAAAAGCTCATTCACAACATTCAAGACCTAAGTGTAATAAAGGTGAAGCTTGATTTGCTTTTCTTTCTGCCAGTACAGTAAAATGCGACAGCTTCTATAAACGCATGCAAACTTGCGGAGCAGCAAAAAGACCTTGCGAGTCATTTTGTCACATTACTGAGCTTTATGAGAACATTCGCTTCCGGCGAATACGGTACGTGTGGGCGTGTTATGTGTGCGAGTGTCTGGTACACAGTAGGAGATCGCTCTTTAAGATCTCGCACTGTAATAGGGACAGCAGCAGAACGAGCGCAGGCCTGGTTTGCTTGCCTTGTGTACGCTGAGGTGATCTGTCTAAAGCGCTGAAGGCACTTTGCTCTCTCACACAGAAAACACTCGAGACACTGAATATTAGAAGATGGCAATCGGCAAACTGTGGAGAGAGAGAAAGAGAGAGAGAGAGAGAGAGAGAGAGAGAGAGAGAGAGAGGGAGCAGTTAGAAAAATCCTAAGAAGAATTATTGAATCACTTCTGTTATTGCACATTTTCTCAAGCGTAGTGCCAAACGATGCCCAAAGGAGAACGGCAAGGTTATAAGCTTTAATCTAATATATCGGAGTGTAGGAGCGTAATCAGGAGAGACTTCACTCTCTTAACTGAAAGGATTTTTTAAAAGTGGGTCAGAGTTTATTAACTCTCCTTACACACCTTCTTCCATTCTTTATTAATTGATTATTATTTCTTTTTGTTTAGACACAATGGGTTCACCGTCATGCAGCTGTGGCCTGCTAACAGTATATAACAGTCGTGTCCAATCTTGTATTGAACATCCCGTTACATCTTCGATCATTTAAAATAAAAAAAAATCCCAGAAACCTTATTTTCATTACAATTCTACCTAACGGTAATAAAATTGTATAAAGTGTAGACAGGTCAAAGACTGCTTTAGTTTTATTATAATTACCTGAGAGTTTTTGGAGGAGGCTGGAAGAGCTGCTATATTTCTGAATTGGCTGTGAGGTTTGTATTTGTACTGGCACACAGCTGGAGTTTTACTTATATAATGGCACGCTCAATGTGACTGCATTAGAGAAAAAGAAATCTCAGATACTGTTAATCTGAAGAACTGACACTGAAAAAAAAGTCTGTTCACTTATTTGGAAAATCAAGACATCAAAAAGTTGTAAATAGAAAAACAATGGAGGGTTTAATGTACAGTAATGTGACAAAGTGGGACCATACAGTTAAAATTGCAATAAGGCAGTATTAAAATAATGCTTTTTTGTGATTGCTTTTACATAAAGAAGCTGTGTTACATTTTATAAATTCATATGCTTTCTTTTTTTGTTCCTCTTGTGCTGGGACAGACAACAGCAGAGTGGTTTTGTATAAGTATATTGTTAACAGCATTGCCCAAAGGCAGAACAGTTGCAGCCCAAGGGTTGGAGGATGTCGAACCGTCGACACTCCAATCAGCACCCCAGAGCTACAACCACTTGAGCAACCTGATGTGTCATATTTTACATGTAGAAATACGTAAGTACATGTACAGTACATACAATATATACAGTATTTTAAAAAATGGAATAACATATGACCCACTTTTTAGCCTTTCTTATAAAAGAAGCTAGGGATTTTGAGCGTCCCATTTAACCATTCCTTGAAACCTGCACGTTCCTATTTATGACAAAATAAAATGTCCTTGCTAGGTTTAAAAGTAGCATGGGTATGTTAGTTGAGCAGAAAATAAATGGTTTATTTATTGGTTAAAAATGCATAATTTTTTTTTGTACATTTCAACTATTTTAAATACAGGTTGTTTTTTTAACAGGTTTATTCTGGCAACCGCAGCTCCCAGCTTTTGTTGTTGTTTTTGTTGTTGTTGTTGCAGTGCAGCTGCGGCACTTTTAAGCATTTCGAATGGGAAAAGATATATATATATATAAGATATATATATATAATTATTCTTTTTTTATCTTTATCTTTTTCCATTCGAAATGCTTAAAAGTGCTGCAGCTGCACTGCAACAGTATGTATTTTTATTTTATTTTTTTTTACATTTATGAAATAAGTTTAAATCTTACAATACACTGTGAAGAACAAAGTCTGGTGTGAACACTGAACGTCAACAATTCTGGCTGTTTTTTAAAATAAGTTATTTTACAAGGTCCTATTAAATATCTATTACAATAGAAGCAAAACTGTATTAGAACAAAGTTACATTGTATCAAAAACTACATTTGGCCGATAACGAAAATTAATCAACACCTTCCGATCGATCAGAATCGACCATTTAACAGCCCTATAGTGCAAATATATTTAACTAATTAACCTGCCTTTTTTCCTCCATCATTAAACCGGAATTGACATGAAGATTAAAATGTTTAGGTTTTATTGATTTGCTATTGGGTCGAAATGACTGACAAATGATCGGCAGTGATTTTCTGTTAGATCGGATAATTGCTCTGTCTCCAGCTTGAGTCAGGATTTAATTGCATTTTCAAGGAATGAATTGTCTTTCTTTGTATATACTAAGTATAAGGGTTTATTCGATAAATAAATAATTGTTCTTAGTTTTTTAAAAATAGTTCTCACTTTCATTGATCTAGTTTCCAAAATGGTGATTGTTTTTGTCCTAATTCATGTTACTGTATATTACTTTATTTCTGAGTTTGAGTTTTCGGAACTGATTATCAGTTCACCTCGACTGATCTTGACCTAATTGTATTTTTTCTTCATTCATGGATCTGGGTCACGTTTCATGGACATGACATCCATCTAACAAAATCCTCACTGGTTCGAAAAAGGATTTGAATTCTGATTCAAAGCAACAAAAATTTCAACACTGACTTTATAGTGTATCTAAGGAAATCTAAATTTTAGAAATAAAAGTAGAGTAGTGTTAATGAGAAGCTGTTTGATGTTCCCTGATTGCCAGGATGACGTTCAGAAATGACATCAGCGTTGACGTTGTGTCAGTAAAAAGGAATGGCAAATGTTTTTCAGAAAATGTATTTATTTAGAACTCATTCACTGTTACACACAGTCTGTTTCATAATCACTCTTCTAATGAGGGGAATGATGTCAGCAGCATGGCAGGCCAGCTGGGCACCATGGAAGGTGTCTGAATCCAATCGCTAAGTCCTAACGGGTGAAATAAACCGATAAAAATTACTCCATACAACATGAAATGGGTAGGCCTACTGAGACATTACACTGGGATTTATGAGCTGGACCTCTGATCTGCACAGCTTTTCTTTGGGTTTTTATTCTGTACAGCACACTGATGTATGAACACTCAGAATATTAGATAGTCTGGGTGTCAAAGGGCAGCGAACTCAATTGCAAAGAGATTAAAAGTTCTCCGGCTGGGGCTTTAAGTAGAACAGACTGTGCAGGTTCAAGCATCCTCAACCGTCTTCTCTACTAAGTCTGGTCACTAAGCATGGTAATCTGAGGCACTCACACATGGGACCAATTCCTGGGAGGGTGACCAGGTAAGAATTGTCTATCCACTAAGACACAAACCTCCAGGTGGAAATCTGTTCATGCAGCTCAAGGATGGATTATGTGCATTAAGGCTTTATATATTCATTACATAATCGTCTAATCATTTATACCGCTTTATCCTGTATACAGGGTCGCGGGCCTGAAGCTTAACCTAGGAGACTTAAAGCATGAGGTGGGGTACAACCTGGATATACACACATACACACACTCACATACTCATTCAAACACTATGGCCAATTTGGGGAAAGCCAATTAGCCTAATCTGCATGCCTTTTGACTGGCCAAGCCCAGTGGGAACTCAGAGGCAGGAATCAAACCTTGACCCTGGAGGTGCCAGGCGACAATGCCAATCCACTGTGCCACCTTCCTCTCATGTGATATTGCCTAATTCGGATCTAATGTGCTTTGTCACACAAAGTTAAATGAATATAAAGTGCCTTGGATGCTAGAGGGAATCCTGGTATACTGTATATAAGTTTGAGACCCCTCCGGACTTATTGAGACAGCCTATTCCATAATATCTCTAAATCACTGCATCACGCGTCCAATTGGTCCCAAGGTACTAATGGCTATCTATGGGATGAATAATGTATAATAGACAATAAGTATCTACTGTATATGTTGTAAATCAAAGTGGCAATGAGTTTGACTTTATTTTTAGATTCCACGGAGGGTTCACTGGAGTGTTAAGAGGTCGCAGTAATACTCTCAGGAAGAGAGGCAGCTGGTGAGAATGAGCTGAAAGTGGTGGAAGTGTAAGCTGTTCAGATTAAAGCCCTGGTGTTCACAAACAGCTGGGAGATGCTGTCAGAAAGCTGTTTGCCTTCTTGTTCAATCGCAGAAAGGTTGCCTAACTGCTTTAACGCTGACACGGCCTGACAGAAACTACTCGACAGGAAAGATATTTACTGTAAAATCTTGTTACAAAAAAGACTTTAAAAGAAGAATTTTCACACCAAACTCCTTGAATTGGAGTCTAGAAGGCTGAAACCTTAAGTTTCTTCACTTTCCTATACTGTACATGGACAAGACACTGATGAGACAGTAGGAAGGAATGTAACATAGCTGTTTGTATTAAAGTTTCTCTCTCTCTCTCTCTCTCTTTCTCTCTCCCTCTCTCTGACAGGTCATGCAATATTTAGAAGCTGCGACTATGTAGGCTACAAGTCAGCTGGCGGGCGCTAGATCTTGCTCTGAAGTGTTAATCATGGCGCAGGACTGTGAGCTGAGACTGAGACAAAGTGTTACATAAAATTGGAAATGTGCGACATCTGCTTAGCGACTAGACCAGGTGCACGGCAAAGTGAACATACAGTGTTTATGTCGGTCCAGCTGAACACCAGTGAACACTGCAAAGAGATTATTTGACACAGCAGGTGGCTGGTCAATAGTGTGAAGAGTCAGGAAATGCAGAAATAGTTTGGTGCATAACTTTTCCTTTACAAATATAGTATTCATTTTTCATTCTAACAGCCCTGAAATTTCAATTATATTGTTTTATAATACATCACTGTATAAAAAGTATTAAAGTAATAAATCTTTTATTGCCTTATAATTTGCAAGTACTGCATGGCCAAAAAAAAAAAAAAAAAGGATTTATATTCCAAACTTACTTATAATGGAAGTTCTTGTTGGAGAACTTAAAGGTTGCCCTAATCCATAATATGTGATACATTTTTTTATATAAAAAAGAAAATTCACACAAAAGAAACTATGCATTTGTGCTCGTTGTCCTTACTGCACATGGTTATCAGAGGTTTGATGTTAAAATTGCAAGTTTTTTATAACACCAGCAGTAAAAATGCACACTGGTAATCAAGCTTGGAAGTCATAAACAAGCTAGAGTCAGGCAAAATGCAGACAGGTGTAAACTGCTGTAGGTTTACGCCTACACCAGTTTTTTGTATTTACCAATACAAATTTTTTTTTTTTGGTTCTTTGGCTAATATAAAAATCGATAAAAAGAAACCTAGTCAAACATTAGAAAATATATACACATATCAACCATAATATCATTTTTTTTAAATTATCAACAGAGGTGGGTAGAATAGCCAAAAATTGTACTCAAGTAAGAGTTGCTGTACTTATAATGTGTGTATAATACGTAATAATATTACTTACGTAGAAGTAAAAAGTAGTTATCCAAAATATTTGGATGACTACTTATATTACAAAATATGAGAGTAAAAAAGTATTCAGTGAAAAGATACTCAAGTACTAAGTAACTGTTTTATCATAATGTCAAATTTATTCTTTTTAAACAAAAGGATAAAATAATATACAAATTCTGACATTTCTAAATAATAAAATAAATGAAATAAATAAAATAAAATCAATTAATAAAACTAAATATCTTTACAAAATAGCAACTTAAGGAACAAGAAACACAAATTTCCTAATCTCACTTTTTCACAACAGAAGGCTTTTAAAACATATACTGTACCTACTGTACTGTAGGTAACATATGTATATTTGAACAGTGTAAACTATTTCCCATGTAAGATAAATGGCATATTCAGTTGCCCTCCAAATGGCTCACCAGGTAGAAAATCACATTAGAACATGTACAGTACAAGAGTCTCACTTTACCATAAACTATGTCCAGCAGAACAACTGTAGAAAACTTATATTTTTAGCCTCTAGCTTATTTGCTAAAAATATATGTTGACATTGTTAAATAAAACAGCTAAACTAACCGTGAAATGTTTCCTTCAGCTGTCTAGTAGTGTCTACCACAGCTGAAGATTTGACTATGTGGTTATTGATATTGCGGCTGACCGGTCAATCGGAGTCATGTGATTATTATTATTACGTCTGATTAGTGAAACACAGTCACGTGGTGGATCCCCCGGTTGCATTTCTCTGCCAAAAATAAAAAATATCTAACGGTAGGGTAAATGGTTAGAAAAGTCGAGTGTAGCTGAATGTAGTAGAGTACGAGTAGTGTTTCTTTATCATAAATCTACTCAAGTAAAAGTAAAACATATGGTGCAGTAAAACTACTCATAGTATTATATATTTTTTTAAGTTACTTAAGTAAATGTAACGGAGTAAATGTAACTCGTTACTACCCACCTCTGTAATTATATTACAGAAAACTGGTGACACGTTTACGGTCAGATTGAATTGTGTGCTGGTCTCTTCTAGTACAGGATCAGTGTCGACTCAGAGTCATGGCACGTATATCATAGAGAGGCTTTGAGAAGGCAGAATTAATTATGTATGGTTGGGTGGATAAATCTAGAAAAATGTGTAGGTAGTGATAATAATGCTGTATCTAACAATACAGCACAAGAGGACAGCTGAGTGCTACTGTGGAATACCAATGAAACACACACACACACACTCACACTAAACGCCTAAATTCGGCTCTCAGCCAGCGTGCTGTGGCTCATTGATCGGGATTGTTCTGTCCCTAGCACACCTCGTTCTCCTTTCTGCTTCTAGGAGAACTCATTAGCGCCTTCTCTAAACCCTTCCTCAAGCGCCGCCGCAACTCTGTACCTCCCGTTGTTCCTCAGTGAGCAGGTGACAGGAGTCACACACACACACACACACACACACACAGAGCTCTGTTCTCTGTGCTAAAGCCAAGTACACTCTTACGCCCACCACTCCTTTCATCTGTCTCCAAGAAGACTCTCTGGCAGCGATGGAAAAAAAATGCCAAATCACAATCTCGGGCATCCTCCAGACACCAAAAACACACAGGAAATGTTTCTTTCAGCTCACACTCGATGCCGTTGGACCGTTTGTCCCCGAAGGCCCCATCTGCACAACATGTGCTGTGTGATTTGATGCAGATGTAGTCTGCGGATTCCCCGCAGGGCTCAGCATCAAACACTCGTCTGCTCGGCACACGGGCAACAGTGATGAAAGACGCCTTTTCTTCCTCCGGTATGGCTTCCATCTGGACCTCATCTTCTGTTTGCCGATGTGTACGAGATGGTATACGTGTTTTGTCTAATGTGGTTTCTCAGTTAAGGCAGCACACGTACATATGGGACAACAGGCCACATGTTTAAATCATTCAAACTAGCTATGTACAGAATACATACTGTAGTATAAACAAGAGCTTTAATATGTAGCGACCTGGGAACACCCTTCCCTCTATTGTATGAATATTCAATTCTGTTTTTGTTTTTGTAAACATTGTCATGAAGCAGCTCCAGATGTAAATTTAGATCTCAAAGGAGAGAACAATAGATGACAAAGAAAAGGGGGGAAAAAGATGAATCACACTATCCATGTGAAGAGAGTGCAAATGTTTAAGGCAACCATTTGAAATCATTAGTAAGGGCTGGCTAGCTAACTGCTAGCATACAGTAAATTTCAGGTCAACACCAGAGCAATTTTATTATTTCAGAATCTTGACTTGTATAATCATATTCTTAGATAAACCTGTCACTGTTGTACACCACAACAGTGACTAAAATACCTAAAACAAGTCATTAGCTAGCTGACTAGCCAAACAATTGTTAGCCTACTGTACCTTGCTCCCCTGAGTTTACTCTCAAAATCTCTTTATAAATAAAAGAAAAAAAAAATTACAAATGGCAATTGGTACCTGACTGGCTAATTATGGATTTCATACAAATAATTAAAATTTAATATTTTATTAGCATTATCCTTTAGATAACAAACTTTAGAGACAAAGAGTGCTTAGCTACTCTGCTAGCAAAATATTATTGTTAAGGTATATTTGTAATTAGAAATATTATGTGTAAGGTATATTTTCGGGTATATCTTAATTTTTTTCTTTAAGCTATATCTTAAATCTTTATATCTCTATATCCTATAAATTTCATGTTAGAATTGCAGGAAATATGTAAACCTGTGATTGATCCTTGCTAGTTTACTAGCCAGCTAGCTAAAAAGAAATGGGTGAACATGGTTTCCAAATTGCATATTCATGTATTCATGTATTCATTTATTTCAGGTAATATCTGGTTGTAAATTTGGTATTAACAGTTAGTAAAAACATTATTATTATTATTTTTTTTGCATTTTGTCCTTTTACCAGATTCAAGTTTGCCTTAATGGATAAAATCTTTGCCATAGTATCAGTGTCACTGTAGTGTGATGGTACCTGTACCATGGTATATAGTAGCATTTTACTTGCAATGGTACCCCCTAAAGTTTAACACACAATACCATAGTTGATACCATGTTGCTTGTGGAGCATCAGCAGGTATATGTTATGCCTGTCCTATACCATACCAGTAGTACAGTATGTTCTACAGTATGTAGTAAAATGTGCTTAACTTTTGTAGATATTGTTAAATAATATGGTATATAGTGGTATGTACTATAGTGTATCATAGTAACCTTTTTATGGATACATGTGTTTGTTTTTTACTTGTAAGTTTTCCAGTAGGTGATTATTGAAGACGTATATTGACCATTCCTCAATGGCTCTCCGAAGACTAATTCATCTGAATAATTCACATTTCACCCTCCTGTGTGGGCTGTTCAGCTCTAGAATACAAAATAATAATAATAAAAAAAGAGAGGCTTTGTGTAGTAAGCCTGCAAATTCAAATTAGGGACTGTTCAATTTCTGAAGCGACAAGGGTAAAATTATGGAAGTCGCGTTAATATGAGGTTTCTGTTTTGTTAATTAAAGGTCGGGTCTGTCTGTCGATGTAACAGACTGAGTACCGGGATGCAGAAACAGTTGAGACTTACGTCATGCTGAAATATCGAGCCAGGTGCTTTTATGGTCATTTCCTGTACACTCTGATCATCTGACGAATCTCCTGGCTTTGACAGGGCTGTGTGTGTGCGTATGTGTGTGTGAAGAGATTTCTGCTTCCCTCTCCAGAGCCCACTCACAGCCGGTGTCAATCTGCATAGCCATTTGTGCAGAGATTGTTCATCTTTTTAGCTGGCAAATAAAGTGTAATGAAACATTGCCTGAAAATCACAGATAATTCTGATTTTTTTGTTGTTGTTGTTGTTTTCCTCTGTTTCTTTGAATGTGAACAGACAAACAGATCACACATTCACACAATTCAGGCTAATATCCAAAAACAGCATCTTTATCAAAATAGATTTTTTTTCCCCAGCATTTTATTATACTGTAATTTCATGTTATTTAGTGCAATTGGAATGACAGCTTATGAAATGCCTAGTACAATATTATTATTATCACAAAGCAACTCTTCGATAAAAACATGTCTACGAATATGAGTCAGTGTCAGCTGGCATACGATTTTGAACAATGCATTACCTCTTAAAGCAGTAAAGCTTATTTACCTGTGTGTCATGTAGAAACAAACATAGACTATATTCTTATATTATTTTTCCTTATATTGGTCCCAGACATGTCACAGTGCAAACCAGGGTCAGTAAAACAGCAAACATTTAAAAGATCCTGCCTTAAATGCCATGGTCGACGTCTCCACTGGTCATACGGTAAATGATTCTGGAGCTGTAATGTACGGCAGCTGTAAACCCATCAAGTCAATGGCTGATATCCTAAATCATGGATTAATTCATTAGTGCTGCTGCCTTGGTGTAGATGCTGAATGCTTTCACTGAGGTTTTGGCCAGAAGGGAAAGTTACATAGGCGAGAGAGATGGTTACGTAGAAAAAAGCACATTATACACAAATAACATATTTCCAAAATGATCCAGTAAAATCTGAGAAAAGTACGTATTTTCATGCAATCACATGAAAAGAACACAAAGGCTTGTTGAAGGTCTCTTTTGTCCTTGTTTGTTTCATAGCCCACGAACTGAGCTCCTTCTGTGTTTGTCCTCCCGGGGTTGCTTTGCAGCATGACGCTCTCTCTCGTTGTGCTTTTGTGTTTATTCACAAAGTTCCACTTTATTAAACACCCATATAGAAAGTGCTCACGAGGCAAGCCAGCAGCAACTCAGCATTAAACTTGCTGATGGTGGACCAGGTCAGGCTCTGCAGGAATCGGCTATCTCTGAGGATACAGCGCTCTTCTGAAGTGGACAGAGAGGATAAAGGAGGCAGGGGAAAAGGTACAGTATAAAGAAGTCCAGTATCCAGCTTTGGTCACACAAGTGTGCTGAGCGTCATGTGCACATCGTCTCTGATGGTGATTGAAAACCCGTCTAGTTCATGAACTATGTATTTCAGCTCTCTCTCAGGGGGTTCCTCTGGCTCAGGCTTTGGTGGATCAGTATTTGATACCTTTCCCTCTTTGTTGGCTATCTGCTCTTGCACCTCCTCCTCCTCTTCCTCATCCTCCTCAGTGATGGAGAACAGACGATTGGAATTGCCAGGCCTGTCTACTGGGGGCTGATAGTGACACTGTCCATTCAGGAGCTTCCGTATGGGCATAAGTGGCATGATATCCTCTCCGAGCAGCTCCTGCTTGCGGTGCCGGAAATCACTTTGCCGTTTGAGCCTCTTAAACTCACTGAAGGCTGAAATAGAGTTCTGGTACAAGCTAAGAGCAATAGCATGGGCCTTGTCCGCCTTGGCCAAAAGCACAGCGTGGCAGCGTAGAACCACTGCCTTGTGCTTGACCTGGTGTCGGTAGATCCAGGCCAAGATCTTGGGCCGGTAGGGGTCTGTTGTGCAGTAGGTGATACGGTTAAGGGTGTAAAGGTGCGGGGGTTTCCTGCGGCAACCCATGCGTATGCCGTGTGGTCCTACACTCAGCTTCATCTTTGCACTTTGCTCACCGTAGTTGCTGGATGCCCAGATCTTGGCGACAGCGTCATGCGTGCAGCCCTCACCCTTGGCCACAACAGTCACTACGCTTCCCAGATAGCGGACACTGTATATGGGCTCCTCCTTGTTTAGCTCCACTTTCTGGCGCTTGCTGTGGAAAACCCCGGCGAGCCAGTGGAAGGGGCACTCAGGCACCAGGTCAGGGCAAGACCTTAGCAACGAGGACAGCAATGAGTGGTAGGTGAGTCCAGCGCTCAGGCTCTTCGCTTTGCTCTTTGAATCGTCCTCCACCAGCACAAACTTGCTCCTTTTCCAGGGCAGCATGGTCCCAATTTGTCTGAGGGGCTCGGTGCCCCTCTTGCCGGCAAACAAGCGAGCGTGTGTTTGTTGTGTACTGAATGCCTGGGAGCAAGAGTGAGGAAAGCTTTTCTGTCACACGCTGAAGAGAGACTGAGAGCAATGAAGCTCAGCTGGTCTGCTCCAAAGCTCGCTCACTCGCTCGCCCCTCCTTTCTCTCCTCCTCCTCTCCTTCTGGTCTGTTCACATCAGAGAGAGCGAGAGCGAGAGAGAGCAAGAGAGAGAGCAAGAGAGAGAGGGTGCGATGATCAGTACTGGGCTTCCAGCCCAGTGTCTCAGCATCACTTATCTTTAACTCTTCCTGTTCCTCACATGATTCTACCATCAATATGTCCAACAATGAAGGATCCAGAAGCACAGTAAGACTGTTGCTCTTTAAATATGTAGGTTTTAACCAAGTAACGCGTGTGCTTTTTGACAGTTTATAACTCTTAGAAATTCATGTCTGTCAATTCTTAAAAAAGGCAAGTTTAACAAACTAGGAATTACAGTAGGTTAACATGAAGAGCTGGTTGACAGTGAGCATTTCATCAGAACATTTTTATACAATCAAATAAAATTAATACAAATCATTAACAGCCATATGTGCATACATCTACTGTATGTGCCACCCAGCATATTGGGCAACAGATGTATATCCATTGTTTCTGTGGCAGTTATTTACAGGGTCAGGCTGCCAGCTCATTGCCGCAATTGGTTGAAAGATCTTGTTCAACCCAGCAGTGTCAGAACTTAAACCAGGGCTCTATCAGCTTTGCACATCTGTTTCCTGATATACTTTGCTTATTCTCCTTAGTAAAAAAATTCTCTGAGATATAGAGATGACTTTTCTTCAACAAATCTTGCTATATAGTAGATTCTTAAATGGATTGATTTCTGAGCTAAACCATATTATCAATTTAGTGAAAATGTTGAGAAATTTTTATTTTTCAGTTCTAGAACGAAACACAAATTTAAAAAAAGTGTGAAGAGTTAAAGACAGGCGATAAGTAATTGGTTTAATATTTTGAAGAATTATTCGTCAGAGTGGGAAGCACAGCACTGCTATTAGTTCCTCTGATCTGTTTTGGCGGTGCAGCTGTCCATTTTTATGCAGAACAACACATGAAAAAATGGTTTGCTTCAATCATGCTCACTTACTCAAATGACTTGCTGATCTGTTTGCACTTCATTAATTTCTATTAGTACAGAGATTGAACAAATGTAACTGCAGCTGTTTGCCTTATACATTGTCATACTGACATTCCACATCCATGATACATTGCTTCTACAGGATTGCCCATGTGTTTGTTTGCTAGACGTCTCTGCCAGACATGGTTTCATTTCAATAATGCTCGAGCTATTTCCATGTCTATTCCCCTGAAGTCTGAAGTATATAATAGCAGACAAGGATGTGGAGGGAAGCCGTTCAGCTGGTCAGGTTAGCTGTGATGAATCATTGGGGGTGGGTAGTGGAGGGCTATTGCACATGTCCAGTCGAGATGAGATCTCGGTGTGATGGATTGAGTCCCATCTGAGTTCCCGGCTTGTGATTACTTGCTAGTAATAGGGCAGTTGGAGCTCTTGTAGATATTGCTATCAGGGACTTCCGAAATGTGGACCTTTGGTATTTCAAAACCAATTTTATAATGGCAAGAGTGACACATAATGAGACAATCTTATTTCCACAATAGTAGCAGGACACGGTTGCACAACATGCACAACCCATAGGCTACTTATCTTCATCTTCATTGACTCTGTTCTATAAAATATTTGTCAATTGTCAAAATGTTTGTTATTTAAATAACATGGATGGACTATTGTTGGGGGGCGGTGGCTCAGTGTGTTGAGGCTTTGACTTAGGCTCAGAGGGTTGAAAGGTGGTTCCACCAGGTTGCTGCTATTTGGCCCTAAAGCAAGGCCCTTAACCCTGTGAGCTCCAGGGGCACTGTATAATGGCTGACCCTGTCCTCTGACCCTTTTCTGACAAAAAGCTGAAATACAGTTCTTTGATACATTGTAAATCTAAAATAGAAAACATTACACACTCTACTTAAAAGGTTATTTTAGGAAACAGCTTGTAATTAAATATTTTTGTACAATAAAGATCATACCAGGATACCAACTCACTTTAGATCAGTCGGACCGCAGAAGATTCTCTATGATCCTCAGCTGAACTTCAGAATGCATTTTTTTTGCACAGAACAAAGGTTGTGTAATTTGGCCCCAATTACATACATTGTACTCGCGTTCCGGGGGACAAATTTCTTAATCAGAGCGCAGAGCAGGAAAATTTATAACAACCAAGACCTATGATATTGTACATGCACTTTAGTTTTTATTTAACACAAATCCAAACCATTCCTTTAAAATGAAAAAGGATAAAGTGCCTATACACGACATACAATTGTCAAATTAGAATATATGAACATTAATATTCTTTTTTTCTATACAGTTTATACTGTGTAAGTGTTTTATGGTGTCTGAAGCTAGGGTGTAAGGCTGGTAGTTGGACAACCAAAAAGGGATGCCAACCTATTAAATGGCACAATTACACACCCAATCATGCACTCAGTCTACAAGATACTGTATGTATTTGGACTATATGGAGAAAACTAGAGTGTATGGAGAAAATACAAAAAGCATGATAAGAAAATGCACACACACTCTTTACAGACAAAATAAATTACGGAAATAAGTAACAAAGGTGTGCAGAAATATGTATTACCCATAACTATCAGTCTCTCCCTGATGAGCAAACCGAAGGTTAAGGTGGCAAGGAAAACTGCCCTGGATGACAATATGAAGAAACCTTGATAGGAACCAAACTCAACAGGAAACCCATCCGTGTTTGGGTGATATTATGAACGAAATGAACTAAAAAAAATTAAAATAAAATGTTAACAGAACAACAACAACAAAAAAATCTGTTAAGCTGACTATGGAATGATGTTTCTGTTGAGTCAACATAACATTTCGTGCTATTTTTCACATTCAGGAGTGTTTGTGACGACTCTAGGCAAACATTGTGTCAGTTGGGATTTACAGTGTAGTTCGTCCAATTAAATGCTCTCTAAAAAGCTGAGGTGGATTTTGTGCTAGCAGCTCGTTAACGGGAAACATGATCATTGGTGCAATTTTTTGGGGGGCATTTTCTGTTTTGCTTCTTCAGACACACATTTGTGCAAGGTGACGTGGGGGTGGGGGTGTGTGTGTGTGTGTGGAGGTGGGGGGGGGGTGGGGGGGGGTCTTGGGGGATTGTTAGTTGTCAGTTGTGTAGTTTTACCAAACCGTAGTTGTTTACTGCTAGAATTTTACACCCTTAAACTGATTGAGATTACTATTCATCTTTATAGCACATAAGTAAGTTCTATGTTCTGATATTCAGATCCGCCGTCTCAGATCTCTACAACTCTCAGTTTCCATGAGCATCAGCTGAACTATCATCTTACTTGCTCATCATCAGATCATCTTAACATTTTGATTCATATACCTATACATTTTATACAAACTTAAATAATTCTTTTGATTGTGTAAAGCTGCTTTGCGACAATGTCAACTGTTAAAAGTGCCACACAAATAAAATATAATTGAAAAAATACAACTGAATCTATTGCATTTGGTTCACCCAAGATTTGGTCCTGAGATCGGACAATTTGTTTATTTATTTATTTATTTTCAATAAACAAAAATCTTTTTAATGCTTAAAACATTTTCCAACACTTCTACTTCTTTTAAATTCTGTCTGAAATACACACACTAGTCCCGTCCGTACAAACTGCTTTAAAGACAGCAGAGGGGAGTCAGAATAGTCCATTAAGTCAGAGTAGTTTTTTTTTTAGAGCAGATTCAAGTAGAAGCTATTTGTTTGAGTGAGTACACGTGCACACGCGGGTTTCTTGGACACGAGCCGAGTGTGTGACAACACAAAAAAAAAGAGCTGCAGAAGATTAACGTGCAGGGCAGAACTCAGCCATGACTCGCTGGCCTTTGCTGAGATTGATGAACGTGGCTCGTATTGACTTAACTGCCACTGAAGTTAACGCCGCAGAGCAGGGACGAGAGCTGAGGAATGAAATAAGGAAATGCCCGAAGAAAAATTGACCCAGAGCCATCTTAGTTTTTCATTTATGACCACCATTCTGTGATGGTTTCTTTTTTTTTTTCTTCTCCCCTAAATCTTAAATTTGAGTGCCAGATTCAAGAAAAGCAACTTCAAGACGAGGAACTGGTATGAAACCGGTATGAAATGTCACACAGTAGGGAAGAAGCGGTGCAATTGTGACACTGTTGACAGTAATGTCTTTAACATAATATCATGTATATATTTCTTTCTTTAATCAAGCACTAGTTGTTCAATAGTTTTTTTAATTCAGAAATCATGCATGTTCAGTACTATGAGAAATGTTAAATGATGTACGGTAAATTCAAGTGACAGGCTGCAAAGTGTTTAAAGACACAATTAAAAAAATTGGTTATTTATGTAAACCTCATTTTCCCTCTCTTCTGTTCCATCCATTTATCATTCAGCATCACCAATAAAAGTTTGTTTTTAAGGAAGACTGACCTGGAAAGTTGGGTTTAAAGGACAGGGAAGCTGAGGAGAGAGAGATACTGTAGGTGGCGGTGATGCAACCTTTAGTTGCCGGATAAAGCAGATGAACCTTCAAGTGCCGGATAAAGCAGATGAAAAGTTAAGGACTAAGTACAGTAATAAGTCAAGACAAGATCGAGGAAGCTTTAAGAGGCCAGAAAGACAGTCAGTTATCGCTAATGTAACCTACCTCCTGAATTCCAACCACCATTAAACAACAAAGAAGAAGAACCACTCAGCATTCAGCATCACCAGTATACTAATGACTGGCCTCATCATCTGCACCTGTTTCTTACTAGTTAATTCTTTAAGTTAGATTTTTTATGTTTAAATGATTTATTGGCCACTGTGTGGCTCAAGAAACAAAAACATTCATCTGAAACTGCTAAGATACAGTGACTGGACTGAAAACGAAAGACAAAATCTTGCCAAAACTGAGAGCCAAGAAAGTCCTTGAGGAAGAGCCTGGAGAACTATTCCTCAAGAGTACATTAAAAATACAAGAAACTCTGTCTCTTTGAAAGCAAAATATGAAGCAGTGAGGGGAAAGGGGCAAGACTCACACAGTGCTGTAGAACATCACGTTGTCTGCATATGAATGCCTGGAGCTTGAGGGAATTAATTATGTGCGTGACTTTTTACTAATGATGAAGGAAGCAAGCTGGAATGAAAGACAGCCCCGGCCTCATGTGAAGTAAATGATTCCCTCAAAATGACGAGCTCTCATCGAGGCTGTTCTCTAAATAATGCAATGGTGTGTGAAAGATTTTTTTATAGTGTATTGACGAATAATCTCTTATCTGACTATGCACTAAAGGCTTTATAATCAGCGTTTATATCAGCGTCAGAGTCAAAAAGAATTAAAGAATTAGGACTCCTTGCACCCTACTGTTTGGTCAAAGTTTTAAATCTATGGACAAGAACAAACAAATAAATAAATAATAATAATAATAATAATAATATATGTTATTGATCTTGGAGCTGAAGGAACGGAGTCAAATCTGCAGATGTTTTTTCTCTTTTTCATGTAAAGGATTTTTTTTTCTCTACCCCATCCCATTTATCTGCCCTCCTCTTGCATGAGCAGCCCACAGTGCGGAACAGTGTCGAATCAAACCAATTATTTTTATCTAAACATGCTCCTCTCGCTTTTTTGGTTCACTTACCAGTCTCCGTTTCTGCATACACATAGTGACTTTGATTATGTAGCAAAGCTCCTGGCGTAGATCATTATTCTGACCAATTAGGTTCGAGGATTCCACAGCAACAGCTGTGGCATTTGTGATTTGAAAAAAAAAAGGGAAAAACGTGTCTCATCAGTTAGGACACAATAAGAACACACTTAAGGTGTTTGGGTTAAGTGTTTTATCTTTGTAATGCTCTATTGTTTGCTTGTTATGTTTCTTTGAATTCCAGATTTAAAAACTTTGGTATAAAATCCACCTTGTATTACTGAAATATTTCAGGGTGACTAAAATAATGAATAAAAAAAGACCATAAAATTTGAATAATATACGCCGCTGCACTATATTTTGAAAATAAATATATACGAAATATAAAACTTGAATCCATCATTGTGGAAAAAAGAAGGATCAATGAACTCTCATATTAAATTCAGGTGCTGCTGGAAATAAATATGGTAAGGGGATCGGTAATGCTTTCCTTTAAACTTTAAGTAGGACCAATTATATTAAAAAAGTTCACATTTTAGTCATTTATGGGTCTCCAGTGTGTGTGTGTGTGTGTGTGTGTGTGTATCTTCCTATTTTGTCCTCTTTTTATAAGTCTGACCAAGACAAGCCAATTAAATTTATCCGCTATTGTGACCTCATATAAGAAGAGCCCCTCCCCCAACGTGTTTCAGTAGCTTATTTACACAGGCACTGAAAAGTGAAATAAAGGAAGTTTTAAATAGGAAAAGAAACAGGTTGTTGTTAAGCACACACTTTGGGGGAGTTCTGAGTACCGTTTTAATGTTTTTTAAAAAATAATTTAAATAATTATAAAATGATAACATTTTAAATATTGTAAAATATGGGACCATTTAAACTTTTTTTACATTTACTTTTTCCTTTTTTTTTTTTTAAACTTATTTCATACTCTCATATGGTCTTTGCGAAATCTATCTACTTTTATTTGATTCTCAAAAAGACACAGTAAAAATCCACTTGTTTAAATAATCCAGCATGTGGATGCTGGTGTGCTCTATTCCACACAAATCTAAAAAAAAAAAAAATCAGCTTTCCTATATTTGATACCATCAAATAATCTGATGTGGATGCCAAAAACAAAACCCATACATTTATATTTGTAAGAACGGCTTACTTTTTCCTACTTTGTCGGTCAGCGTGTAATTAAATCAGGCTCTTGACAGAGCTCGACTCAATCCGGTGTGATAAAAGACGAGAAAGAGGACCGGCTCTTAGACGGGTGATTTATAGTCTCTGGTGTGCTTTCGCTTTGAGGAAATGTCTGGCACGATGACAGCGTACATCCTGGCCTGCTGTGACGACTACAGTAACGGCAACCTGCAGCCAAACAATCATGCACTGAATACCAAGCAGGTAAAGTTTGTCCTCTATCCCATGTGGCGATGGAAAAAAAAACCCAACAACATATTAGCTGTCTATTTTGTGGCCCAAACAATGTTCTTAGTCATTCATTCATTTATTCATCCTTGGTCTCTTTTCTTTCAGGTTTGTTAGTGTTGATAGTCAAGCACACCATTTAACAATCGTCGAATATTTCATCCAGACAGGAAAACACGCACAAGGGTTATCTAGTCCTTTTAATCTCACCCAAACGGGTAACTTCTCCACCCGGTTTTAACTGATTCACCCTTATTTCCATATTCATCAGACTCGGCCCCGATTGCATATCCGCCTCGCTGCCGAACTCTCTAAAGAGCGGAAATGAAAATCAGCATGATGCAAGCCAGTGCCAATCGGCTTCATTATTCACTGACTGCTTTTGTCTCGTAAATCCTCAGAGCCAGCACTCCGGATGCATTATGACTCTCAATAGATGGCATGATTTTTAATATCCTTAACTAGCTGAGATGGTTTGGCACCTGTTTTTTTGGTCTTGTTTTTTTTTTTTATTAGAAATGAGGTTTTTACAAAGAAGTAGAAAAAAAACAGAACAAGCATTAGTTGTTAGTCATCAGACATCACATTGCTTACGACCCCAACCTCCCTCCCATTTTCTTTTCTGGAGCCAATCATCCTTCTGTTTACCATTTAGCTTTACTATAGTGGATGCAAAGTAATTAGGTAATAAAGTGGTAATAAAATCCATATTTCTAATATACATTTATTGAAACAAATTCTACAGTTACTTTATTACATACAGTAGAAAAATGAGAGCAAATTATCAAATTGTCAACGTGACATGTACTGTATGTCTGTGTGTGACTGGTACTCCACACACTAGCAGTCAGTCAAAAGTTTGGACACACCTTCTAATTTTATGGTCTTTTCTGATCCTTTATATTTACTGTAAAACAATACTGAATGCGTTCAAATTATACCATCATCTCCTTTAAACAGTTGATATTGAGACCTTCAAAACGGCTCTAATCTAAGGTGCTGGTTGTTAATTGGTGATTTCTGAGGCTGGTGACTCTAAAGGAACTTCTCCTCTGCAGCAGAGGGAGGTTTTGATCTTGCTTTCATTGGGAAGGTCTTCATAAGAGACAGTTTCATCATGGTGCTTCTTGGGTTTTGTAATTTTGCATAAATTTCACAATACTGTTTTTTTTTTTTTTACACTTTTATAACGGTGTTCTATTATTCTGTACACTCAAAAGTCCCAGTATGACTTGAACAGCCCTTGTGTACATATATTTTAATAGTTTCCTCACATTACTGTATATGTGTTTGGCCCTGCTCTGATTGGCTTTCATTATTTATAGTTTTTTGTATATTGTGTTTATAATAAAGTTTATAATATACTGTATTGGACAGAGAATGACTGTTTGTAGCTGCTACTGTATAATGAAAGCGAAAGCAGGAACTAACTTGTTTTGTGGTTTTAAATGTTAAACATAAACGAATACTTTATAGCACATGCTGTTTTTACAGATTCTTGGTAACAATAGCTCCACTCCATCACACCACCATGCTTACAGTAAGTATGTAATTATTTTCCTCCTAATGCACACTTCATCTGTTTAGTGTTTCATTTGTTTCAGTGATTTTAAGAAATCAAACAGTGTATTCACTTTGTACTCTTTGCCTTCAGCTCAGAGGTTTATGAGTCAGAAAATAGATTTTCAACATGGCACATCTGTCTGAATGACAGGGAGATCCACGAAATAGAGCGTCATTATAAAAAATAAAAAAAAACACGACAGGATGACACAGCCAGACAGACAATAATGAGGTCATGTGATAGAAAAAACTCTGATTCGGGAAGGACGGCTTTTCCTTGCCAAACCGTCACTGCCAGCTGCATCATTAGGGATAAAGATTTTTCATTATATCCAGAATTTTTGTACCTGTAAAGCTGCTTTACATTAATGACAACTGTTAAAAGCACCATACAAATACGAATTGAATTGATTAAATGTAAGCAGTTACTGTTTAATGTCAAAACCTTAAGTTTATACTTCTATCGAACATATTCGATCTGCTTGTTTATTCTATTTTGTGAATAAAGTATTTAAATCAAATTAAATTAAATTAAATTAAACCTTTAGCAAAGAGAAATCACAAAAAAATTATATATATTGTTGTGTAGTTAAATATTTTCTCCTAGATGTTGTCTATAGTATATTGGTATATGTGTCTGATCAGACTGATATACGCACTCAAAATCATCCTATATCTCAGAAACAAATTCCTCATCGTT
The DNA here is from genome assembly GCF_024256425.1 of Clarias gariepinus. NCBI lineage: Eukaryota > Metazoa > Chordata > Actinopteri > Siluriformes > Clariidae > Clarias > Clarias gariepinus. Next base: position 23,766,146 of record NC_071121.1, on the reverse strand, counting down.
CTAGTATGTATAAAAAAGAAACAAAGAAAATTGGTCAAATCTGTCACCCGGTATGAAAATCCACAGGTGTTCAATATAGAAAGGATGGAGAATGAAATGTGGTGCAAGAGTAAGAGAAGACCCAGTCTTCGAATAAAACACTGATATTGTGATCATGTCAGGTTCTCATTCAGTGTCTGTTCTCATGCTTCATCTTCTTTACACTAGACCATAGAAAGCTCTAGAAATTAGTACAAATGATGTACACAACCCCTGAGCTGGATATTAACCAAGTCATGTTGCTGTATGTTGATAGAGCAGGATTAAGGGATTATAAATGAAAGAACTAAACAGATAACAGGGAATTAGGAAGAGTTTGGAGAGGTATCCTTAATGCAGCTGTACACATTAAAGATAGGATCGTGATTAGGTATCGTGATTCTTTTGTGACGCAGATTGTACTTTCACATCGACTCATTTGACACCCTTACCCAAAGAAACTTCTGAACATCTGAACAGTTGAGGGTTAAGGGCCTTGCTCAAGGGCCAAACAATAGATTTGAACCTGAGACCTTCCTATTTAGTCGTATCCAATTCCCACCCATCGTTAGAGCACTCATTTTATCTGTAATGAACAACTGAAAATATTTGAAAATAAACCATTTTTGACCCATCAGCCAGTGTGCATCACATGTCACATGACTGTGTGCACCTTCATGCTAAACAACAAAGAATTTATTTTTAGTATTAGATGATGTCCTTCATTTTCTCTGAGCAGCCTGTGTTTTTTGGCTTAGTGGTTGGCACTGTGGTCTCTGGACCTCCAGAGTCGAGGGGTCTATTCCCTGTCTGTTCAAAAGTCATGCAGATTAAGCTCAGTGGCATCTCAAATTGCTTGTATTGTTTGTGGCCTGAGATAGATTGGCACCCTGTCTAGGGTGTACCCCATTTGTGCCCAAAGTCCCCTAAGAGCCCCCTGCAACCCTGTAAAGCATAAATGGTGTAGAAGAAGAAAGAATAAATACTTGACCAAATACTTTGTTTCATTAATTTCAAGACTTATTTTTTAGGATTTATTGGCATGCATGTACCTAATAATTTTCCACAGTAAGGGTAAGTCCCTGTGTATGAGCTGTTCCTATAGAAATGACAATATGCTAGAACCATGAACTGTTCCAGAAAATAAATCTACATTCTTGTAAACCAATCAGATTTCAGAATTCAACAGCAAATTGCTATCATAGTCAGTAGCTAATATAACTTTGTTATATTTTTTAAATCATTCGAGAAGTACGCTTAACGTTTATGCAAATAAATGCTGGTCTGGTTTTGCTTTGTCTAACAATGCAGTTTCATGCTAGCTGGTAGGAAGATGGAAAAAGCAATTCTGTCAGGATGAATTGAAAAAAAAAAACACCTGTCTGAAGAAAGGGCCAGGGGTAGCTCAGTGGTTAAGGCATTGGACTACGGTTCGGAAGATCACAGGTTCAAACCCCACAACCACCAAGTTGCCACTGGTGGGCCCTTGAGCAAGGCCCTTAACCCTCAACTGCTCAGATGTGTAATGAGATAAAAATGTAAGTCGCTCTGGATAAGAGCGTCTGCCAAATGCCTAAATGTAAATGTAAATGTAAGAAAGGCAGGTCATTATGGCAGGCATGCATTAGGCCTTGGCACAGTCAGGGCAAGACAAAGACTGTGACAACACTGTGATGGGTACAAACAATATATAACACATGATATATCGATATGATATGATATGATATGATTTAATCTGATATGATATGATACAGTATGATATGATACAGTATGACATGACATGACATGATGATGTTAATGGCAATGACCTTCTTAGAATCTTTTTTTTTTAAATGCTCCATTGTGCACCATCCCATGTTCATTAAAGTGAAGATGTATGTAACGCCAGAGCTACCGTATTAACAAACATCCCGCTTCATCATGACGCTCTGTGTGTAGTCAGCCGCAGCTAACCACACTCCATCTGGAAAACATTTGGAGCTCGCTCGTTCATCCATATACCTGCACCAGTGCATCTGTGCATCTGTGTGTGTGTGTGTGTGTGTGTGTGTGTGTGCATGCGTGTGTGTGTGTGTGTGTGTGTATGTGTGTGAGGGGAATGACTAAGTGTGCAAGCTGAGTGTGCAAGTGAATGGTTTTATGTGGGTCATAAAACAATCATAGAGCATCACATGGTGACATCAATGTGCATTAAAAAAAAGTAGTAAAATGCAAGAAGTTATGTTTACATTCTGCTTTACTGCATATTGTGTGGATTTCGAAAAGCTTTTCGAAAAGGTAAAACAACACTATCGTACGCTGCTTTCCGCCACTATACTAGCAGAAATTTCTTTTATTTTTCTTTTCATATACAGTAGCTAGCAGTAACAACATACTGTAGCACCCTAGTGTAACATGTTGTTGCTAAAGATAGCTAGCTTATTTTATTTCAATTTTATTAAAAAGCAAAAAAAGTTAGCTACAGTAGCAAATATATAATTTTTCCTGCCTCATTATACTGTAAGCACCTTTTGATTGCTACTTATGATGTTAGCTAGGTTAGTTACAGTATGTTACTTGCATTAGTTCATTAATTACATTTTTAGCATCTGGTCTTTTAACACCACAAGGAGGAGCGATGTGAGTGCTGCATATGTAAAATTTTTGACTAAATGATATTTAATTGTTCTTTGCGCATCTATTTTAAAAATCACAATGCCCCCTGGTGGACTGGAGGCGTCAGTGATTACTTTTTTTTTATTTTTTTTTTACAGTTTGCGTTTCCTACTGTATATACATACAGAAAGTCCCCTAAGTTCTGTCCTGAGAGCTCATTCGTAAGTCCAGTTTGTCCAACAAACATTGTCTATGTACTAGGATACTAACACGATTGGCTATACATACTATATTACAGTACAGCATTCTTTAGAATTGTGCTGATGGTTGAATGATTTGTGTTAAAGGAATGACCAATGTCTGCCATCTCGCTCCATTCTCTTAATTATTTTCCCTGTTCTGGACATCCCTGGGCTTGCATTGCACTGGCAGAGGATGCATGCTGCATGCACGTGACAATGTACTGCAGACATGTGACCTAACTTCTGCCATAGAACATGCACGAACACACGTCCGTATCTTTGAACATTTGTATCTCAAATGTTTGTATGCTTGAATATTCATATGTAGGGCACTTACTGTACTGTACTGTACATGTTTCTACTGTATGTGTAGGCGGTCTAACCCTTAAACGAAGTTTTTGCACAAATCTTTTCTCACAAGTATAATCTATTCTGATTAACTCCTATAAGATACATTACATAAAATTTTCCACTTACTAGTTCTATGAATTCATTCATTAAAGTTATTTCTAGATAAGAAATAATAAAAAATAAAGCATACATCAGCAGTCTACAGCAGCTTCCTCGAGTCTGAGTAATTATCTGTGCTGGCTGTGTTGTATCCCAGGTGGAAAAGATGTGCATCTTAGCAGGTATCTGACTAATTAACCTCTTTCTGTTTAAAGCAGTGGAAGATAATTGACATTTTAATGAAACCAGTGCAGCAGAGTGGTACTTGTCAGGGCGCTCCTCTGCTGCACATGCTCAGGGTTATCTCCACAACCTTCTGCGTGGCTTTGTGCTGCTTACACGAAACTGTTTATCATGCAAACCCGAGTCGCTGGGTGGCTGCTGCTGCTGCTGCTGTTGTTGATGCCGCTGTTGCTACTGCTGTTGTTGCTGCACCGCCGCCTTTTCTGCTCAGGGAAGATTTATTAGTCTCTGACCTCATCACCTGGAACACTGTTCATGAAGAAGTGTTTCTGCAAAGCGACTCTTCTCAGTGGTTCCGCATACAGGAACACAGTGTGGCTGTTTTGTATAGACACATACTGTAACCTAAGCAGTATGACTAATAATACTGTATAAAGTATGGATTAAAATATACTGTATGCTGGTATATAAGTATAAATATATTGACCGTCGCGAAAAAGACTATTTTGAAAAGTTGCTTTGAAGCTGACACTCAGTTGCCTGCTGTATGGCATTCCTATTTTTTAAACATTTTAATTTTGGAACGTGCCACAGCTAGATTTCATAAAGCTACACTTCGAACAATTAATGCTTGGACTGCTGCTATAGACTTTGTTAAAGAATCGATACCGTGATTGGCTTTATGTAAAATGAACGTATGCGTGTAACACTAACCGCCGCCCCCCCTTTGTGTGTGTGTGTGTGTGTTTACATTTCTTTATTCTGTGATTCACTTATTATTCATTTTGTGTGTTCCTCCCCCTTTACATTTTTTTTCTTTTTACCCCAACTCTGAAAGTGTTGCATTTGTTTGTTTTCATTATTGAATTTCCAATAAAAAGTCATTAGCAAAAAAATTAAATAATAATAATAAATATATCTTTTTTTCCTTTGTAAGTTTTTATTTATAATAACACATTTATAATAACACAATTGTTACCTTTAGTGCATAAAAACTAATTAATTTAGTCGACAGACAAAATTGATGATAAACAACCAGGAGACACTACACTACATATGACCAGTTTCACAGGAAAACACAATAAATGCCATTTTCAGGCTTTTACTTATTTTGGCAAATTCTTTCCCTCTGGTGCGCAACAAAACCATTTCTGATCCTTTTTTTAGAAGCTTTGAACTTCCACATTCCATCTGTAAAATAACACATATGTTAGGTAGAGTTAGGTAATTTTATCATTTTGAGTCATACACACACATTCACATTTCATAAAAATTTCAATAATTCTTCTGATTGTTTAAAGCTGCTTTGCGATAGTCAATAGTTAAAAGCGCTATACAAATAAAATTGAATTGAATTGAATTAATTATATGATAATAACAACAACGACAGTTGTACTGGAATAGTTCTTACAAGAACAGTATTGTGTCTTTTGTAAAAACCATTAAGACCATGATAAAACTGTCTCTCATGAAGACCTTCCCAGAAAAAAAAGCCAAAACGTACCTCTGCTGCAGAGGAGAAGTTCAATTAGAGTTACCAGCCTTAGAAATCACCAATTAACAAACAGCACCTCAGATTAGAGCCGTTATGAAGGATTTACAGAGCACAAGTAACAGATACATCTCAATATCAACTGTTCAAAGGAGATTATTGTATAATTTGGACGCCTTCTGTATTATTTTACAATGTAGAAAGAAAGATCATGGAGTTAGAACTAACTAAACTGTAACCTGATGGAAACACTAATGTATGCTATAATAAAGCACTTACCTGTACTATAATAGCAATTTGTCACTGCCACTACTCTCTGTTTGGTTCACTATTCAATTCAATTCAATTTTATTTGTATAGCGCTTTTAACAATTGACATTGTCGCAAAGCAGCTTTACAAAATCATGAGAATTATATAAGTTTGTATGAAATGTGAATGTGTATGAACCGAAATGATAAGACTGTCCCTGATGAGCGAGTCGAGGACGACGGCGACAGCGGCAAGGAAAAACTCCCTGAGATGATAATAGGAAGAAACCTTGAGAGGAACCAGACTCAACAGGGAACCCATCACTTTAGGGGTGATAACGGATAGCTGGGATTGATCTGCAGTCGTGTGAGGCTGGAAGTTCAGTATAACAGGAGATTACTGTAAGTTAATATGGATTCCAGTTCATTACTGAAGGCTCAGGTAGACTATACATTAGGAAACCCCACTACAAGCTCACAATGAGCAAAAGTTTGCTATATCAAACTTAACCAACATATTACTGATACCCAAATACATTCTTAAATGACCGCAAACACAACTGCAGGCTGATTTATACATTGTGACAAAACCGTTGGAGCTTTTTGCAAAATGAAACACAGTTAACAAGTTTGACCAAATATTTTGCTTTTGCCACTTTTGTGACACAATAAAAGCATGCGCTACATATTCTTTATCAGTTTGCAATACTTTAATAAAAATTTCTTTATCTCATTTTGCCATCAAACCATATAATCTTTACATTCTCAGTCAAGTAAAAAAATATATATTAACAGCAATTAAGCATAATATTTTATGCATATATATTAATTAATATATAATAATATATTAATTAATAATTATTATTATTATATAAGCATATAATTATTATTATATAATTATTATTATATAATTATTATTATTATTATTAAGCATAATATTAATATATATTAGCTAAATTTAGGAACAAAGAATGTTTAGGGGACACCAGTCATGCCAATCAAAAGCTAGAGATTTAAAAGTGCTAAAGAATGATATGAAAGCCACTTATTATAAAATTTGTTTGTATTTTCTTTTCTTTAATCTTCTCAGGCTTACAACTATAAGCACCTGAGTGCTTGCAGAAACCTCAATGATGCGAGGAGGACAGCTAAATCCTCACTAAATCCTGCACAAAATGCAAAAAAAAAAAAAAGTACTCACATAAAAAAAAATTAAACTTTGCTTGGCTCAACAATTTTTGAACAGCTACCAGATGTATGTGAAACCAGAAGTACTGAAACTGAAAATCCAGCCAGAATGTTGGTCTGTTAGTCGAAACATTTTCAAGATTGTATGCCAGGGGTCGACTGTACTGAAATGATGTACAGTATGTGTTACATTAGACAACAAATATCTATTAAGGCTTGTCAAAAAATGATAGTAACGTCAACCTGATGAGCAGCAATGCAACTGAGCAGAAGATTTGATTATGCCAGCAACTTGGCTGAACTCCTTAAATAAAATATTTGTATCTTAAAACATTTTGTTATCCGAACAATAAGATGTACAAACATCTAATCTAATTTATTAATTTATCTGTAAAATATAAACCAGTATTTTACATAAAACATAAAATCTTAATTTATTTTTAAAAATACACCTAGTATTTATTTGCAATGAATTTATAAATTTAATTCAATCTGCTTTCACACCAATTTATTTTTTACAGTGCAGTAGACTTCCCGCGAAGTAGCAGGTGGCATCATGCCAACAAGGAGGTGATTGTTTTTAGTCTTGTGGGAGATGAATATAGCAGTATGAGAAGAAATTATTATATTTGACAAAGCGTGAAGCAGATTTGCCAGAACGGTAGGATTAATGGATAAGAACAAAACATATGGGTTAGCACAAAGGAGCATGACGTTTATCGCATTTATTTTGATATTGTATTTGAAACAATCAGGCTTTAAAGACCGTAATCCTGTATACAACCTTAAACTGTAAAAGAGTGAGACGAGAACAAGCTGCACTTCTATGAATTTTATTAAGTGCAGCGTCCCATCAGTTATCCACCAAATCCAATCCCGGCTCTCGCTCCCGCGGGCTAGTTGTGATTTGATGGCTGGAGAAGTGTCATAAGAAAGGAGTTGATTTTACACCTTTGAGATGAGCAACTTTTATACCACCGAATCAGATCTGGGGAAAAAAAAAAAAAACTGTCTCCCACATTTCTGGCCGTGAGAGACTGTGAAAGAGATTAGGGAGAAAGATTTAATACAGTGTTTAATTTGGAATTATGTAAAGAGAATGATATGATATTCTTATAGAAATCCGGGAGAACTTAAAGCAAAAGTAAGAAAAGCAGGATCCATGATTGCAGTTTGAAATAAATGGTTCTCAACATGGGAGATAAGAGGGATTCTCAAGACAATTAAAGATGGTCCAAGATTTTGAGAGTAGAATTGACACTTTATATGTTATGCCAGTGGGGTTCATCGATTGAGGAAGAAGAGGTGAGAAGAGTCATTAGAGATGATGATACATCACTGACTGTGTCTCTAACTTGCACTGAGATTGGTTCATCAAGTCTGTCAATTTACTCACTCATTCACTCACTCACTCACTCGTCTATACCGCTTTATCCTGTGTACAGGGTCACATGGGACTGGAGCCTATGCCAGGAGACTTAGGGCATGAGACAGGGTACACCCTGGACAGGGCTTTGAGTAATTAAGAGTACTCAAGTCTAGCCCGTTTCTTAAAACATTACATTTGTCACTTAAAAAAACAAGCGCAGCATTTAAACAATACAAACTCACTTCATTTAACTTCAAGTTAAATTAAACCACTACGTTTTTACTGAACAGCACATAGCTCATCATCCGCCATAGTTATTGTTTCTAAACAAGCTTAGCAAATGCACATAATGCCAGTGTGTGAATAGGTTAGAATGTATAGAGTGTTTTATGTCCTTAAATGTGTCTAAAGAATTGTAATGAGTGGGTTTGAGACTAATTCGCTTGTAGAGTTTGGAAAATGGTCAATAAAAGGCTTTTCAACGCACACAACTTTGGGTAAGCTCAGAAGCTCACACACTTGGCACAGAATCGGTTATGTCCAAAGTGATTGATGGCTGATCAAACTAAAAAACAGCCAATTCCGGTCACTGGCTGATTGACCGCTTCTCTCTATTATAAATGTAATAAATCATTGAAAAATCTAATTTGGGGTCAATGTACAGTATGGAGTTAATACATGAATCACGATTTATAACTGAACCAATTTACCCCCCACATCTCCACTACTTACCGCTATAGTGGTTAAAACTTGGTGGTCTTGATTTAAATCATTGTGTGATAAAAGGAAAGACATTGAGACAAGAACAGAAGAAGCTAGGGGGGAAAAAAACATTGACTTTAACAGCATTAATCCTTCCAGTCAAGGCGGGTGTTAAACTTCTCCATCGTCGAAGATCTGATTTAACTTTAGACATTAAAGGGAGAGAAAATTGGCAAAGGAACAAGACATTAACGATCTTGTTTACATCGATTTGCAGGTGTTTAAAGGCAGAAAGCCTCTGTTTAACGGAAATCTCTGTTTAAGTTGTAATGCAGAAGCATTAATGAGGAATTATTCACTCTTGGAAATTTACTTAAAGGTGCAATATTTTACTATTTGTTTAACAAATTAAGACAAATCTCAGAGATACCCAAAAGTGTGTGTGTGTGTGTGTGTGTGTGTGTGTGTGTGTGTGTGTGTGTGTGTGTGTTAAACCTCAAATATAATTGAGCGACTGCTGAGCCACAGCCTCCCAGAGACCAGCAGAGCTGAGCAAGCCGGGCGAGGGATCTTCTTATATGAGGTCACAATAGGGGAAAAAATCTATATATCTCTCTCTCTCCATCTCCCTCGCTTTCTCTCCCTTCTTGTCTGTTTTTTTTTTTATGCACACTGGGACCCAACTGAAGGTCTAAAATGACTAAGCAGTGAATTTTGCATAATAGACATCATGAATAATAGAAAACAAACCAAGGATCTGAAGAAAAGTGCATTTATTCAGCAGCTGTGGGTCTTAAACAAAGAACAATAAGTCGTTATTAGTCACCATTAGAGCGACAGATTAAATTCCATCCTCAGATGGAAGAATATCTCAGATAAATTGGGGTATCCAAATTTTTGAATTATAGTCAAAAATGTATACATACTGTATAGTAGTCTACAGTGGAACCACTATGTTATAATCAGGTTTCTTTTCTTAACCACCGGAAAGTTTAACTGCTGTCTGCTTTGCCAAGCCGCATTATTTTTTTTATTAGCTTTATTATTTGACAGTTGCAGTGTGCTGCTGCTTACATATTTTACAGGAATGACATGATTCAAGACTGCCATCTACAGTACAGCACTGACTCTCTGCTCCTGTGTTTGTTCCTTCTTAATCCTCCTTTTTTAATTTCTTTAATTTTATTGACTTGTTGAATTGTTTTTATTAATTAAAGTGTGTGTGTGTGTGTGTGTGTGTGTGTGTGTGTGTTACAGACAGACAGACAGACAGACAGATAGATAGATAGATAGATAGATAGATAGATAGATAGATAGATAGATAGATAGATAGATAGATAGATAGATCTAAAGCTATGAATAATACTTCTCACCCTGTATTCACCTAACTATTCAGGCTCCTTTAAGATAATAACATTTTATTGCTTTGAAGCTTGAAATGAAGACAGACTCAATTTTTGTTTTATCCAGCTACACTTACTTCGTAGAAATATTAACATCCAAGTCAAAGATATAACAAAAACATGTAATTATAAAAAAAATATTATAGTTGCGAGGACTGATGAGTGGGCCCAAGCACCCTGTGCCCTCGCCACCCTGCACTAAGCGCATGCATTTAAAGGGGACGTACAAATCTACCATTATGACATAATTTTATAAAAGTGGGAATTTTATGTTTAGACGTCCAAAAAGACTCAAATGCTGGAAAAATTGCATCACACTGTGATGTCACTCAATATGATGCCTTTTCACAGCTATTTATAGTATATGGATATTTGCATATACGTTATATTTATACAGCTCTAAGCCTCAATTATATACCATCCATAAAGTTTTTTTTTTTATTTATACATTCATTACATTTATTAATTAAACTGTAGAACAGGTTATTGGAAATAATTTATTAAGTATTGAATAGTCACTAAATTGGTGACACAGAACAAACAGAACAGTGGCTGTGAAACGGTTGCACCCTCCACACCACACCGTGGCGGTAAATTCATCACATACCTTAAAGTTCACATAAAAATCAAGGCTGCATTAAAAAAAAAGAGCACGGTTGCTCCCTAGGTGTGCTATCTAGTGCACCTCTGCCCTGTACAGTACTCCGTGCGTGACATGTTTGAATTGGGACGGACCCAGGGGAGGGGCTTTAGTGGAAGTTACTGGACGTGGAGAGTTGTTGACATTTCTCTGGGTCATTACAAATGCTAAGATTATAACATAGACATAATTGTTCATAAAGGTTTGACATAAATGTCGTTCGTTTTTATCCTTGTAAAACTGGGGTCTGTTTATAAAAACACAGCGCTAATGAAATGTTAGCCTAGCATTCAGGTAACCAGCCAGGAAGGACAAGCTAACCAGCTAACTAAAGCTACAAGACAAGTGTATTACACACAGGTAGGTTAGTTATCTCAGTGAGTGTGAGATCAAGCTTTGGTTTTTATTACTAGTATTATTATTATTGTTGTTGTTGTTGTTGTGTTAAAATATCATAAATAAAAATAAGAATGTGACTGATTTCACTGTTTTAGTTTATAGTTAAAACTAAAAGTCTGTTTTAGTAACCAATGACTCTGAGTATCTGGTTACTCTGCACATAGCCAAGGTCCATGTATATTAATATGATATTAAAACATTATATGTTGATATCATTTCCATATTAAGTATTGTTACATAAACAGGGAAGCTTTTCTGAAGGCACAATTGTAAGTGTACAGACAAGCTTCCTTGTTTATGTAACACTACTTAATATGCAAACGTACAATATGTTACTGTACTGTTTCATCCTAATAGAAAGTGACAGATTAAAACATATTTCTTATATCGTATCAGCAGGGATCACCTGATACAATATCACGATATACATTATAGGTGCAGGGTCATATTGCGATTCTATAAGTATCACGATTTTAGAAATATCCCAGCTCAATATTTGATTTTATTTCCTTTAGATTTTTTTTTACAATTTTGAAAGTTTAAACCTTTAAAAAAAAAAAAAGGTTTATTCAACAGCTTCACAACTAAATCGAACATACAGATCAATTCCAGGGGGGTTTAATTCAGTGATGAATCGCAGTACTTTTGTGCAGTGATTCACGTATCGACACACTGACTCTTGCCGTGACCGGTGATCCCCTCTGATATAAAAGATCTGTATCGAGCGCAGAAGCTTTCGAATGGCGCAACAGAAACACATTATTATGGCATTACACACGTTAAAAGCCTCCAATCTGCCCTTTACTCCGAATTATTCTCAAACCTGCTCATTACACACGTAATAGGTTTTAAAAAAAATCTATCTAGGAGTCAGTGTGGCGATATATGAATCGCTTCACAATAGAATCGCGATTCAGTCAACTAAACTGATTTTTCTCCTTATCTTTGTTTCTTATAAAATAATCCACTGGATTGTGCCGTCATTTGAGAAAAAAAAATCCCAAAAAATTTTTAATTAAATAAAAATAAAAAAATTTTCTTATTCTTAAAGGTTTTAAGTGGTTAATGGGATCTGAAAAGAAGGTTGGAAACACTGGAAAAATTTCCACGTGTTGTGACTGTAGTTTTCTACACCTGTCTTACTACTGTTACTCGTCGTTTTCATTTTCTTCTTCCTCATGGTTTATTGCTGGTTGGAATCCAGTAGGTTACTGTACATCATCACTGACCCTACGTCTCATTCTCCCTTATGATCCCGGCCCTGTTTTGCAGTCCAGCCTTCCAGAACCTTCTTCATTTTACTCACCCTAGTTCTTGGAGCTGTGCCATCATATCTATCCTTTCCTGCACATCCTTCCTGCACGAGAGCAGTACATGCTTAACAGTCCCCTGTTTATTGTCCTGTTGGGTGTTTATCTACTACAGTGGAACCTCGGATTGCGAGTAACCCAGAGTGTTCCGCAAGACAAGCAGATTTTTAATAAATTTTTACTTGAAAAACGAACTAGTCTTAGTTTACGAGTACCAAGTATCATGTATCATGCATGCGCTTCTTGTTTCGACGCAGAGCATCACGTGATCACAACTGAGCCAATGTTTTTCTCGCTTCCCCCCCCCCCAGAACCCCCCCGATTTTCTCCCCAATTTAGTCGTGTCCATTCCTCCCCATTACTAGATATGATATAACTTTTTTGGTTAGTCTTTAGGATAAGATTATTATGTGATGATTATAATTAACAAGCTTTTTCCTATTATCTACTACTCAGAGTTTTACAAAAATGGACTCCAATGGCAAACCGTCCACAGGCCAGCTCTTGCTTTTGGCCACCAGTTCAGCTCTCACTGCTCTTCTGTACTCAGTGTACAGGAAGAAGTCCAGCAATGCCACCAGATTAAGAGTAAGTAGGAAAATGATTGAGATTTGTTTGGCACAGATAACATACAGTAGCGCCTGATTATGTTCTAATTAACAGGAAGCCAAGAAAATATCATTAGATCAAGATCTGCAGAGCATCCTCGCCGAAGCTCCGGGCAAATGTATACCGTATGCCGTTATAGAAGGTATGGATGACCATCAGCGTAATAAGATAAGAATACTGTACGTGATTACGTCTAGTCTGATGGTAAACCCACAGAGTTTCTTCTCTTATTTGTCTTTAGGAGTGGTTCGGTCTGTTAAAGAAACCTTGAGCAGTCAGTTTGTGGACAACTGCCGAGGCGTGATCTCCAGACTGACGCTAAAGGAGAAGAAAATGGTGTGGAACCGGACCACTCACATCTGGTAAAACCTTGATACTTAAATAATCTCATTATTCGTTTGTAACAAATTCTGAAACTGACTTCCGAAACCGTTTAAAACCTTTGAGGAATGACTACGAGAAGGTCATCCACCAGCGCACCAACACCGTGCCCTTTGTCCTGGCGTCACACGACGACGATATAACATCCACCGTGCGCGTCATCCGCCCCCTGGATGCCGATCTGGACCTGGAGAAGACCTTCGAGAACTTCCACCCGGCCACGAGCTCCTTCACCAGCATCGTGGGTCACTTCCTGAGCGGCGAGCGGCCCCAGGGCGTGACTGAGATGGAGGAGATGCTGCGGCTGGGCGCAAACATCACCGGCGTGGGCGAGCTAGTGATGGACGGCGGCATGGTGCGCCTACAGCCGCCCAAACAGGGCCTGGCCTACTTGCTGAGCAACCTGGATTACGACACGCTCCTGGAGAACCACAAAAGAAGCGTGAGGCTCTGGAGAATCCTGACGGCGCTCACGGGTCTGGTGGCGTGCGCGACACTGGCGTACGTACTGTGGAGGCGCTACACCTGGCACAGGGAGAAAAAAAAGGAGCGGGAGATGATCGAGGAGATCGAAGAGCAGAGGAGGAGGAGGACAGACGGGGAAGAGGAAGGCATGCAGGTCGGAGCTTGTGTCGTGTGCCTGAGCCACCAGCGCTCGTGCGTCTTTCTCGAGTGCGGCCACGTGTGCTCCTGCTGGCAGTGTTACCGCGCGCTGCCTGCGCCAAAGAAGTGCCCCATGTGCCGGGCTACTATAGACCGCGCGGTGACCCTGTACAGCAGCTAAATCGTCTCTGAAAAGAGAAAAACTTTAGGTTTAAAAATTGTCCAGCATGGTTACGGGTGCTACGCTAATACCGGGTGAAAATCAAAGTCCCTTATTTAGCCTCCTCTTTAAGCACAACACCAAATGGGACATGCAATCTGCTCATCATATATACACTATACAGCGGTACCACGGGATACAAATTTAATCTTTTCCAGAGACAGGTTCCAAAGGCAAAAAAAAAAAATTAGGTGCAGATAATCTGTTCCAATCACCCCCAAAAAATACCAATATTACCAATTTCCAAAATTGTAATCATATTTTGACATATAAAAACAATTAAAAGATTTAGAAAAGACGTAAATTTAGTAAAATATATAAGAAATAGACTTTAAACCATGTTTATCATTCATTTTTTCCTTTTGCCGCCGACCGCTAAAAAACTTAACTGAAATTGGCTCCGTTTTCTTCTTGCTACCGTTCTTGATAACATTATTGCGACCCATGGTGCTACTGTATGTTCTGCACAAAATGCCAAAAAGAATAAAAAATGTAACTCGCTTCGCTTGGCTTTCCACTGACGCAAACAATTTTAGTACAGCTCCCGGACATACGCGCTCATATGCTGAAAATGCTTCAAATGCGGTGATAAATTCCTTGCAAAATTTCAGTTCTTAAGGTGAAATTTCTTTAGGTCGTGTTCATATGCCGAGGTACCGCTGTACACGCAGAGAGAGAGAGAGCTGATGAATAAAAAAATTGCGATAAACAGATGCTTAAAATACCTCAGTAACTCTCACAGTCAAGGAATTATTTGGTGTATAAGATTTGCTTTATTTCACATAAACTATGATGCTGACATACGGTACGATGGATTCATTTTCAGCAGGTGATTCTGACTGGGTTCAGTCAGAGTGTTAGAACAAGCGTTCCTGCTCTGATGACTGCTGCCAAAGAGAGAAAGACAGGATGAAACTTAAACAATATGAAATGTGCAGGTTGATAATCATCATATCTGTTCTAAAATCGCTAATGGATTAAAGCATTTGTATAATTTATTAAACTATATCAGCACTTCTATTAAAAATAGGAGAAAAGTCTGCTGATTTACTTGACCTCTGAAAGTGATTTATATCTGTGTAAAGATAGAGCAATATGATGGTGGGTGATTTTTTTTTTTTTTTTTTGGAGCTGGTATATACACTATATGGACAAAAGTATTTTCCTAAACCTGCAATGACATTGACATATCCAAATACATATACTTTAGTATGGAGTCGGTCCCCCTTTTGCGGCTTCCACAATAGTAAAGGGCCTTCCCCAAACTGTTGCCACAAAGCCAGAAGCATACAGTAGTATTGTCCAAGATGTCTTTGTGTGCTGAAGCATCAAGATTGTCCGTCACTGGGAGTAAGGGGCCTGACTAAAACACCAAAATTCAATAATTAACAGTTTTGTCCAAATACATTTGTCCATATTCATAGGAAAGGTTTGACACAACAAGCTTTATGCACAACATACTGTACCTGGTAAATAGATTGTTCAGGGGCTTTAAAATGCTTGAAAATCTTCATTTTCTTTGAAAAAAAAAAGATTACTTTTCATAAAAGGCTTCAATAAAGTTTTCTTTTGATGAATCATAAATTAAAAATCTTGGCTGAATTCTTCAATAAATAAAATCAGAGCAGTGGAGTGTTCAGTTTCAGCTTCAGATTTTCCCTGTGGAAAAGTATTTAGGATGAAAGATGAATTTTTGCGTGTGTGTGTGTGTGTGTGTGTGTGTGCATGTCTCGTTAACTTCAAAAGAATGTGAAAGAACCAACATTTATAGCTGCTATCTTCCAACCATGTAATTGCTGGAAGATATGCGCAGATACAGTATAAGAGGAAGCAAATCATTTCAGCCATGATGTTAGGGAAAATAATCAACTCTGGGCTTGTGATGGTTCATTAAACAAAATTTTTTACTACTGTAATTATTACTCTGCTTTATTATTATTTTTCTAGAATGGTTGAAGGTGGTATTCATATTGTTTAACCTCTAGTCCCAGCACAAATAACCAGCCCCACCCTTTTTCCCCACCCAAGGTTCTCCGGTCAGTTCTGTCGAAAAGAGGCTTGTGAATGCTTTCGCATTAATTTTGATTTGATTTTAAGGCAGGAGCCTAAAACGGTTAACTGCTTCTGAAAATATATTTGCATTTTAGTCAGTGTAATGTTTGTCATAAAGGATAGATTCACAATAAGAATTTACCTTGACCAAAAGAGGGCGCTGTCTATCTATTATCTGCAGGACCTTGCATAAGTAATTAGACTCCTTGAACTTATTTTATAGTTTTCTAACCTGGAATTGACGTACAGTAAACCTCATTTGGATGTATATTATTTGATAGATAGAATATTTCTAACATTTTGACCATCAGCTGCTGAGTGTAGAACCACTTCCCTTCAATATTATAGGTTACAAAAATAAAGGTATTTTTCTTTGTGGCTGTGCCATCTACACCTGGAAATGTGAATGAAGTCTACAGTAAATTTAGGTCCACTGACATTGCCTTGAAAAGTAACACAGGCCCCTTCTCAAGTAATAGTTACATACCGAAGGTACAGAAACATTCCTTGATGGTATCATGGCAGCAACCAGGGCAAATTGTGGGGAAAATGTCAAACAGATGAATGGGGGTAACTCACAGGTTAAGGCACTGCTGGGCCCTTGAGCAAGATCCTTAACCCTTTAATGATCAGATGTACCATGAGATGAAATGTAACCCGTCCTGGATAAGGGCATCTGCCAAATGCTGGTTAATGGCATTATTTTTTTAAATAAAAAATATGTATTTAAAGTATCAGTAGTAGTGGTGTTGCATTAGCTGTCTTGATTGTGTTGTTTTTTTGTTTGACATAAAAAGGCTTCAGCTCAGATCATTGCAGAACATCTGCTACATCCCCATTTAACCTCAAATTCAGAGTAAAATTAGGCAACATTAATTAAAGTAGGAATAAACAAAATAAGGACTTTTTAGAATATTGTTTAAATAAGCTAGAATTAAAATGATAAGGCATTTAAAATTATACAGTCAGTACTAGTCTAGCATTTGGATTTCTAAATTCTGGAACAATACTGGATATATATATATATATTTCAAAACAATAAAATAACACATATGGCATTAGGCAATTAAGTAACACCACCACCAACAGTCAGTTGTTATTTTAAGACATGAAGATCAGCCTTTCTGGAAAAGTTGTTCTTTTAAGAACTTTTCCAGAAAGACTGATCTTCATGTCTTAAAATTGTGTCGAGTGCGTTTGCAAAACCCATCAAGCTCTAGGATGAAACTGTCTCTCATGAAGACCTTCCCAAGAAAGCAAGACCAAAACTGACCTCTGCTGCAGAGGAGAAGTTCATTTAGAGTCACCAGCTTCAGAAATCACCAATTAACAACCAGCACCTCAGATTAGAGCCGCTTTGAAGATTTTCCAGGATCAGATACATTTTAATTTTAATTGATTATTGCATAATCTGGATTCCTTCAGTATTGATTGGTTTACGATGTTTAAAGAAAGATTTTTCTCCCCTGCTTTTTATTTATTTTCTAAACCAAACACTATTGTGTATACACTGTATCTGATACTTATATGCTGTAGAATCTTCCAGCTCCAGGCCCCATAATGGGTGATATATACATTACTGATTCCTACCTCAGGTTTGTGTAATTGTTATTCCCAGTTTGCATGTAGTGTGTAATTGACCTTATGTGTCTGTGTGTGTGTGTGTGTGTGTGTGTGTGTGTACAGGATAAAGTGGTACCATGAGTGAGTGACTGAGTGATATTCATACTTGCAAAATAATGAAGCTCATTTTTGCAGAATGATGATCCATACTGTACACACCATCAGCTTTGGAAAGGAAAAACAAAACATGCATGTTGCAGACAGTCAAACAGAACGTGCAGCTCACACAGTAATAAGAGAAACTCATCCTGATCTAATCTCGGATTTATTTTTCGCTTCCCATCAGCTGTTTTTTTTTTTCCCTTAGCTGTATTACGACTTTGAAATCATCCAAAAACACGACAACCCACGTGTCCCAAATCACACAGTACACACTTGTGTAGTGCACTATTTTTTGGGTGGGAGTTTTCTCTTTTTGTGTGTGTGTTTGTTTTACTCGTTGTTGAAAAGCTTACTGGGCGGGAAATGTAATGCTACACAGACGGAGAGTGTGCAAACCTCGCACCCTAACTAGTAAAGATTGAAAATAGTGCACGTTTTATTCGTAGGGACTATTTCGGACACGAGTACGTGTTATGTTGAATCCGTACTTTGGAAATAATCGTATCCGTCCGTCTGTGATTGGATGGTTTCGAGAAATCCCGCCCATCTGGATTGTGATTGGGCAGTAATTCTCACGATGTGAACCTGATTGGTTGGTTTCGGGGCGGGCCGGCCAATCCGCGCGCGGGAGAGCAGATTTTTACGTCGTTGTGATTTCTGTGCAGCACGTGGCTTCTCTGACTGTACGACCTGCTTTGAAACACCGAAACACCTAAAGAGGCTCGCGGGTAAATAATTTATTTTGTATAATTGCGTGTCTTTTGACATTTCCGGGTATTTAATTTGTATCTAAGACAGGTTTGTTTCTTGACTTTGGGTTTAGACGAAGACAGAGACAGAGAGAGATCATCATGTCGCAGGTGTTGCCTTACGAGGAAAACATAAGTCGTTTCGGTAACGATGGAGACGAGGAGCAAATGTCTCTCACCTGCCGCGTGCACAACACCAACAACTTCTACAGCTCCACGCAGAATAAACGGCCTCCGAAACTCGGGCAGATTGGACGGAGCAAACGAGGTAAGCACGACTTCCACACGACATGTTACCTTTTAAAGTTAATGAGGCTTAAAATTTTCAGGTACATCCAGATAGAGAGCAGATCAAAGGAAAAAAAGTCCACTCTGAAACATTGTAAACATTTTTAAATGTTTGATGTTTTATTATTATTATTATTATTATTATTATCTTTCTTGGTTTGTTTGTTTTTTGTTTTGGTTTTACAATGTGCGTTATTCATGTGAGAAGTTTGATGGATTGTGTTCGTCTGTGACGTCACAAGAGGGCACTATTATTGCTAGTGCATTTACAGAGGAGTTAAAAATGTATATTGCATGCCTTCAGATGTGTGTTAACGCAGAGGTTTCAGACATCATACCGTGGTCATTTGAGTTTCTGGATATGTCGGGTAGAATAATGTCGCAAAATGTAGGACCTTTAAAAATGGGCATATTATTGTTAGACGTGATCATGAGTATGTGTGTATTTGTGCCACTTCCTTGCCAATGTAACACATTTTAAAATATTTTTGCTCAGTCATGTTTGTATAGTTGGTTAAAATGAAATAATATTCGGTTCATCATTTTGCCTAGGTTGTGCTGAAAAGAAAAAAAAGGTATGTCCCTTTATACTGCACGAACCTGAGCCCGAACTGTATGTGTTATGAGGTTACAGTATATGAGGTTTCTCGTCTGCCATGCGGAAGGCCCAAACCCCAGCCACTGGATGGCAGTGCCGGTCCCAAGCCTAGATAAAATGGGAGGGTTGGGTCATGAAGGGCATCTGGTGTAAAACCCGTGCCAAGTAAGTGTGCGGATCCGTGGCGTCTCCTTGTCGGGAGCAGCTGATGCAGTAGTCCAACAACAAATCAGCTAAACTGCATGTCTTTGCACTGTCTGAGGTAACCAGAGGAAACCCACCAAGAACCAGGAGAACATGCTGGAGATGACATTCAAACCCACAGCCCTTCATGTTCGAGGTGCCACCATGCCACTCCATGGAGTTTAGCAGGAGAAGAAATGATGTTCCCGAAACTAAAGCGCTGCTGCATCACTTCCATCACGTGGAGAGAGGTTTAAAAAAGGCACAATCACTCCTTATTAATAATGACAACCATGGATAAAAAAAGCAAGCCATCTAGAGTGGATGTATCTTGTATTATTTGGGGAAGATTCCTATTGCTTGATTTGTAGTATTCAGGTGTCATATCATGTCATCGTCTCTCTCGTTCTCAGTGCATTTGCATTTCTGGTTCGTCTGTCTGTAAGGGTGTAAGCCCAGAGGTTTTCCCGTGGAAACACGAGACGAGTCGGTTCGCTTGTTTTCGCTGCCTGCACGTTATTATCTGCTCATATTCTCTCGGCCGTGGTTGGTGTAATGTCTGGAAAGATAATGTCAGGTCGAGGGATGGGTTTAGATGGATTACATAATGCGTGCGTGCAGGAGAGGAACGAGCGAGCGAGCGAGCTGGAGATGCTGGTGATGGGGATTTTAAAGTGGCTGGAGTGAGGAGCAGGCTGAAATGCATCATTCAGCTGGATTTAGTTGCATTAAAAATAGGCTCATTAATGAAATACAATTAATTCTTTATCATCATTATTCTTATTATTTCTAATTCATGTTTTTGTTTAAAAGCAGTTTTGATTGTGTTTCATTGTTTTAATTAGGACCTAATCAGATCTCCCCTCTCTCTCTCTCTCTCTCTCTGTGTGTTTCCCCCCCAGTTGTCATAGAAGATGACAGAATTGATGAGGTGCTCCAGAACACAACGGAAAAGTCACAGTCGAATGTGTAAAAAAAAAAAAAAAAATTACAAAAAAATTCAATCGAAGGACGTTTTTAAATGTTAGACGTCTCACCTCTGTGTGAAACGGCACTTTGCGGCGCTCTCCAGTATGGGTTGAATTTTTTTTGCACAGCACAGGAGGAGAGCAGCACCGGCGCAGGCTCTTACACAAAGAACACTAATGTCTGACCTACTGATTCTTCCTGAGGGCATGTTTTGATCACTTATATTTTTTTTCCTTCCCTTTTTATGGTTTTAACGGTCTAATATTTCTAATTTCTTGTTTAACCTTAGTGGTAAAGGTGCCGTCGTATTGTGAGAATGCATTAATATTAATAAGCACAAATCACAGACTAATGTGAAATCTTATTTTTTTTTTCTCTCTTTCTCGGTCTTTAACAGCGCACTTTTTTTTGGTTGGTTTTTTTCCCGTTCATTTTGTGCACAATGGAACTGTGAATTTCTTCAGTGATGTGTTTTTTTTCACTTTACACATAGATTTTTGCAGCACTAAAAGACAGTTTGTTTTTTATATATATATATATAAAATTATAATTAGTTTTTTTGAAACTTTTTTTTGATGTTGCTAATCGTAATTTTTGTTGTCGCTGAACTGCCTGCGCAAAAAAACAAAAAAAAAAACACTACTAATAAAATGAAAACGCTAACTTTTGTACGGAGAAGCGAGTTTGTGAAACTGGCTTGTTTGTAGCTGTAGTTCTAGCACTTTCCCGACGTGCTCGCCACTCTGTGCTGTACAGGATGTTCGTGATCACGATTCGTGCCAAATCTTGCAAAAGTATGCCAGTCGAAGCTGTGTCCGCCGTGCTCTGCGTACTGTGAAATTCTGCGAGCCTGGCCGTCCTGTCCGTTTCAGGGCTTTTCTAAACCGCTTTTGCATGAGACAGGCTGAAGTGCCTCGCTGTGTGGCAGTTAAACTGGTGTACTTACAGTAACTTTGGAATGACAGACCTCAAAACTCTTGATTATTACTTATCGTATATGTTGCACTTCTTACTGTTTAACAGGGCTACATTGATTACGGAAAGTATGACCATGGAAATGTGAATATACAATAAAAACCAGTACAAATTATCATCCCTTGTCATTCGTTTCTGTATTTTCTCTTTATCTTGCACCACACTTTACGGATGCTTCCGACACGTATGAGATCTCTGGAACTAATCCTTAGTAATCCATGCACTCATAAGGTGCATTTTTTTTTTTTTTATCCTTGTGTGCACATACGCTTCTAATCACAAAGCAATCTAACTTTTCCATTAGAGCAAGGGATGTCCAAATTGGGATTTTTGATTAATTGTATAATAACACAATTATGAGAGTAAAAACTCTTTATCTTATTATAATCCCTGCTACACTAATGCACTCAAGCTAGAAAGTTTTCTCAGTAAGCTGGAGCCATGTTTGAACTTTCTGCTTGATGCCTGAGACGCTGGCCTCCCAGGAACTCCCTTAATGGCCCAAACATACTGTATGGATATGGCTTGGATCGAGGTCGGAAATGTATTCCCACCTTAGGTATGTGTGCGTGGAGTTTGCATGTTCTCCCCATGCTTGGTGGGTTTCCTCCAGGTACTCCGGTTTCAGTCCAAAGACATTCATATTTGTCTACTTGGCGTTCTCAAATTGTCCATAGTATGTGAATGATGTAAAAAATGGGAATAAATACAATGCTATTTGCCATTGGCTTCCAACGTCTTCTGGACAGATATCTATCTATCTTAAACTTTCATGTTTATCTGATGGTTGGCTATGGGCAGTTTGGAAACACCAGTGAGCCTACAACACGTGTTTTTGTGTTGTCCCTGGGTCTTCTCATTATTCAAGGAGTCTGTTTAAAAGAAACATTCTCTGGATTCATGCTAAGCAAATGTTAATCAATATTTTGAAAATGAATCATTTGCAACTGGTTTGTGCCTGCATCTGCTAGAGCATGTTAGAGTTGGCTGGCATGGCAACAGCGAGGCGCCCCGTATTAGCTTGTTAGCTTTCATTTAGGCCCCTGAACCAACACCAGGTCATCAAAATGCTCAATTATTCAGCGCTCGTTTTCAGTTAATCAGCAGCTCTTTATTCAATGTTAGCACCGAACACTCTCAAGAGCCTCTCCTGGCTCAAGAGAAATGCTGTTAAGCATCTTTTTTTTTTTTTTCAATGTTCCAATGTTCCCCAGGCTCTAAAAACACTTTCCAAGTGGTTCAGCCTAACTAGGTTAAGTATAGGTATAGCAAATAAACCTGGGCAGTGTTAGCATGTCCAGAGATCTCATTAGCATCTTGCGCTAGCAGTATTAGCTAGGATCTGTAAATTCTAGCTACGTTGGGTATTCTTATTGCTCAAAAGTGGACGAACGGACATGGTTTCTACTTCAGCGTATGCCTACACGACACATTGTGTGCAAAGCCGATATATAACACTTATTTGTCTAGCCTGAAACCAATGCCCCATGCAAGGTGGTTGCCATGGAAACATTTTTTTTTTTTACCACAAAGGGAGACACTTCAGCTGTGCTCATTTCCAACAATTCATTCATTATGGTGCATTTAAACGGATGGCATCATTTCAGGGGAACAATAGGTGAAGAGCTGTTTATAGGATCATTTCTGCATCCAGGCTACAACAGCAGTGCAGTTGAATCCATTTCTCCTTCGGTGCAGCTCAGGATCTCGCTCTCTCTTTCTCTTCCATGTCTTTGGGCACCATAACTACTAACACAAAGCAGAGGGAGGGACAATCACCACATCAAGCTCCCAGGACAAGCAAATTATGTCAGGGTGGTTGTTGTTTTTTTTGCCCAGTGGACTGATGACTCAGTACATTACTTGCCAGGACACCAGTTTTTTGTTTGTTTTTGTTCTTCATCCAACCATGGACAAATTGTCCCTCTTTGCTTTCACAGCTACACAAATGCAAGTACTGTAGATTCCCGCATGATACCACAGCTATCTATGGCCGGGTGGCAAAAAGCAAACTTGGCCATGTATTTTTTCCGCCGCCTGTCAATCACAGCAGGCGATTATGGTATCTATGAGCTTAGGTACACTCAAAAAAATAACTTGTTGAATGAACGTAATTAAATTATGGAAAGAATTTCCACCTGATTTAATGGCTTTCTTTCAGCATTAAGCAATTTTGTTGGCCCAACTTAATGTTCTTAGGTTCAGTCAAATTAATTTTATTAGGTTCATTTAACTTATTTACTACAGCTGCGTCCAACATAATTTAATACTGTTAACATAAATGAATAGCGTTGGTACAACACATTTTTCAGTTGTAAATTAAGTTGATCCAACTCAAGTAAATTTTAATTTCAAGCCCTGGTCAACAGAATTCTGTGAAGGAAGGAAGCATAAGACAAACGGGATAAAACAGAGATTTTTATTTTACACCAGCAGCAACTTACAAATTAAGTCTCAATTTGAAAAGATGTAAAAAACATAAAACACCACAAATAAGTATTAATCATAGAAAAACAATTAAACACCAACAGAAACGTTTTGTACTTTATAACTGTACGTTATAACTTAAATATGACCGTTAGAGACGGTTGGTCAGGAAACTCCTGAAGTCAGATACAGTCAGGACACTTTCACTCACAAACTCCTGTGAAAAAATACAGAGATAGATTCAATTAAAATTCATGATACTTAATTTATCAAATGAACAATATTTATATTTTCTTCCTCTCGCTTCACAACTCATGAGAACAGACCGAAACCAGAACCGAACCGCAGATTAAGCACGCGCATATAACCCTCAGTATTTTAAGTGTAAAAATACAAGAAATAGCTTAAACCAAAATAACGTGACTAAACATCGCTAAACAGCAGGTGACATTTATGTTCGGTATTTCGTTTCTATTTAGAAAGACGGGAATTAATTCCTGCTTACCTTTTCCACACGCCCGCCAAACGTTTGTCTTCTCAACACGCTGTGTTCTCTTCTCGCGATATTTCCGGTTTTGCTATTTCCGGTTTTCATAGTGACAAGATCTCTTTGGTTTATCTCAACATGATTAAATCTAATAAATGTTAAGTTGTTGAATTTTATGTAAATACAATATCATTTATTCATGTTCATCTTGGAAACATGAAATTATTATGTACAAAACACATATTACATTTTAGTACATGTAACAGGTAGCCATGTTTATTTTTTTGAGTGTACTGTAAGCATGAGAATGCATCTGGATACAGTTTACGCCCGATCTATTAGAAGATTAGAAGAGTTTAAACTTGGGGACATGGGCAAAAAGCATCCACGATGAGCATCAGGGTTTTAAACTAGCAAAATTTCCAGTGAATCAAAAATATCAGAAGTGCATGGGCAACTATCAGGCATGGTCTAATACAAGTAAGATCTGACATAGACATCACCTATGAACGATGTTTTCCTCAATGAGACAGGTGTGGTCTAATTCCAGCATCACTAGGTCATATGCTCTGGAATTGCATTGGACCCAGACCTAATATTAGCTATTTATAATGTTGGTACAGTAGTGATAAAGTGTTGAGCTGTCTTAAAGTCAGCATACAGTGATTGAAGCTGTGGAACTCTTAGCACGCAGGCTGATTTGAACTAGAAACAAAAAAATCCACCACACTGCTCAACTCTCATTAAGGATGTTATGCCTCACTGACAATGGAAAACAAAAAAAGAAGACTGACCATTTTTATGCAGCATGGAAGCCATTTATTGACTATTTTCATAAAAAAGCAATAATGGAGTTGGTGTAATGGTGTAGTGCACTGTCGCCTTGCACCTCCAGGGTCCGTGTTCGATTCCCGACCAGACTTGATTCCCATCTTTGCATGCATGGAGTTAGCTTTTTCTCCCTGTGCCTGGTGGGTTTTCTCGGGGTACTCTGGTTTCCTTCCACAGTCCAAAGACATGCGGATTTGGCTAATTGGCGTTCCCAATTTGTCCATAGTGTGTGTTTGTGCCCTGTGATGGATTGGCACCCTGTCTAGGGTGTACCCTGCCGTGTGCCCTAAGCCTCCTGGGACAGGCTCCAGGCCCTGCGACCCTGAATACAAGATAAAGCGGTATAGACGATGGGTGAGTGAGTATCCTTCGGAATAATGACAATCTTTAAGAAGTGTATTAAAATGTTGTGCCAATTTAAAAAAAATTAAAAAAGAGAATGTAAAATGAAAAAATAAAAAGAAAGTAATTATTATTCAGATATCACTTAAACATATATCGTAAAGATATCTCAAGACAGAATACATGTGTGTGAATGAGAGGAACCTAAGTGGAACGGCAAGGCTACAGGGAGCAGAGGTAAAGAAGGTGCAGGACCTTAAGTTCTTAGGGTCAACGATCCAGAGCAACGTAGAGTGTGAAAAGGAGGTGAAGAGGCGGGTACAGGCACGTTGGAATTGGTGGAGAAAAGTGTCAGGTGTGTTGTGCGATAAAAGAGTATCAGCGAGAATGAAAGGAAAGGTGTACAGGACAGTGGTGAGACCAGCGATGCTCTACGGCTTAGAGACAGTGGCGCTGAAGAGAAGACAGGAGGCAGAGTTGGAGGTAGCAGAGCTGAAGATGTTGAGGTTCTCTTTGGGAGTGACAAGGATGGATAGAATCAAGAATGAGTTAATCATCGGGACAACCCATGTTAGATGACCAAAGAGGAGATTTATGGATGCAGTGAGAGAGGATATGAAGTTAGTTGGTGTGAGAGAAGATGGAGGCAGAGGATAGGGTTAGATGGAGGCAGATGATTCACTGTGGCGACCCCAGTAAGGGAACAGCCGAAAGACAAAGAAGAAGATTCAGATGTTACTTAAACACTCAATGAGGTGGAGGGGCAGGGGTAGTTAGTGTCAGTAGTCAGTAGTTAAGGCATTGGGAAATGATCTGAAGATCCCAGGTTCAAGTCCTACCACTGCCAAGTTACCTCTGTTGCACCTTTGAGCAAGGCCCTCAACCTTCAACTGCTCATTATACTGTAGAATCAGACAAAATGTAAGTCGCTCTAAAAAAGGTCGTCTGCCAAATGCTGTAAATGTAAATAAAAAAAATGGATGGATGATTGGACATTAAGACAATGTAAGAACATCATATGCTCTAATGAGTTCTCTCACTCACTTTTACCCATACTTTTACTTACTCTTACTTTACTCTACCACTTATCCTGTTCAGGTGAGCTGAAGCAGCCTACTGTATACCAGGGGACTCAAGGGGGCACGAGGCAGGGTACACCCTGGATGGGGTGTCAATCCATCATGTGGCACACACACTCCCACTTACGGGCAAGTTGGGAATGCCAGGTAGGCCCTGGAGGCCACAGTGTTAACCATTAGGCCACCGTGCCGGGTCTGATGAATCCAGATTGACCATCTACTGTATGGAATTCTTTTTCCCTGATGGAGGAGGCATATTCCATGACTTGTGTATGGAATTGTGAATGATGGGCCTGGCCTTGCTGATGCAGAACGCTGTTCTCTGAGGACTTGTGGCTGCAGTCAGGAATGGAATTTCCTACCTGAGCCTCCAATAATGAACTTAAACACATCTATTATATTGAACGTCCAGCCTCCTAACACACAGTATGACTGCAGATCAATCCCTGCCATCCGTTATCTCCCAGATGATGATGGTTTCCTTGTTGAGTCTGAGTTTTTAGAGTCAGGGTTTCTTTCTGTAGCAATCTTGGAGAGTTTTTCCTCACCACCATCACCCTCGGCTTGCTTATCAGGGACGATCTGACGATTATGATTCATACATATTTTTTTGCACACATTTCATCCTCATTTGTCTAATTTTCCTATGATTCCGTAAAGCCGCTTTGCGACAATGACCGTTGTTAAAAAAAAAACCTTTATAAATAAAAATGAATTGAATATTGATTTAATTAACCTTAATTGAATGAAAAAAAGAAAGAAAGTCCACATGATATAATTAACTCAATTATTCATTATACATCACCCACACACAGCTACTTTTTCTGTCATTTAGTTGAGAAATTGTACTTCAGAGCTCATCCGACAGCTAGACTATCTCAAGGTCATTCGTCTCTGAATGAAACGTTTCAGTGAGATTGACATTAGTCTAAATCAATTTCGTTCATGCAAATCATGCCTGCAGGATGTCAGGTTTTGTTTCGCATAATGGGATCAGTCACTGAATTATTAAAAGGACGATAATGAAGCTGGTTTCATTATTTTTTTTATTAATAAAATAAAGGCTTTCATGAACACGGCTACAGAAAAACAGAAACTCCTCTCATAAGTACACATTTTATAATGTGTAATATTTAAAGATTAATTTCTTGGCAGCAGTTGCTAGTGAGAAAGTCATTTCGTTAGATGTTTGTCTCTGACATGCTCTCATGTTTCAGTTCATGTATTACAGTATTAAGATATCTGTGGTGCAAATAAAACTGTTATTTATTTATTTATTTAAAAAAAAATCAAATGAGACAAAAAAAAGAGATTTTTTTTTCTGAATAAAGAATGAGATTAAAGACATCATTTGGCTCATGAGTTCTTGTTTTTCTTTTCTTTTCATCTCATTTCTCTTACTAAGATAAGATATGAATCTCTTTTCAGATTTCCTTTTCCTGCATAATAGTAATGAATAGTGGTTAATTTTAAATGTAATTACTGTTATTTCATTCTGTAAGAACAGCACAGGAGCAAAAAAAGATTTTTTTTTTTTTTTTACATTTTTGTTCATTGATCTGATTTCACAACCTCTCTGCTCTCTCCTTGTGATTCCTGTCATCATTAGCAGAAGCTGACAGACTCGAGAGCGTGCGAGTGTTTGTTGTGCGAAACGACGGTCCCGCAGGAAGCCGGGATAGCACATGGTAACACACTCCTGGCACAGAATACTGTATGCTGAGGTGAGTGCTGCCAAAGTTGTTGCTATGGTAACCACCACCTCCACCTCCTCCTCCTCCTCCTCTTCCTCCTCCTTCTCTAGCTTTCTCGAACACACACGCGCACAGAGAGTCCGCAACAAAGTTGAGGATGAGTTTAATTTTGTGGAGGAGGACAGCAGGTCTGAGCATCCTACGCGCGGCCGAAGAGCAAGCGCTGCCTTGCTGCAAAAAACTCTTTATTACTTCCAGTTAAAAAAAATTAAGGGAAAATTAAACAAATTGTGTTTATTACGGAGGAATATCAGTAATGCTAATGGTTTGAAGAAACCAGTGATTGGGATGAATGTTGATCTGCAACTTGCAGGAAATAATGGAAGATAAATTTTAATAAATAATAATCAATAGTTATCAATAATTCTAAAAAAAAAAAAAAAGGGGTGAATCCACCATATACTGCATGTGGTAAACAGGCCAGCCAAAAAAATAATAATCCACCATCTGGATTCAACTAATCAAATATGTACGAGCTTTCTATTAGATAATTACTGCAGCTGACAACAAGTTATTTAACCCTAACTGATGCAGCGAGGAGCTTCTCATTTCTTAAACAACCATATCAGAAGAAGACATCCTGTGATCGTGGCAAAGATCTTACTTTCGAAAGGGGTAAATTATTGTCCTGCATCAAGCAAAGCAAACAGCTAAGGAGATTACTCTCACTCTCACTCATCTTCTATACCGCTTTATCCTGTATTCAGGGTCGCGGAGGGTCTGGAGCCCATCCCGGGGGACGTAGGGCACAAGGCAGGGTGCCAATCTCTCACAGGGCACACACACATGCTTTACTTAACTATTCATTAAGCACATTTAAAAACAACTCAAGGTTGACCAAAGTGCTTTACACATCAGAAATAAAAATAATAAAATACAATACATGGAATTTACATCTAAAAATAGATACACACTCTTTTACAAACTGCAGGCAATTTGGGAATACCTATTAGCCTAATCTGCGGGTCTTTGGACTGTTGAAGGAAACGGGAGTACCCAGGCAAGCACGGGGAGAACATACAAACTCCATGCACTCGAGACTGGAATCGAACCCGCACCCTTAAGGCGCAGGGCGACAGTGCTAATCCCTACACCATCGTGCCGCCCCTGATGAGATCACTCAAACTAAAATATACCAAAATTGGGTTAAGAACTGAAAAACACATTATTAAAACCTCGAAGAACAGTGGTGAACCATCATCTTCCGGGAAGAAATGTGGTCGTAAAACAATTGTGATCAGACATTACGTAAACATGATATCAAATAAATAAATAAATAGAACTCACAGCTATGTTTAATAGTGAATAGTTAAATAGTAAGAGCGTTTACACACACACAATGTGAACAGAGCTCAGGGGATTAGGACTAAACAGCTGTGTAGCTTTAAGAAAAACACTTATCAGTGAGGGCAACGAAAAAAAAAGACTTAAATTTGCTATAGGCGAATGGACTGTAGAGCATTGGGAAACTCCAATGGACTCCCATGAGATCTCCCATGTGAGTTTCTTTCAATTAAAATAAATGTTATGATATTGATTAAGCTTATCAAAATAATGCCATCTTTTTGATCAAAGCAAATGACAGTTAAATGAAATATTAGACTCTTTTTTTTTTGGCCAGACAGTAGGTAATGTAATCTGTGTGCTGTTGTTCTGAATATCAGCATGGCTGTGATGCAGTCATAGAACACAGGCTGAGAACTGAAGATATCATAGCCTTGCTGTGCACAACCTCTAGTGTGACCTCTAGTTCTTCTTCATAAACATAATGTGTGTGTGTGTGAGAGAGAGAGAGAGAGAGAGAGAGAGCGAAAGAGAAATGAAACAACACATACAGTATCTGCATTTTCTTTTCAACACTAATGCATGTATGGTTCTGTGTTATCAATGAACAAGCCTATCCACGCATGTCTCCTTATAATTGGGATACAGCAACCGTCTTCCAGCCCTGAGCACCGTTAATTGGCTCTGGGAGATCACTGATAACGTCATCTGTAAAAACAGATAGCATCATCTGTAGAGCCCTGATGATCTGCTTAGTGAGTCTCTTCGACAACAAAGTGCCGAGTGACAGAGACATGATCAGTGTGTTAATGTTCCTGGCAGGCGAGTGGGCGAGCAGCTTTTAGTAGCTGATGTGTCTGATGCCTGCAACAAACACGAGTACAAAACTGTCAAGTCAGTGATCACATTTATGGAACAATTGGGAGCCGTGAACTTTCCATATTAGATATTTCCCACGTCTATGGGTTGGATTGTATTCATGCTTTTTTTTTCTAAGGCCAAATGAATAAATATGAACAGCCCACAGATGTCAGCTCTCAATTTCTTTCTTTCTTTTTATTTATTTATTTATTTATTTATTTATTTGGCCGTGTAGGCATTCGGATAAAAAATAGATACAAGTCTAAACGCTGAAAAGATTGCAGTTGCCTTATTTTCCTGCTTTTGTTGTTGAAGCCTAAAATAAAAAATGACATTGTGTAAGAACAAAGATTGTCCCTGATGCATGGCCATGGAGTCTGTAGAAATGGGTTTAACTTGAATAAATCCAAAAAGTCAGACTGTAATAAATGCCACTTGAATTTTGATTAAAAAAATGTAACCTGTGAGTGAGAAGTTCAGAAAAAAAACAGCTTTTTTAAATATCATTCCCAAAGACTTTTTTTTAAAAACATTTTTAACTTGCTGATCAGCTTGCAAATCTGAAAAAAAAAAAAAAAAAAGATTTTCACATTGAAAATAGGTGTCGAACTCCATCCTATTAAAATATATTGGAGGCTACAATAGAGTCAACTAAATTTGACCTAAGCTTTTAAACTGCCACTATTTGGCCAATTTAGTGCGAAACCAAGATCAAAAGCGTCCCAAAGTCTCCAAACACTAACAGTGTCCAATATGACTTGATAAGACTTCAACACAACACCCAAAACTGTGTTTCAAATAGACACTAATGAAGGTAGGCACTCTAACTTTCACTGAAAATTGCTGCCTGGAGAATTAATTAAATTTAGTTTTTTTTTAAACTGCCATTGCACCCAAAGTTTTCACAAGAGATATACAGTATACATAAGTCACTCAACGTCTTCTGCTATTCCGCTATACTGTATAGACACAATACCCAGTAATACCCAAATGTGTTTAATGTTTCAATTGTTGAATTATGGTAAAACAATTAAGTAAATCTGCACAAATTATTATTGTTATTTTTTTTTTGTAAAAACCTTTCCAAAAATGTGGTCTAGATAATACATACGTCTTTTGGGGATCGTTCATAGGTCCACAAACAGGTTAATTGTTCAGATCGAAGATGTTGTAGGGTCCTACATGGAACATAATCCTTTACTCAAAACAGTTTTCAGTATTTTAAGAACAATATGGAAGACATAGAGACTTCAGGTTAACTTTAATTAGATGTTTTACATAAACGTTAGGAGATTAATCTTATAAGTTTGCCAAAAAGTACACAGAGTCACAAGATCCTAGAGGATATATACTAATATACTAATAATACAGTATACTAATAATAAAAATATAACAATAAATTAGATTTTGTAAATCATAACTAATTCACATTTTTAATGCATTCCTCCTTTTGGAGTGCAATCTCCATACAAATGTCACCAACTATAATGTTTACTCTATAGTAACCAACTAATGTGATTTTGCAAAACT
This sequence comes from Clarias gariepinus, assembly GCF_024256425.1. Lineage (NCBI taxonomy): Eukaryota > Metazoa > Chordata > Actinopteri > Siluriformes > Clariidae > Clarias > Clarias gariepinus. Next base: position 23,733,959 of record NC_071121.1, on the reverse strand, counting down.
GGAAAAATCCATCTACATGGTGGTCTTAAAAGCCCATGTTTTGTTCTCAACCTCTAAATCTAATGTCCTATTTAAAAATAAATAAATAAATAAATAAAAAGAGTATAATGGATGTTATGAAATACACACCTGTAGTTCAGTAATGCTGGGGTAACTACAATGGCAGCAACAAAGAGTTACTCACGGCAGCTGCTATTTAGCACAACTTCTAGTTTCTCTTAAATGCTCATGTGACACTTTTTATGTGAGCTTTTTATGTAAGATCAAAGACAGATAAAGACAGTAATAAATTAAAGAGTAGTAATTCATTCATTTGTCTTCTATACTGCTTATTGTGTACAGGTTCACAGAGCCTATTTCAGGAGACTTTGGGCACACCTGGACAGGGTGCCAATCCATCGCAGGGCATGCATGCACACACATACTATCCAAAGTAACACCGCCTAGCACGGGGAGAATATGCACACAGACCTGAGGTGGGAATCAAACTCTTGACCCTGGAAGGTTGAGGCCACAGTGCTAACCACTATGCCACCATGCCATGTAATGTAATTTATAAAGTAATTCAAATGTCTCGTGGGTTTAAATAGTGAGATCATACCTTTAAAGGTAGACACTATAGTGCACATACAGGATGAACATTATCATTTTTTTTACGTACAATTTTGTTCCTTAAATAGGAAGGGCAAAAGTGTGTATGTACTGTACACATACTGTAATGTAGTGCCTTGCCTAGGCTAGTCTTTACATATTAACAAGTGGCAGCATTATTCCTCCCAACAAGAGGAGAGATTTGTAGGGCTATTTTATAAATGTCCTGCTATTTTGTCACCACTACAGTACCTCTGGCAGGACTGCTCATAATTCCTCTTTGGGGTTACGGGATCTGGTACAGGCCTTCTGATGAGACTCAGTGATGTTATTATGGCATGACTGAGTAGCGAAACCTCATTAAATAATTACAGCTGGTAGGGCCATTGATAATGACAAGCTCATGATCCATCCAGAAGGGCGGTGGTCTAAATGTTTAAAGTCATAACTTGTGCCAAGGTCTTACCAGCGATCCATCATCAAAATGGCAAATCCTGTATACGAACTGAATTGGGAACTGGAATTCATACATACACTATCATGCACTCCTCTGCAATAATACAGTCACGATGTTGAATTAGTAATGCTGATCAGATGACATGGGGCTTGTGCTTTCCTCAATAGGGCTGCAACATCCTGCCAGGGCCCGAACCACCCGGCCATCACCAGGCAGCGGCGACACTCAATCCTCCGCCTTGCGAACGGCGAAGCCCTAGAGGAATCATCTGTGTCGCTCATGATTAATTTAAAGCTACCACCTACCGCCCGCCAACCTCGTGTGCGCGATGCCGCTCCGTTCCCCTCGGGGCTTGAGTGCAGAGACACCACCATCGTCTTAGCTAAGAGACCGGAGCTAATAAATCTGCTTCACCTTAGGTGCTTATGCAACACTTTACTGTATATACTCCTGAGAAAAGTGTCAGCGTTGGACTGTGATGCACATGCGCATCATACCGGAGAGAGTTCTATATGATAGATATGATGGATATGAACTTATGAACTTACAACTTTTAAAGTTGTAATATAACAGATGCAAGGCTAAAATTGAATGAGATAGGATTCAATTATTTGTCACATGTGTCTTTGCACAGGGGAATTATTATTTTTGGTGACAACTGGTGATTGAATAGCTTTGGGATCTAAGCTTCCTGAAGGAATTCCAGCTGTCTGTAGGTTTCATCATAGAGACAAGCGAAAGCCTATGTGATTGTGAATTTAATGGAGTGGTTTGGTACAATCTTGAAGTTACTTAACGTATACCTACAGTACTTAACTCATAAACATAAAAAAATGAATATACTGTAATATTGGCAGCAGTTCCCTCATGGCATAGTGATTTAGTGGTTAAGGCTGTTGCCTTGCACCTCTAGGGTCCCGGTTTAATTCCTGCCTTAGGGTCTGTTTGCATGGAGTTTGCATGTTCTACCTGTGCTTGGTGGATCGGCCGTTTCATTTAGGATCAGCCAGTTTCATGTAGAAGATGGTAAGTGTGTGTGTGTGTCCTTTAATGGAAATAGCCCTCTTGTGCCCTAAGTCTCCAGGGATAGGCTCCAGGCTCCCAGCGACCCTGTATATGGGATAAAGTGGTACAGTACAGAGTATAAGTGAGTGTGTGAGTGGCAGCAATTCCAAGCCAGTAAAAATCCTTTTTGATATAAACATTTTTAACACTTTTTCTTTCTTTATACTGCTTTGCAAAATAATAAATAAACCTATTTATTTACATAGAGGAAGGCAATTTGTAAAAAAATTTCCTCCATTCAACTATAATAAAAAAACTTTCCTCGGATTGACCCAGTGCTCAGGTACAGAGCAACCAGAAATATAACCATGAAAAAATCAACAATCATGATTTCTCCGAAAATAGCAAAACCATTCCAGTGAAGTATTGCACTTCAGAAATGTTCTTCTCAAGGTTAAAGGGTAAATAGGAATCAATAAGTGGACACGTAAAGGCAAAGTTTCTTCAGAGCGTAAGGAAATAACTTTAAAAACACTCATGCATTGAACAGTTGCCTGGAAACCCATGTTTCCACAGAAAAGCTTTCATTTACTGTTGCTGCTATTTATTCCACATCCGGTAATGGACTATTTCAGTGAAGGAAGAAATTTTTTCCTTGGAAACTGTGCATGTTATGGTCAAGCTTAAAGACTGTTTAAATCTGTTTTGAGAGGTGGAATGTTTTGTCATTACTGTCAGAAACACTGACTTCTTTTCATAATTGTGGGCATGATTTTATGCTTTGCGCTTCTGCCATATGATTGGCTCATTGGATAATTGCCTGAATAAGCAGGTGTTTATAATGTGATTGGCGAATGTATATAATAAAGCATGTTTAATCCTTCATTGGGCGGCACCGGGGCTTAGGGGTTAGCACTTTCAACTAGCACCACCAGCGTCCGGGTTCCATTCCTGAGTTTGCATGTTTCCTCCAGTTTCCTCCGGTTTCCTCCCTCAGTCCAAAGCTAGGCAGATTAGGCTAATTGACTTGATCCAAAATTGTATGTGAGTGTGTGTGCCCTGTGATGGCTTGGCATCCCGTCCAGTCTCCCAAGTCTCGGATAGAATGGCTTTAAAGAATAAAGCGGTATACACAATGAGTGAGTGAGTGACCCTTTATTCTAATGCTTATGAAAATATAAAAATACTAAAAGAAAATTCATTGTTTCCATTTTACATCATCTTCATGATTAGAAATAAATAAATAAATAAATAAATAAATACGAATAATATTACCCAAGTTTAATATCAAATAATAAATATGACAAGATCATCAGAATGATTGTGAATTATCAAAATTATTTTTGAATTTCAGTTTTCTTTTCTCACCAATAAGTGTTATGCAAATAATTTTTTTGTTTCCTTACTGCTGATGATTGAGTTGCAGTTTGTGGCTTGGCCTTTGTATTTATGCTCTTAAATCCTCTTTAAATACTAGTTTGTGATATCTTCACCCCACCCCCTGTGGAGGGTTTATGAAGTCACTGGCAGGTTTTTTTTTTATGACTCCTAACATGTTTCTATGATTGGGTGTTTTTTCTTGGTCGACATGTTCCATGCCTGGACATTCCAAATTCTTGTATTGGCTACTGTATTTTATGTAGATTTAAAGATCAGGCTATTAAATAAAAAAATTATAAGCTATCAACTCATATTTATCATTTGATCCCGAACCCATATATGTTCAGTGTATAGCAAACTGCTGTTCCAATACTTATGAAGATGGGCACAGGTAGAAAAACTGCAACATACTGTACAGTACCACCATTCCAGTTATCTAAATTGACACACATACAGTACAGTAGCTGCGTGGTTTCTGTAAAAAGCTCTTAAAGCATCTTAACACATATTGTTATGACGTTTGTTATACAATATGCAGTCACAGGGGTTTAGTCTGGATTTAATAATAATTACACATAACCTAATCCTAATTAGTGTACATAAGCTCCCATTACCTATAAGAAGCACAACAGTGACACCAGACGTGTCTCGACTCTCTAAATGAAGTAGACTTTTCTGCTTTACCCATTTTTAATTCTGAATCTTAACCTATGGGTCTGGATATTATGAGCAGCTGATTTAAATCTTGAAATCTTAAGACGTCTGAATCATCATGCGATAAAGAGCACAGCAGTCATGATTAAAACCGGTCCTTACCGCTGTGAGTATAACCTCGGTCTTTCAGCACTGAGAATAACAATCATTAGAGAATTACTTCACCCAAGACTGACCACAGTAATAATAACCGACTGCTAAAAGGTGGCTCTTACCATTAAAGAAATAACAGCTCTTAAGGTGTGTATGTGTGTGAGGGTTTGCTTGCTTTCATTTTGGGCTGCAGTACATTTGGAAATCTCGGAGACAAGTCGAGTCAAATTGGCTTTTATTGTCATTTCCAGTTCAGAACACAGTGAAACCAAACAGCGTTCCTCCAGGAGCAAAGTGCTGCATACAACAGCATAAAGTGCAGCATAAATTATCTAAGAACTATGCGATACTCTGTGATAATGAGTTACGATGGGTTACCCCAGCTCTGATGTTCTCTGTTGGGGGCGTGGCTCATTAGTAGCTCATTTACATACATTAAAATAAGGAATGTGGAAAAGGAGAGAAACAGATGGAGTTTTAAGGTATGACCAAAAAATGTGTTTCTGAGTGGTACAGTATTTCAGCCGCAGCATTAACACACACTACTTGAGACCTGGGTTAAATTGGTAAAGAATTTTAATGAGCATTCGAGTGAAACCGGGATGAAGTGATGAAATTTCTCGTGAACAAAACCATAAAAAGATTAACATTTACAGAAGAATGTGAGCACAATACGGTATAAGACTGTTAGCAGACAGCGTCAGTAAAACAATTGATCAGTGCAAACATTTTAAAGGAGGACGTATGTACACCTGATCCTTGAAAATTAATAGATAACTTGTTGCCAACTTGCGGAAGAGACGCATCAGTCTGTGTGAACTGTACACACAATCATTCACCAACACCACTTGCACATTACAGGAACTCGCCACATCCCCCATACAGTCCTGACCTCACTCCAAGCAATTTCCAAATGTTTGGGCCATTGAGGGAGTTCCTGGGAGGCCAGTGTTTAAGATGAAAAGCAGGAAGTCTGATCAACTTTCGACTCTGATGGTACGCAAGCAATAGTGAAACGCTTTCTATATATAGATATCTATTTATTTCTATATAGAAAAAAATAAAGACTTTCTTAACTGTGTTCTGTTATTCTGCACGATCAAAAATCCCGGTTCGACTTGAACGCCACTCAGGAAAAGCTAAATAATTTAAGATCTTTAAGCTTTCAGACATGGGAAAGTTTTTAGAGTGATGGACTTCACAGTTTGTGATTTCTCTGCAACAGAATAAGATGCATATTTTGTCGTATTGTGTTGCGCAAGACTGCATTATTGATTGTTTTTTTTTTTTACTAGAATGTGAAAGTGTTTGTTCCTTACTTTCATCAGTGCACCAAAGTAGATAAAATGCATTCGTGTACTTCATCACGGATCACCCAAGAGCAGTACACCATCGAAAGGTCGATAATTAAGTTCCATGACTGCGACTATCCAAACCACCGTGTCCACTTCGTCAAGTAGGATTACAGAGGATGAATCACAGCTCACTGTCGGAGACTCAGCTGACTCTCTCCACGGAAGAACGAGGATCATTCACACGGTCAATCATTAGCTCATAAATAATAAACTGTTTACAAGCTGACGATCAGAAATGATCGAGGGCTTTGGAGTGAAGCTCAGTTCTTCAGAACGCTTCCAGTTTCCATAGAAACCAAAGTTCTAACCAAAGCACGTTGCACTTTTATAAGTTATCAGGGCACACGCTGTCCTAATCACCATGGTAAACGGCGGTGTTAAAATAGTCGTATTTGTCATAAAATTATATCAGGCAGCGTGACGCAGCGGATTACAGTAAGGGCCAATTAAGTCTCTCACTCAGAGTTCCCAGCAAATTGCACACGTTTAATCAAGCTGTGTTAGTGATGTTAAAAATAAGATGAGATATGTTACAATATGTTAGGAATTATTTGCCAAAATGTTATATTAGTGTATGAACAGCTTAACTATTTTTACTGTGTCAAGTTTCACTTAAGCTCGGAAAGTAGCCAGTCAACTCTGAATTCTTACTCCAAGTTCAGAACAAGTTGTCATGCCAACATGGCCGCCCATGCCATTAACGGTAAATAACGTACTGTGGTAGCTCATTACTTTAATCAGTCATTATAGACACAGTAACTAGTTGAATTTCCAACAATGACCAATCAATACATCATAAACGTCTGATCACTAATTTTAACCAACATGATTGTATTTAAGGTTTTTTTGTCAGCTGAGCTTGAAAATATATCATGAATCAGATTTCCAACTTCTGAGTTAATTTGATCACAGCATGACCATTAGTCAAAATGCTTTCATTTTTAGCAGTACAAAATTCACCCATGTACAGGGTCACGGGAGGCCTGGAGCCCATCGCAGAAGCCTCGGGATACAATGCAGGTTATTCCCCAGAAGGCATCCCAATTCATCATAGGGCCAAGCAGGCACTCATACAATTAGGCATTTGTCAGATGTTCTTATCCAGAATGATTTACATTTTAATCTTTATCTCATTATACACCCGAACAGTTGAGGGTTAAGGGCCTTGATCAAGAGCCCAACAGGGGCAACTTTGAAACTGGGACTTTCTGAACTGTAGTCCAATGCATAATCCACTGGGCTACCCCTGACACACCCCAACTTCTTGAGAATCCAGAAGACCCTCTGCGTAGAGCATTTATGTCCATACTGGACTCAGTAGGAGTAAATCAGTGTGTAGTAGGACCCACTCATAAAGCAGGTCACACTTTAGATAGTTACATACTGTATATGCACTGAATGATGCATATACAGTATAGTATGTGCGATCCCTTGCCCCATCTGCTAAAAGAAATGAGAATCGCAGGTTGGAAAAGGCAGGAAACGGCATGACCGGCGCACAGCTGTCAGCGATTTCACATAAATACTGTAAGAGCAAAACAGCTTTATACTGGCTTTTACTGGTGTGATTTTGAAAATGTAAGCATACAGGGTGATTAAGCTCACAGAACTAGGAAAAGTCATGAAAGGAGGGTCCTGAAATTTGATCGAGTGTGAAGTATATATTTTTTTTTACCCCCTTGCGGTCAAATGACCGCTGCTTGGCGCTTCTAGTGTTAATAATATCTTTCGGATTAAGCATAAGAAATTTATTCACAACTCCACTGTCTGAAGTTATATCAGATCACTATCATGTCTCAATTAAAGTGTGTTATAGTGATAATGTATGCGCAGCACCACGCTACCGTACTAAACGTACATTCGCATCGACTACAACACAGAGTTAACAACTTTGATTGGATTACCGCCTGACCCCACAGAACTCGATCAGGCGACTGAATATTTAGAGTCGACGTTCCGTTATACCGTAGATAATGTAGCTCCAGTTAAAAGAAAAATTATTAGATATAAGAAACTTGCTCCCTGGTATAACAACCACACACATACTGTAAAACAGACCGCTCGGAAATTAGAACGTAAATGGCGTCAAACTAAATTGTTAGTATTTCAAATAGCTCTTAGTGTAGCTAAATTAACGTATTTCTCCACTCTTATAGAAAATAACAAAAATAATCCTAGATTTTTATTTAATACCATAGCTAAATTAACTAGAAATAAGACCACTGCAGAAATCTCCACGACAACATCATGCAATAGTGAGGACTTCATGAACTTTTTTTATAATAAAATTGTAAATATTAGGCATAAAATTGAGGCTTTGAAACCGAACAATGTAATTGATGCAGATGTTAATCTAGCCATGTCAGATCAGAACCTAGAATACTTTACTCCCCTTGAAGAGAATGAACTAATTTTACTCATCTCTTCTGCAAATTCATTAACTTGTATATTAGATCCTGTACCAACACATTTTACTAAACAGATAGTACCAGCAATAACAGAACCCCTGTTGAGAATAATTAACTCCTCACTCAGCATTGGTTATGTTCCAAAATCTTTTAAATTAGCAGTCATTAAACCGAATATTAAGAAACCTGACCTCGACCCCTGTCAGCTGTCCAATTACAGGCCAATATCAAACCTCCCCTTTATCTCTAAGATTCTGGAAAAGATAGTAGCGGAGCAGCTATGCTCATATCTACATACTGTAGAAATAGCATACATGAACTGTATCAGTCAGGATTTAGGCCTCATCACAGCACAGAAACAGCTTTCATTAAAGTAGTAAATGACCTCCTATTGGCCTCTGATCAGGGTTGTGTAACTATTCTTGTGTTACTCGACTTCAGTGCAGCGTTTGACACCATTGATCATGGGAGTCTTCTTCACAGGTTAAAAAATGTAGTAGGAATTAAGGGTACAGCCCTCTCCTGGCTCAGATCCTATTTGACTGATCGTTATCAGTATGTAAATGTAAATGGTAATTATTCTGCATGCTTTCTAGTGGAGTTTGGTGTTCCAAAAGGTTCAGTTTTAGGCCCACTGCTTTTTTCCCTATACATGCTTCCTCTAGGCAACATAATCTGTAAACATGGTATTAGTTTTCATTGTTATGCTGACGACACACAGATATATATATATATTTTTCCCTTTGTTTTAAGGGGAGGGTAGTCACATTGAGACAGTAGTCTTTTGCAAGTGAGCCCTGGCCAAGAAAAGCAAATGTATATGTCTCAGCAAAAAAACACTAAAGAAAAACCACTCAGAAAAAGTTACTAAACTAAAGTTGAGCAATTTGTGCAGGACATAAGAGATTGGATGCTAATTAACTCCCTTTGCTTAATAAGACAGAAGTTCATGTCATAGGACCGCATTCAGCTAGAAGTAAGATTTTAGATCACACTGTAACTTAAGATGGCCTTTCTGTTCCATTGAGTGCAACAGTAAAAGACCTAGGTGTGATTAGATTCCAGCCTTTCATTTGAACCTCATGTAGATAATATTACCAGGATAGCATTCTTTCACCCCTAGAAATATTGCCAAGATAAGAAACATACTGTCGCTAAATGATGCAGAAAAACTATTTCATGCTTTTAGTACCTCTAGGTTGGACTATTGTAATGCCTTGCTGTCTGGTTGTTCAGCTAGATGCATAAACAAGCTTCAGCTAGTCCAGAATGCAGCAGCAAGAGTCCTCACTAGAACCAGAAGATACGAGCACATCACACCTTAAACCTCATACCTTATCTTCACTTCATTGGCTCCCCGTGAAATTTCGCATTGATTTTAAAGTATTACTCTTGACATATAAAGCATTAAATGGTCTCGCGCCGCAGTACCTGAGCAAACTGCTAGTGTCTTACGAACTGCCACGCCTAAAAAATGATTCTGTGGCCTTGTAAATTTCACAGTTATAAAAAAGTTATGTTACCTTAATAAAATCTCTAAAAGTCACATACATGATTGTTTGAGTTAGACAAATCAAAATAAATGCCTAAAAAAACAATTATTCATTTTGTCTTAAATTTACACTATAATTTAAGTTTACTTCACTAGTAAAAATCAGTATTTGACTAACTGAATTATATTTTTAACATGCACTTAATATTTTTTGATACATTTCAATCAAAATATCTGGTAATGGAGTAATTGTACTGATTATTTTCAAGAACTACAATTATAAATTATTCCAACTCAATATTCTTTATTTTTAACAACAAAAACTTAAATAATTGAGTAAATTGCCAGTTGCAAGTGCTCATGGGAAGTCTGGTGTAACATCAGAGACCAGAAGGCTGTGAGGATGGACATGAAGCACCTGGAACATTGTGGAACATTCCTTACAAATTCTGGTGAGTAAACAGCTAACACAAGTTACTGTAATAATGACTCTGTCTGCCTGCACACACAACTTTATAGGGTGTGAGTTACTGTTCTGAATCCTGTCACAGCCGAGCTCCAGAGCTAACGATAGCTAGCAACAGGTCAGTCCTGGGGTTCAGTGTGATTTAGCTTGTTTGTTCCGACCACCAAACTGCTCAGCTAAAGCGCGTTTAATACAGACACTTAAACTCTGGCGTAAAAGGAGAGATTTAACACCGAGCAGCAGCGCGTGCATGTCCGGGTTTTTTCCGGGTTTCTCGGTGTAAACGGCGGCGGTTGTGCCGCAATATTTGAATTTCTCCCGCCAAATGCGGTGATTTTGTGCAGCCTACCGCCACTGTGGCGAGGATATAAAACTAGCATGTTCAAATAATTACCGCATGTGTAACATTACACACCTCAGACACTGAACCGCGAGTCTGCTCGGCAACTCCTACACTTTAAGGAAGAAACTCAGAATAAAGCAGGTTTAAACAGCAGAAATGAGGTGCAGTGTCCGGCAGTGTTTAATCCGTTACTGTATATGAGTATTCTTAACATGATTAAACACTGAGCACGCAGCAGCAGATGTTATAAATAAAAGTGCTAAGTACTGTACTAGTAACTAAAGCTATGAAATATAAAGATTTAGTGAAAATACAACATTTCTCTCAGAATTAGAATTGGGAGAAAGTAATATGAAATTTAAATATTTATATTGACAATGTTATGTATGTTCTGATATGTAAGTAAAATAAACTAAAACTGATTGATTTTGTGTGTTTGTGTGAAACATGTTATATATTTTCTATATCTCTTTCACAGCACCAACACCACTAATGAAAAGAAGTTGAATAGAGATAAAACAGGAGGTAAATGTCAACTTTTTTAAATGTTACAGAAGTATTAAATGTGTAACCATTGAATCAAAGATAGAAATAGACTATTAGTCCAAAAAGTATGTATTTGAACGGAAGTACTATTTTACCAGTCTGGTAGACTTTACAGTAACAGTCACACTTGTACTTACTTGTACACTATTGTTCCTTTTTCAGGTGCCAGTTTATGGGATGGCGGTGTAAGCTCTGCACATTTGTCGTATCATCAAAAGGAATTTCGATCATTATGGAGTGAAGCATGGTACTGTTGGTCATGGATATTTAGTGTCCTGTCTTCATTTAGACTGTCATTGCTTCTTTAAGACCTGAGAAGGTCTGCACACACATTTGTATGGATCCCACAGTTTGCAGGAAACTGAAGTGTGAAGGTGTGCAATCTTTCAGATGTAAAATGTGACTCATTAGATTCTAATATAAAAGTCTACTTTCCATGTGTTAACTGTATAATACTTGTGGCAGGAGTATTGTTTCTGAAACTGTTTACTGATAACATAAATTCAGCTCTTTGTTTATGATCTTGTTACATGTCATTTGCAAAGTAAACCAGGTTGAGTTTAGACTTCATGTCTTGTCAAATTTGGCAAATAAATGTTTAATTAAAATGAAAATGTGTATTGTTTCTTTCATTCAGTTAAAATATTTAGTAAATGTAGCACATTTGTTTATTAAATAATAGTATAATTTTCAGTATCTTCTACCTTCCATTTTAATTATATCTACTCAATTATTTTACTCATTTTCACTTTTCATTAACTTCTAATTTTCATTACATTTACTCAATTTTGTACATCATTGTACTAAATATAGTTATTCAGGTCTACTTAATTTTTTTACTGACTTGTACTCAACTCATGAAGTATATTTTACATGTTTTTTATATTTTTTTATATTTACTCAATATTTTTAAGTGTAAAAATGTTTCACCAAAAAAATTGAGTACAGCACAGTTTTATTTTTTAGAGTGAGTCCAGAATGCAGCAGCAAGAGTCCTCACTAGAACCAGAAGATACGAGCACATCACACCTTAAACCTCATACCTTATCTTCACTTCATTGGCTCCCCGTGAAATTTCGCATTGATTTTAAAGTATTACTCTTGACATATAAAGCATTAAATGGTCTCGCGCCGCAGTACCTGAGCAAACTGCTAGTGTCTTACGAACTGCCACGCCTATTTCGATCAAAGGATGCAGGCTGCTTGTCAGTACCGCGTATTATTAAAACTACAGCTGGGGGCAGAGCTTTTTCTTACAAAGCCTCAAAATTATGGAATAGTCTTCCAAATAATGTTATGGATATGGAGTAATATATTTTATATTGCAGCATGTCCTAAGGTGTTTGTTCCTTTTATACCACATATGTAATTATGGCAATTTTTTAATTTTATTAAAGAACAACAATGTGTTCAAATGTAAACAATGTAACAATGTGTTCAATGTAACATTACTTAGTATCAAATCATAATTACGTTTAATGTTGTGGACTGTGGCGGCACAGTGGTATAGTGGTTAGCACAGTCGTCTTGCACCTCCAGGGTCCGGGTTTGATTTCTGTCTGTTTCCTCCCATAGTCCAAAGACCTGCAGATTAGGTTAATTGGTGTTCCTGTTTCCTGTAGTGTGTGAATGAGTATCTATATGTGTGTGTCCTGCGATGAATTGGCCTGGGTATACCCCGCCTTACGCCCTAAGTCTCCCGGGATTGGCTTCAGGGCCCCCGCAACCCTGAATACACCACAATATGGTATAGACGATGAGTGAGTAAGTTGTGGACTGTGCTTCTGTTATACCAGCTATAAACCACTGTTCCCTTAAAACTCTTGCTTCCATCTCTCTCTCTCTCTTTCTCTTTCTCTTTTAAGGTCATCAAGGAAAAAAATTATCCATGTCCATAAATTGTCATGTTACCATAAAACCACATCTTCTGTTCAGTATGAAGGTGCGACAATCTTAAATAAATCAATGTCATTAAATAAATAATTTTCAATGTAATTTAGTTATTAAATGTCCCATTATTTAATTTGATTACATTTTGAAATATGTAATTTTTTAAGTGCTTTTTAAATGTTATTGCAAGCATTCATTTAATCATTTATTCGTTTCGTGATTGATTTATTTCAAGCTCGCCAGTCAGTCATGCACCACAGTATTATTAAATCTGTCAAAGTCCAATCAATCCCAGCTGGCGTGCTCTAATAAAGTTCCTGATCCATTTAGCTTTGGGCTGCCACCTGCCATTTACGGAAAAATTGCTTTAAAATATTTTAAAATGTTCAATAATCAATGAAAGATTAAATTAATTAATTATTTTTTGTTATTTTTGTTTATTAATTTTTTTTTATTATTTAGTGTATTTATTTAAAATTTTCACATTCCTCCAGCCACAATCCAAAAGCCTTTCCAGTTCGGGAAAGGTACATTATCGTTACAGCTTTACCTCTTATACCACTCCAAAATTCTCATACTGGAGACTCCTTCCAAAAATGCTAAATAAGTATCTATTCAAAGACACTTAACACGAAAAAAAAAGGAAAATCTGTTTTTGTCCAGTGTCCTGCATACAAGTCCCAGTGAAGGAGCTGTTACCATGGAAACAATAATGTGTTGAAATGGGTGCATTAAAAAAAAACCTTACAGTTAGACGTACTTACAGAAAATCAAACCAATCAGAAGGCAGAATTTGACACTGACCCTCCTTAAATAGCTATGTTGGTGCTTATTTGTTTAATGCGCTTAATATTTGAGTTTACATTACATGTCAAATAAGTAAATAAAAAATACAACTTACTTACGTACTGGGATTAATACAAAAAATCTAAATCAGGCACTGATCATATACTGTACCGCATTAACATGATAACAGATGACGGATGAGAGAGTACAGAACTCAGTCCCGAAGAAGATGAAGGCTGGAGAGGCTTCTGGATCTGATGAGAGTTCACAGTTGTGTGTGTGTGTGTGTCTTGCATGGCCTCAGTGAACAGGCTCTGGAGGAGAGACCCTTTCAAAACAGCTCTTACAAAACAACTCCCTTTGATTTCTGCACCGGCGAGGGCACAGAGGACATCCTGAAGATCATTTCTGATTTAATGAGGATTGATTAGTTCAGAACCCCAACACCAACCCCCCCCAACCCCCCATCCCCCCCATCCACACACACATCTCTGTTTCATCATGCTTTACTACTGATAGCATCATCAAAGGCTTGTTATGTCCGTGTCTGATCTCATCTCGCAGTCTCTCCAAGGCTACATCTCTTCATCTTTGGTAATTCGTTTTTAAATACAGAGCTGCAACAAGTTATATAAGGTGCTCGAGATTGTCTTGAACTTTTTTTCCTAGACAGCAGCAAAGGCTTCGATCAGTAAATCAGGTCGTCTGCATGCCAGGGCGGGACGCTAACATGCCATGAAATCTTAGTCGCGGCTCGCGTGGCTGCTGCCGTTGACATTATCACACAGCTGTTTCCCCTGCAGCATGATCTCCTGTTAATCAGTGTAACCTTTAATCACTCGCATGAACCACAATCTTAGAAGCTTCTGCACTGTAGGAGCGGATTTGATTAGCCACACCCCTTTCTGCTGCCTGATTTTTTACACACATCAAAAAGGAATAAACAAATTCTACTCACTGGCTTTTTTAAAATACTATTGCTAAAAAAAAAAAATGCTGCCTTCTCTGTTGCCATGGAGACACTCCTGACAATCCTTTTGCCCTTTGACACGCCCACACAACTCTGATGAGGTGAAAATGGGGGGTAAAAATGGAGGAGACTGTTATTCTACATTTATGAAGTTGATTATTTTCCCGATACAGAACACCTCCGAGTGTGTTATCGTCATATTCATATACTTTAATATATCTTCATCATAGACTACAGCAGTATCCTATTACTACTGTGTATTAAAAAATACACATTATACAGTTCTTTATATACTATAGTATATAGTATTTATTATGACAAACCAAGTATTTGTTTTGACTGTATTTAGCTTTAATTATTATTATTATTACTATTATTATTATTATTATTATTATTGTGGTATTTTTTCAACAACCTTATGCAATCATGTACGTCCAGAGTGGCATTAATTTTTAGCTTGTGATCTTGTATTGATGACAGCTCACCCCAAAGACTTTCAATAGTTTATATGTGATAATGATTCCTCATGCTCCCAGAACCTCTCTCACACTCTTTCACCATCTGAGTCGTGGAATATTCTTTTGTCATCGGGTACAACAAATATCTATACATCTGTTAACCTGGTCATTCAGTACGTTCAGGTCGTCAGCTGACTTTATTTATTGCCGCATAACGTTGCTGAGTCTCGACCTGAGCAACTGAAGCAACCCCAGACCATAACACTGTCTCCAGGGGCTTGTACAGTGGCCACTATACACAATGTGTGTATCACTTCATGAGCTTCCCTTCTTACCCTGACACGCCCATCACTCTGGAATAGGCTCATACTGTATGACCTTTTTTCCAATCTTTGTGCAACAAGAAACTTTTCTTTTTCCTAGTCTTGCTAACAAGTGGCTTTCGTAAAAATACACAGCTGTTTAGTCCCAATCTTGAGAGTTCTCATCACATTGTGTGTGTAAGGAAACGCTCTTATTTTTAGTACTACACATAGCTCCTTTTTTTTTAAGATGCAACGTCATCAAGCGTTTAAGTAATCATAGCCCGATCATAGTCAGTCTTGATAAAGGTGTCCTTCGAGGTTTTAACAATTAGGCTAGTTGAAGGTTCTTAACTCAATTCTATTCATTTTAAGTCTCCTTAGTTGTTTTCTTTGCTTGATGCAGGCCGATAATTTGATCCTTCTAAAAAAAAATTGTTCTTAGGGGTTCTTAGAATTTTATTAACTTTTAATTAAACATTTTTTCGATCCAATTAAAATTATATTACATTCATCACAAATGCAGTCTAGTAAGCCAATCCAGATGTACTGTATCATGTTAAAAAAAGCTAATTCAATCATTAAAAATCCTTTTGCCATTACAGTATGCTAGCACAGGTGTACATTTTTGAAGCTTTTTGTAGACTAGTTAAGTATCTAAAGCATCTGCGTTTGTGAATTCGATATTATAATCTAAAAATATCAATTAAAGAATAACTCTCTTCTGAAACTGATCAGATGATTCTTGTTCTGAGAAAATAAAGCTTTTCCATGCAACAAATTGCCAACAAACTGAAGTTTCCGCACAAGTGTGTGTATATACAGTACGCTCTTCAAAAAGCAGTACAAACTGGCTCTAACCAGGACAGAAAGAGAAGTGGGAGGCCCCAGAGCACGGATGAGCAAGCGGAAAACTACAGCAGCGTCTCCAGTTTGAGAGACATCTCACAGCTTATCACAACTGGCAGATTCATAAAATAGTTCCCACAAAACCCCGGTCTCATCCTCAACAAGCATTATCCAGACATTGGATAGAGAAAGATTGGGATCGAATGTTATGAACAGACAAATCTGAGGTGTTTGGAACACAAAAAGGAACATTCGTACCATTTAGGGAAAAAAAAAAAGTAGATAGATAGCACTTTATCTCTGTGGGTGTCACACCGCCCCCTAATGTTCCATGAGCCGCATTTCAAAAATATATGATTGGTTCACTTTTTGTGCCTCAGAGGGAGCACATGATACTGTAGCTTTGACTGTCCCTGGTTGGGTAGAAATTAGCAATGATTCGATTAAATTATAGTGAAATAAAAAATATTGAACCAAAGAAAAAAAATGATCTTGAACATCACATGCAGAACCAAGTCATACACTGTGAATAGCACTTGACTGGATCCCCAATAACAGGACAATGGATGTGTTTTCCAAAGAACTTTGGTTCACTTACAGTACTTTACGTACATCCCCCAACAGGACAACAAATTTCCAGCAGGTGTAGTGGTAAAACTGCTTTCAGCCGAGCTAATGGACATGGCAGTATCAAGTTCTTCTGTTTGGCTCTTCAGCAGTTAATCAATGTGGTACTTCCACCCGAGGGTCATTTTGTTACAGCATACAGGTATTTAGACGACAGACTCGTCTATTCTCAAACCTGGACAGATCAGGTTTGATCAGATCTGTCTGATCTAAAAGAGGTGTGTACTGTTGGACTCAGAGCAAATAACCCCAAAAATACTACCTGGGGCTAACAGTACATGTGGTATTACATGGATTTACTTAACCCCTCAAAAAAAGAAGATAAAATCAGCAACCAACCAAAAAAAAAACGTTTGTGCCTTGTAGGAGTTGGCAGGCAATTATGGTTGCTTTGTGTCCAATTTCTCATCCATAGCCATCCCATCTCTGACCTGACAAGGAAGGCACAGCCGGAACAAGTGCACTGGACCAAGACCACCCTCACCAATTTGCCGATCCTTCACAACCCTGACTCCAGCCAGACTCTTCACTGTCCACACAGACACATTAAGACAAAATGAGGACACAATACAACAGCAACGATGGTTACCTGGCACGGGAACTGCAACTATGAACATAGTTGGCATTAACACTCATCAACAATATAAGACTTAAATACACACCCTATTCAGTGACCATCTCGAAACATTTTGCACCTGATTACATTCAGTACTACACGCGACTGATCGCTGGGAAGTGTAGGCCAGTGTTTCAATAGTGCTTCTCTGGCAGCATTTAAACTGAATGAAGTGCATTACAGTTACCAAGACAACATTCTAGGAGTAGATGGATATAAGGGGGAAAAAATCAAGGTGTTCAAGGTGCTCTGTGTCTTAAGAGTTCTTTGAGTAAGCATACATAAAACACAGCCCATGTGCAAGCTAGTGGTCAAATTGAATCTCCATCGTAAGACGCATCCTTTTGCAACTAAATCGGATCCTCCATCTCTTTTCCGCTTGTCAAAGTGTGGTGCAGCATCTGCTGGTTACAAAATGTATTGCTTTTCAGCAGAGCCTGAAAATAAGTAAGTGGAAGAAAAATTTTTCTTATTTTTTAATTCCGTGTGTCCATGTTGTTGTTCAGGATGCCACTAATCCTTTTAACTAATTTATGTGAGATGCAGAAGAGTGCAATAAAAAATATAAAGACAAGCAATCACTTCCAAGGTTACAGATGTATACTGTAAGATCAAGCACCTAGGCATGCAGATCGCTTCTCCAGACATTTGTGAAAGAACGGGTCACTCTCAGGAGCTCAGTGAGTTCTAGCGTGGTACCGTGATGGGATGCCACCTCTGCCACTTTCAGGTCACTTTCCTCATTACTAAATATTTCAGTCAACAGGTAATTTTTGTAATGGCAAAGTGAAGACAATTGCAAATGACAGAACCTCCAAAGACCTCCAAACTCCATCTGGCCTTCAGATTAGCTCCATGGTTGAGCAGCTGCATCCAAGTCTTGCATCACCAAAAACAATGCAAAGCATTGGATGCAGTGGTGTAAAGCACGCCGACACTGGATTCTAGAGCAGTGGACACGTGTTCTCTGGCTTTGGGCTCGGCCCCTTAGGTCCAGTGAAAGGAACTCTTAATGCTTCAGCATACTAAGATATTTTGGACAATTTCATGCTCCCAACTTTGTGGGAACAGTTTGGGGACGTCCCCTTCCTGTTCCAACATGACTCCGCACCAGTAAACAAAGCAAAAGTCCATAAAGACATGGATGAGTAAGTTTGGTGTGGAAGAACTTGACAGGTTCTGACCTCAACCCAATAGAACAACTGAGATGAATTATAATGAAGACTGTGGGACAGGTCTTTACGTCCCACATTAGCGTCTGACCTCACAAATGCGCTTCTGGTGGAATAGTCAACAATTCCCATAAACACACTCCTAAACCTTGTGGAAAGCCTTTACAGAAGAGTTTAAGATATAATATTTTGCATTGTGACCTATCCTCTTCTTCTTGTTCTTTTTGTTCTTCTTTTTATTATTGTTTTATTCTTCCAGTAGACCGATCACTTTACATTGGGCAGCAAATCAAAACTATTACATTCTGATTAAACACTTTTATGATGTACAGTACAGACACATCTTATCAGATCAGCGTCCACAAAAATAGTTACATTGAAATCTCTAATTAAAATGATTTCCATCAGATTCGGAAGAAATATCACCCACATAAATGTAGCTCCTGTTTAATTCTTGATTCTGGTTAAGCAGGATTTCAGCGACGATGTTTATTTCACATTTATTTAAGGAATATCTAGTTTCAGTGTTTTACAAGAAACTGAATTGTAAAGCTGTAACAAAGTTTTTTGACCCACTTTTGTGCTTTGTGTACTCCTTAACATGACAAGGTGTGTTTTTTGCAAAACTGACAAATGCATGTTAATATATTAAAATAACTACATATCACTTTACTCCATTGTTGAGTATTTTCCTCTCGCAGCATGCCCCTTGACTGACAGTCGGTAGTGCTGTAATAACCACAGGCACTCTCAGATCATTTACTCAGCAGCAAGACTTTATTACATGCAGTTACACACTCTGTCATTGCACGGGAGGCACTACAACGAGCCGACAATCGTTTGATAACCACTTTGGGAAAAAAAACACACAGCTGACCTCAAACATAGAGTTCATAGACTTTTGTTTTCTTTTTTTTCACATGGAGAGTCAACGTCCACATTCACGAGCGAAATGTCACACATCGGCGGTGGCTCTCGGACGAACTCATGCATCAACGGACTCATGCTTGCCACGGGGACTCAAGCTACACAGCAGCGATACCTGAGTGACAGTTACAATCTGGTATGGGAAAATAAAAAAATAAAAAAAAATCAATAAGCAGGAGATTTTTTCGGAATTCACGTACCATATGCCACAATTTAAGGCAATCAAACGATGGTAAAGTTCAGCAGCTACAGAGTCACAGATTTCCTAAATACACTGGCGAACAGCACATAAGAGAAAAACTTCACGTGACTTAACAGGAAGAAGAAGAAAAAAAGTTTATATTCATTCATTAAAGAAGTTCAGCTGGGTCAGGCACTTAAGACTGGAGAGCACTCGACAGGAAGTGCTGTCTCAGCAATAGTTTGACATCTTATTAAGTCTCCAAATACAGTAAAATAATGCTGCATGGTAAATACGATATATATTACTGCTGCCTCTTGCAACATTCGATCATTCAGTGCCTTAATTAAGGAATTTCCACAGACTGCTCTAGGACCTTTTAGCGACCATCTAAGAAACAGTCGAGTTTTACAAGATCTGCTTTACTCGTTACAGAAAGCAGCGATCACGCACTCCACCAAATAAAAATACGTCTACAGTACAGAGTTACTTCAGGACAAACACAAAGTCGTCGGGTTACACCCTGCTTCGTTCCCGCAACTCGAGCAACAGAGTGTTAACAACAAACGTTAACGATAGCATGCTTCGACATCGGCGTGGACATTCCTGAGTGGACGTCCCAACAGAATCCACATCAGCCGTCACAACCATCTTCTGGTTTTACAAACAACTTCTGCTTAGAAGCATTTATAATGATCAACTTATCATTTTTTTAGGTTTTTAAGGTCACCCTTAGTCGTTTAACGAGTCTAATTTTATTGGCTCTTTCAATAAGTCTATTGCATCACTGCAGCAGTTTTGAACAAATGACACGAAAATAAAAAATTTGGTGCTTATGTTTCCGAAAAAAAAAAGAAAGGTATTAAAAAGCTGCAAGAGCTCAGCATACAACCTAATTATCACGTCACTAATGTCAAGTCAAATTTTGTTTGGTTCTTTACTGATGGTTTGAACAACTTGCATGGAATGTGGATCAAGTAAAACCAGACAACAAAAACCGCCAAGCAATGGTGTACTTTACAGATCTACATGCTGTTGGGGTTGTAGCACAGCATGTTGAGCTGCAGGTTCTCGTCCCAGTGTCTGAGGATGATGAAGAGCTGGTTGGCCGCCGCCTTCACCGCCGCCAGCTCTCGTCCCTCAGGCACCACCTGCGTGTCCAGCCACAGGCTCGCTTTCGCGGCGATCAGTTCCCATTCAATGAAATAGCTGGCTGAGTTGTTCTCAAGCCACGCCAAGGCCACAGCCGTAGCCCACACCATGCCCTCAGGCTCCTGCTCCATCCTCTGCATACCTCCGGGCAAGACCGGTGTCTCCGCGTTCCCTAAATCGGACCCCCGCCCGCTGTCGGATTGGGAATAGCTGGGAGAAACCGAGGCCTCGTCCAAACCCGATGAACTGCTTCCGGTTCGGGGGCTGCGTGGCACAGAGTCCTCAAATTCTTCAAAGTCTTTAGGTGGAGGTGAAGAGCCGTGCTGGACCTCCAGACTGTCGGTTCTCCTGCTGCTGGAGTGAGAGAGGTGGGGAAGGCTGAGTCTGTGGCTGGTGAACGGCGACGTCCACTTTAGCTTGTCCATGGGGACGTTTATGGCCTCGCACAAGGCAGCATCAAGGACGAATGCACCGCAGGACAGCTGCAGAGACACCTGCAACAGTGAAGCGAGTAGATTAAGGAGAGTGGCTTTGACATGAGGTTTAGATAAACATCATTCAGAGCGAGCTCTGTCTCGTCCCCCACATGCACAGAAGCCTAGCCGAGACTATAGCTGGCTTTGGTGTGATGTTTTTTGTGACAAGTTTTTAAATTCCATTTCTATTCCATTCATATCCATTTATTCTATGTTTAGTGTGTGTGCAGTGTTGGTTTTGCAATTGCGCTTATAGCCCAGGAGCATAACCTTTATGTTTTTGCTTGTTTTTTTTTTTTCAGGACATTTGTTTTTGTTTTTTTGCTGTTATGTTTTTAGTTTTAGATTTTTTTTGTTTTGTTTTTTGTTGCTGTGCTTTTGTTTTTGGAGGATTGCTTCTAACATTTTTAGCACTCATTTTTGTTATATTTCTAGTTTAGATTTTTGTGTTTTTTTGGGGTTTGATTCAATGTTTTTGCTTTTTTCCATTGTCTCCTTATTATTGATATTTTTATTGTGGTTTTGCTTTGTTGTCTCTTTTGTTTTTGCTGCTGCTATTGTATTTTTTCCTCTGCTTAGATTTTGTTTTTATTCCATGCTGTTTTGTTTTTGCTGCTTTGGTATTGTTTTTGCTATTGTGTTTTGTCTTTGATTTTGTGGTTTTGTTTTTGCTTTTGCTGTTGTGTTTTTGTTTATGTATTTTTGTTTTTGTGTTATGTGTGCTGTTGTGATTTGATTTTTCTTGCGGCTTGGGCCTTTGCTTTGGTTTGTGTGTGTGTGTGTGTGTGTGTGGGTGCGTGCATGTGTTTAATTTTGTAATTATAATATGTTATTATTGTGGTTTTGGTTTTGCTCCTTGTGTAGTTTAAGCTTATTAACCATATTGCCTAAGGATGCAACAAAGTTAATAAGTTTGACTCCAATAAAAAATAAGCTAAAAGAAAATTTACAGCTGTCAAAAATCAAGAGAAGAGGAAAAAAAGAACAATCTGTAATGGCCACATTTCTCAAAACACATCCTTTATAGTTTTTTCTTTTTCTAAGCATCATTAAGCAGCTAAGTGCCGTCTGGTTGTCAACATCCTTTCAGCCTGAAAGGACGAGAGACCAATTGACATTTAACTTTGGACTTGACAGTCGCCCCCTATGAGAACCTACGCCATCAAGCACTTGGTGTGAGCCAGCTTTGTACAAATTCCTTGAAATTTTACATCCAAAACTTTTCAGTGATAGACAAGGCTTCTTCTTTGTCTTTCGGCTGTTACCTTTCAGGGGTCGCCACAGCGAATCATCTGCCCTTCCCTAACCCTATCCTTCACCTCCTTTCCACCCTCTCCGTTTCTCTGGACCGTTAACCCTAAGTACTTAAAGTCCTGCACCCTCTTCACCTCTGCTCTCTGTAGTCTCACCGTTCCACTTACTGTAGGTTCCTCTCAGTGACACACATGTATTCTGTCCTGCTACAGCTAAGCTTCCTTCCTCTGCTTTCCAGAGCGTACCTCCGCCTCTCTAGATTTTCCTCCACCTGTTTCTTGCTCTCACTACAAAGCACAATGTCATCTGCAAAAACATTTCAGTGGTAGACAAGTAAGACACGAAAAATAGAATCCTGTCAATCCGACAAGAAAGAAAAAGTTTTCTAGAAATAAACTCTAAAATGAAATATCCATATATCTATATATGTTTCTTTTGCTTATTCAATTGATTTCTCCTGTTTCCTAAGGTTGTGCTACCGTTTGCATATGGAACAAAGGCATTTTTAAAGTTAGAGATATTACTAAATAGAAGTATTACCCTTTTTTTTTGCAAGGAATGCAAAAAAGTGGAAAACGCATCATGTGATAATGAGAGGATTGTTATTAATATCTTATTTAAATAAAAAATAATTAGATTTTATCATGTAATATCTCATTATTATTAAAAACATTTGTTAGTGTCACATTATCACAAGATATGCTTTATGAAAATCATCACTCTATTATTAAAAAAACATCTGAATTTAAAAAGAACAGCATATAATTGGTAAGAGCGTGCTTATTATTATTATTATTATTATTAGAAAAAATCTATTTTATGGAAATACTTCTTACTATTTATTACAAGCAATATTGCATATTATTATTTCAAGAAAATTACAGCATTGAAAATGTCACCAGCCTTAGTACTGTATGTTATTATGTAAATCACATACTTAATATAAATGGCATTTTTTGATTTTTACTTAAATGATTATGCAAATTATTATTCTCTAACACACAAGATTGTCTGTAATAAAGACATCTAATTTAAAAACTGTAATATAAGCTTTTTTTGTAAAACTAGACTTAAACTTCCAGGTTTTAAGCAAAACAATACATCCTGTATTACACAGTGGCTACCGTGAGTAGTTTAAATGTGTTTAAACTGTTTTTGGAGAACGTTGAAGCCAAGAAAAGAATGTTTACACTCCGTTACTACTATTGCAGTCACTTTAGCGTAATGAATGACAGGGACAGGTGTACAGTTTGTTGCTTAGCACTCATAATATATTCTGTGAAACAAACAAACACCATGTTATAAAGGTAAGGTACTGTATGAATAAATGATGTCTTTTTTAGCTCCCTTGTGGTTTAAAGGAAACATGCTCAGCACCTTTTCAGGTCGTGATATTACTTGCGTTATTAAGCAATAAATAAGACAGAGTTACCTAATTTTGCTGTGAAACTGTTCACGTGTAAAAAAAAAATGTATATATTGATTAAAAAGAAAAGTTTAATTGAAAATTGCAAGAAAAAAATTTGTGGGGGGATTTTAAATGGATTTCAATTGATGAATATTACTGAGAAACCAAATAGTTCTGTTTATCAAGTTGTATATTGTTTTGTATATATATATATTTGTATATATTGTATATATTTTATGACTACCATAGTGCAGTACAGAATATTTTGTATGAACATTTTATAATACAGTATATTTTGCTTTATCCCAAATAAAATTCTTCCTCAGATTTCCTTGAAGCAGTAGAGTTGTTGTTTTTTTCTTGGTGCTTTGTTTTCATAAAGCTCATGTTCAAGAGCTAATTTAACTCCTCTACACCGCAGCCTACTTCATGTTTACCTGAGCGTTGTTGCTGTCGTTGCCTAGATCCTAGACAAGTCTGTTCTTACAGGATTTCATAAGCAGCCTTTACTCTTAGCTTATTGTTGTGTGGCTTGAACCATCCAGTCATCCAAGACCCAGAATCTACAAAAATCTCAAGACAAATTCCACCTACTGTAGCATTGAGCAATACTTCCTGCTTCTAAGGAAAACATGTTTGCTAATTAGTTGATGCTAATAGTGTAAAATAGTGTTTATTCTCAGGTGAAGATAAAGATTATTTATTTATTTATTTATTTAACAGCTAAATTTCTGGTACACAGTTGTAGCAAATTAGCAGTGTTTACATTCGTCCAATGGGACTCAAAATAAACATCTTAAATCAACAGTGAAGTATTTGCTGTTTATTTATTCAACAAGTTTCATTTATTCAGCAAATTTATAAACAAATTGTAATGCTAGCTAACTTTAGTAGAAAATAATTATGCAGTATATTTAAACAACTTGATGACGCTTTTGTTTCGTTGTGATATCACCCAAGTGAGAATGGGTTCCCTGTCGAGTCTGGTTCCCCCCAAGGTTTCTTCCTACTGTCATCTCAGGGAGTTTTTCATTGCTACTCTCACCCTCGGCTCGCTCATTAGGGACTAACTGATCGCTATAGTCTATTTCTATATATCAATTAATATATAACTCAGTTATATACAGTAGCACTTATTAGCAACTACAAGTTAACCAAAGTGCTTTACAGAATAAATAAAACAGACAAACAATAAGAAAAACGTTAAAAATAAAATCAACACAAGCTGTTAAAATAAATTAAACATGTAAATTTAAGAAATTAAGAAGATTAAAAAATAGATATGTAAAAACAATAAAACAGAAAGCGTGAAACTGAGTATTAAGAATATAGATTAACATAGGATAAAAACAGAATATTAAGAAATAAAAACTGAACTTTGAGAGAATGTTATTATAAATAAATAAAAACCATACCTAACTTTTATACATTTAAATCTAGTGTAAATAAATGCGTTTTTAATTTGGATATAAAAGATGGCAGATCGGAAACACATCGAATTTTAAGTGTTCACTAATTCCATAGTTTGGGAGCCGCTACCGCAAATGCCTGATCACCAAACCGTTTGCATTTGGATCTTACCACGTCCAAAAGAAATATATATTTGTGTGCTTCACCATACAGTAGGTAGTGAAATCCTCTGGACATGTATGGTATAAATTGAGTGCTTTGGTTATTTAGCACTATGTTTAATCCAGCTTTAACTGAAGTTCTTTTTTTATATTTTATTCCATTTTAAACTATAATTATTTTCTTTTGTTTTGTTGAGCTATTAACACAAGCGAGACTACAATTTCACAGAATAAAACAATACGAACCAAAGGGATGTAGTCCTTGTTGTCATTATCACTGTCTCCCACTGAATCAGCTTTGCTCTGTGCGCGGCACATGAAGCCCCGAGCCGCTTTAGTCAGGAGCCGTGTTCTGGTGAGACTCAATCTGAGAGAACAGAAGGAAAAACATCTAATAAAATGCCACCAAAGGCAAACCTCATTTTTCACAACATGAGTTTCTGGAATCATTTTTCTTCAAACTGGTTCTCATTCAGTAAACAGCAAACTTGTAGATTACCTTCAGCATGAGCCTTAAGAATCCAGTAGCAAAATATATATTGCACACAAGTGGCTGAACTACTGAATTTCAGATAATATCTTTGAGGAATAGACATTCTGCTCACGGCCAGGGCAGAATTACAGACCAAAGAAGCAAAATAAATAAATAAATAAATAAATCACTGGCTCTAATACTGTAGGTTCTCAAAAAATGCATAAACAAATAAAATATAATATAGCAAAAACATTGTAAACATATTTTCCAGCTTACATTGAATATAATAAAATCAACACGTTCATAATACTGTATATATCTGAACATAAAGTTATGGGTGTCTCACGTGTGTAACTAGTTCTTTTTGGCAGGACCATGATTGGATGACATGAAACAGATTTCAGTGATTTTAAACCAACTGTAAAATAACTTTTGATGTTAATGTAAAAATAAGTTTTTTCTTACTTACCAAATTTGAGTCACCTTAACACAATGTAACTGACAATCTTTAAATGATGACTAAAAACCTACTGTATCTCTGTTTATTCAATATTTGGGTGAATTTCTCACCAATAAATAAATAAATAAATAAATAAATAAACCTCCCAACAATGTTTGACTGGTACTTAGTTAGTAACCTAGTAACCTAGTGTAACGACCCATCAGTGACGGAAAGCACTTTTGTATGTCACTTTAGATAAGAGCGTCTGTCAAAATGACAATGCGAACATACTTTAAATGACTCCAGGATGTAATGTAGCTTTACGCCACAGCAGGGCTGAGATACGGCACAGAGCACAAGATCTAAACATAGTTATGATTTGTCCAAAACAGAAAGGAAATGAAAAATAAAGAAAGAAACTGTGTGTGTCTGTGTGTGTGAATTATGCTTTTAGACTCCCATGCATAACTGTGACATTGTTGTGAATTAAACTTGCAAATATCTGGCAACTGAGTAAATGCTTTTCTACAGCACCTATAATGGTCACATCATATAATTTTTTTCTAAATATTTTGCTAATTTTTTTTTAACTGTATGCATCATTTACTAAAATGATCCAACAAACAATCAGATAACTTTATTTAATTTGTTCAATCATTTTAACTAATTCATTCGCATAGTTTAGTGAAATAAGCAGACAAAACATCTGACAAACAATAAGTAAAAAAAATAAGGAAAAATTGTTTTTTGTAATTTAATTCACTTTAATAAAATTTAAATTCGAAATTTTTTATTTTAATTCAAGTTGCATTTATTCATGTGCACAATTTAGTAAAATGATCAAACAAACTGAAAGACGTTAGATTTTTTTTCTTATTCATTAATTGACTTTAGTACGTAAATTATGCAAACAATTTAGTAAAATAACATACTGGAAAAATTTTCTGATAATTTTAAGTAACTTATTCACTGATTCAGTTAATGACAAACACAATTTATTAACATAACAAATGAACTATAAAAACATTCTGATAATTTTATCTAATTCAATTATTTATTTAACTCATGCAAATAATTGAGTTAAACAAAGTCAAAAACAATTGACTTTGCACAATTTAGTAACAAAAATAAATTAGATTTTATTTTTCTAATTGGTTTACTTGTTTTGCTTAATCATGCATTCAATTTAGTGAAACAAGAATGAACTAAAAAAACAATTAGCAATTTATTTTCTAATTTATTTTTTGTTATACTGTATTTAATGGTGCACATAATTTAGCAATACAAGAAAATGAACTTTTTTTCGAAGCCAGTCAATTCTTTTACCAAACTGTGTATGTGAGTCAGTAAAAAAAAAAAAAATGAATATGATGTGAACACTCAGAGGTGGCGTACTTTTTGTGCAACAAATGGAAAGCATCTTGGATTTGCTTCACTGTGAAAATAAAAAACTTGGCAAATAGAGATATCTTAAATCTAGTCACATAGAGCTGAGATTAGCCGAGTCGAGTGGAATGGGACTTTTTTTTTTCCACTTTCCTTTATTCTCTCTTGAAAATTAAGTGACATTTTTAAGCAGAATGAAATGCACCAAAAAAACTGTCATTCAATTCCAATATCTCTCTCCCGCACCGTGTGGTTCTCGATCTTTGCATCAATCCATGACGCAGAACATGGTCTTTCTTTATCTTTGTCTCTCAGACCCACCTGGCTGAGAAGAGGCTTTCCACTGATCTCTGCATATGGTCCGAGGTCACCGTCGGGCTCCTCTGAGAGGCTGAAAGAGACAGAGCAGGGGCGACAGGTCAGCTGTGCTTGTTCCTCAAGGTTAGCACCAGAAAGGACAGTTTAAACAGCAGCACTACTTCCTGTGGAGTGTGTGTGTGCGTGCGTGCATACACTTACAGTAACAGTGCTTTCAGGATTATTACTGCTGTGGTGCCTGGAAACCATACTGTACCTTCTGTAAAGCTGAATCGTTCCCATCCAGCTGATGAGGGAGTACTGCAAGGGGAGGCTTTGTCCTCAACTGGGTATAAAGATCGCACATTAGATGAGATGAAATTAGATTTTATTATTATTATTATTATTATTATTATTATTATTATTAATATAAATAAAAAAATAAAGATGAAGGTCTATATTTTTCCCCCATTAAGCTCAGTAACTATAATGCAATATATCATTTATACTATGTCATTTTAAGTGAATAGTTTCAACAGTGGCCGGAAGGGATGTTGTGACTTTTGAAGATGATCTCACACGTTGGCGTTATTTGCTCTTCTCCCTCAGCCAGGCAGCCGGAGTGCGAGTGACCCAAACTGGCCGAATAACCCCGGCTCTTCCTGCTTCCTGAACGCTGACTCGAATGCGAGCTGCCCTTCCGCTCCTCCCCTGAGAATACCCATGGACAGATATTAGCATTGACGATTCAGGATAATTGGGAGTGTTTGCATTTTAAAGATAATAATTCCTGCATGCTTTCTACTTCAGAACAACTTTTTCAATGATGTTTTAAAAGTCAGATCAGCCTGCAGTCTTCCCTTCCGCTTCTCTATGGGGAATAAACAAGGACTGCTGCAAGCAGCCACTAATTAGCATTACTTGCCAATCTTGAGCACAGAAATCAGGAGATTTTCCAAACCCAATCAAAATAGTCCTCCGGCCGGCAAACTTAAAGATTTTGAACACAGCTGACCTTCTTGCAAATAAGATTTTGCAAATTAAAGGCATTCATTGTCTGTTGATTAAATTGTCCTTAATACACATGTTCATAAAGTGACTGGAGGAACTAAAACAAATTGTTTCTATTTGTTAATGTTGTGCTAGCTTATTAGATATGCTCATTAAATATAGTCACTTTAACAGCTTTTCTTGCTTTTATTAACCGTACTAATATACAAGGGGCTGTTCAAGTCAAACCAGGACTTTTAATTGTGTAGAATAACAGAAAAAAGAAACTCCCTTTATTTCTCCATACAGTATCTCCTGCTACACTAATGCACGTATATCAGTGTTTCACTAGTGCTTGGATACCATCAAGATACTGTCGGACGTTTTTACAGTAAATCCAAGCCATGATCAGACTGTCTGTCTGATTTATGTCCTGGCCTCCCAGGAACTCCTTTAATAGACCAAACATGTGGAAAAGTCTTGTGGGAATAACTCCCAGCCGTGTTCCTGTAATGTGCGAGTGGTGTTGGTGAATGATGTCGTGATTACAGTTCCCACAGACAGATTAAATTTTTCAAAATTTTATTTGATTTAACTTTATTTGTATGGCGCTTTTTGTATGGCGAACCATTGTCATTGTCACAAAGCAGCTTTACACAATCAGATGCATCTGTTCAGCAAGTTGTCGACAAGTTCTCCATAAATTAGGCCCCCAAGTGGCGCAGTGGTAAATTGCTTTTCGCAAACAGTTCAAAAAGATGAGGTCGGTTGCCGGAACACATGATAATCTTCAGCCCTCCCTGACTGTTAACAGTAGCCTTAATGTAGGAGCCCACTAATGATAAGTGGGAATTGGACATGACCAAATTAGGGTGAAAATCAGACAAAAAAAGGTATTCATCAATTTTCAAGGATCAGGCATCTGCAGCCTGGATCATTATTCCCTTTGAACATATGGCCTTCTTTAAAACATTTTTATTATTTAAATGTTTTACTGCGACTGAGAGACTTATGTCTGTACACTGTGCTTGAAGTCTTCCTTAAATGTCAATTCCTTTTATGCCTTTATTCACAAGAAATTTCATCCCAAGTCCCAGTTTGACCTGAACGTTTCTTGCATATTTATCCCAGTTAAATGTTCATTCGAAGCTACAGGAAATGAAATTTTTCTAATAAAAAATTGGAAAAAGACAATTGATTTAAAAATATTTTACAGCAAATTAACAACAAATTGGATGCGATAGAGATTTGACTCACCAGAGTAAAGGTACTCAATAGAAATGGGTAAATATTCGTTGCTGTCTAGATCAACGGGCACGAAGGCTGTGTATTTGCTCAGAATGTTGCAAGCTTTGCTGGTCTGCATGGCGTACACCTGATATCGCCTACCAGAACCTGATAGAAATAAGAGCGACAAATGACTCCTCGCCCAATTTTTCGCAGCTTTAAGATACCAAACCTCTACACTTGATTCAGGAAAGTGCGTCATCACGTTACATACCATGCTCGATCTCACACTCCTTTCCAGCCATCTGCTCGAAGTCCTGAATAATTGACCTTGCAGCGAGATGATGGAAGGTTTCGTTCCAGAGATCCTCGTGAACCTTTTCCTCTCGCTCTCGCCCCTTAAGGTAGGGTTCGATGTCGAAGCTTACCTCCCATTTCATGGGTTTTCCACACAGCAGTCCCGTGACGACTGCCTTGCAGTCTCCTTTAGTTTTGTTCACAGGCTTGAAGTCTGGAGCACTCGGGTCTTGCGGTGTTTCCGCTTCACAGAGCTGATGAGCGTAGCCATCTGCAAAGCAAACAGACAGCAAGTAAACATCTGAACATCGTACACGAGTCCATTTAAAAGCTTATAATTAGAGACTTATGTGTATCTGTTACTGAGTCATGAGGGCTGTTCAAGTCCAAACGGCGACTTTTGATTGTTCGGAAAAACAGATTACGAGACTAAAAACTCCCTTTTTTCTCTATATAATCCCCTGATACACTAATGCAGAGCCATGATCCCTGGGTTTCACTAATGCTTGAATACCATCAAGAAAAGAAAATTCAGTACGCCAGAGCCATGATTGCATTGTCTGATTGACATTTGAAACTCCGGCCATTAATGAAAAAAAGGCCTGGTTTGATCACCAAAGGCGTGCACCACATTTTTCCAGGATTTGCTTTGGTAAAAAAAATTTAATTAAATAAATAACCATCGTGAAAAGTCATCTCTAAATAGCATATTTTGGTTTATTATGTAGTTCCACCTTTGCATTCTCATAACTCTGTTTCTTTCACTACCAGTTAAGGGAACAAACAGCAATCATTCCAATCAGGCTTTATTTTAAACTCATGCTGTGTTACAAGACCGCACTGAGCCACTCAAACCCCAGGCATAACCGCATCATTCAGCACATTCATTCTAATGCTATTGATCCGTTTCATTATGAATAGACTGACCGGCTTCTCCTGTGCTGCCCAGGGAAGGGCTGTCGCTGGAGGATTTGGAGCCGTGCTCCTTGTTCAGGCCACGGGTGGCTGCCTGCACATCGGGGTTCACCTGGCTTTCTTCTGGTTCAGCGTCCCCTCGGGGTTCGTCATGCAGCGGGCGTCCGTGCCCTTTGGACACAGTGGCACTCAGGCTGGCCAGCTGGGGCTGCATGTGAAAAGCATACAAAAACAGTTATAGCATTTTGTGTGATGATTTGCTCTGGCCTAAGGCAGGGAGTCTGCGAGTTGGAATATTTCAGAAAGTTCAGTTCGCACTGCGGATGGAAGCAGTCAGAAAACGTTTTCCCAGTGGAAAATTGTCATGCCAAACAGGATATGCAAACAGACGATTTGGACCATCAACATCCGAATAATGACAAGGAAATGATAACATCACGATGGAATATCAAATGCCCATAACACAATGTTGAGGAGGAAAAAATCAGACGTGATGCATCTGAACATAACTGTATTACTGTAAGACATGCTTAGATTAACCTCACTGGAATATTTACAAAATATTTTTTTTTATTACATAAAATTATCATAAAAATGTATATAGTACAATGCTCATCCAACGTTAAACTCCTGTTAGGCTAGTACAGACTTTTTCCTGCAACTTGTTAGCAAACGAGGGAGATTATTTAGTTTTTATAAAGTTGTTCCTTCCATTCCTTAAACCAGTGTTTTCCAAGGTGTGGCTCGTAGCCCCCAGTGAGCCATAAGGGTATTGTAGGTGAGTCTGAAACATCATTCATAAAAAATATAGAAAAAAATTTACATTTAATTTTAAATATTTAAAATTTAGGTTTAATTACGTATTTACATTTAAAAAGTTTTTTAAAAAAAAAACATGGAATTGTTCATATTTTAAATTGGGCCATAGTGCTGCCCTAAACTAATGATTATTTAGCTTGCTTTGATTAAATTTTAAAAGTACAGTGAACCATTTTACCATTCTGGACAGAAAAAGATATCAGAACAGCAGAGTGCACGAGGCCGAGACTACTGTATAGTTGAACACAACCTATTTGTTAAACGCAGGATTCAGAAAGCGTTTAGTTACTCAGCCTAAGAGATTTTGCATTTTTCAGAAATTCCTTGTATTAGTGAAAGTGAAAAAAATATAATGTGAAAAAATTACACTATATGAAGCAATGACACAAAACCATTTTTTTTATTGTTGTTCCTTATTTAAAAACAAAAAAAATTAAAAATGAGTTCTTTTTGATCATGAAAATAATTTTTCACATGTTCTTAGAATTTTCAATATTAACAGTATTTAACATTTCTCAGCGTCTTGCTCATTTCTTCTTCCTGTCCACGTCTCTTAGTGCTAATTGAATATGCATATCGATGTTCCTTTTATAATAAAACTCCACTTCCTCTTTAGCACAAATCGTTCTTATCAGATCCTTTTATAATACAGAACATACTGTATAATACACCAAGAAATAATGAAGCAGACACAGTAACAGCGACAGAGTGATATATGAATAACCATTAATTACGCTAATAGTGAGGTATTAACAACCTGTGACCTGTTGTGTTGAATATTATCTCATTACGGTATGCAGTATGAATAAATCAGGTAGATTATATCTGTGTTTCATTTTTCACGTCTCTGTTCTGAAAAGTGGTCACTGGGAAAGCATGGCTGCAACAAAGATCCGGGTTAATAAAAGATACTTGTGAGTGATGTAATATTCTCTCACCCACTATAAATTTTTATCAAGAAGTCTTTGAGGTTGGTGCATGAGATCGTCCTTGTTAGGATGGAGAGAGAGAGGACGAGGAGGTGGAGGAGGAGGAAAATCACATCCTTGCTTTGTATTCTTTATTGCATTGCAAGTTCCTCTTTTGGGTCGGGCATATTTTTGTCACCTCATTATCTTTTCACTGCCACGGCAATTGCAGCACTGACACATCTTGCCATGACAGCCAATAAACCTCTCTCTCTCTCTCTCTCTCTTTTTTTACATGTCAACTGAACCAAAGGAGATTTTGTATTACCGGGAATGTGGCCATGCACCACAGGAAGTCATTACCAGTGTCTACCTGGATGCCAGTCTGTCTGAGACGCGAATTACTTTTCTAAAATTTTAATTCCTGTCTTGACCTAATTGTCCTGGGGATGCTCTGCTTTACCAAATGGGTCAAACTGTATTTGTGTGTTGATGTGACAGAAATAAGAATGAATTGTCCTGAGTCTGGATTTGAGTTGGGAAATGAGATTAAATAAAAAGTGGAGGAATCCTCAGGATTCTTTAGTCTTTATCATCATGCCAGATGCTTGGTGCAACAGATGGCACAGTGGAGATTACCCAAGGACATTTTGACATCAGTGAGAAATAAAACCCTGAAATTGCATTTATATTTGAAGACACCAATAAAAGCCTTTAGCTGTTGGGAAAAACATCAAACATTAGAAATCATTTCTTACATTACTGAATGTGTGTTAGTCTTTCCATCCATCTATTATCTATGCTGCTTATCATGTGTAGGGTCTGGTCACGGAGGATTGGTAACCACTAAGCCGCCAAGTGTAGTGTAGTGTAGCGTAATGTAGCAGTGACATTCCTTTTGGTAAACCGTCCAAATGACCTGGAAAGATCCATAGCACAAGCATAGCTTAGTCACAAAAACATTTTTAAGAATCACTAAAGGGAGTTTATCATCCTGAGATCATCATCCCACTGATGAAGATTAATGTCCTATGTTGGAAAGTTTGTCTTGTACTTGATTTGTGGTCATTAAGGTGCTGTTTGTTTATGTACGAAATTGTTGAGCCACCCTGAACGGATTTCGTATCTTTTGCCTCTCATTTTTGGCCAGTTTTTTGTCTCTCATTTTGAGTTCAGTCCCTGTACCTGAGCAGTTTCAGACGAATGTTTCTTGTTGCAGATGATGACGGATGATCAGGCCGGTGATTAGTACACTGGTGATGCTGAATGCTGAGTGTTTGGAACAGACGAGAGGGGAAATGAGGACGCTGCTGAGGTTCTTACATGAACGATTACATTTTAAATTGTATGTTTAGGCGCTTTGCTGTAAAATTTGCATTTCTGTAATTTATTACACAATGTGATTTAATTTGATATGATGAACAGAGTGACGCCAGACTCTTAGACAGTACTGAGTGTCCTCTAATAAACTCTTTTCCAACAGGAAAATGTTCGTATAGCAGAAAAGCAAGAAACATATTACATAATACCCCACTTTTGAGACAGAAATCATAATGAAGTCTATCGAGTGCAAAAACAGAAACAGGTATTATAACCAGGGACCTGAGGAATTGGAAATGGTAGATTTTTCAAAATGCTCATACAAAACTGTGTGAAGTGTACTTAGTGTAGGACCACTGATGCATTTGTAAACAGTAAAGGGCTGTTAAATGTAATATTAACTATGTTTAGTTTAACATGATTAATTGCTTAAACTAGTGGATTTTTTTAGTTACTTAATTTCTGAAGGCATCTTTGTTTGCATGTATCTAAGGCTTTTGCACAGTACTGTATATAAAAATCAGACACATACTGTATCAATACAATAAATACTTATACACTCGCAGATTATATTTTATTTTTGTACATTAATGTGAAAACCTTTCACTTCAGTATATGAACTACACTGCCCGGCCAAAAAATCACACACTCTCCTAATTTGTTGGACGGCTTTTGTTTTGATTAGGGCACGCATTCGCCTTGGCATCGTTTCAATAACCTTATGCAATGTCATTTTTTTTTTCAATCCAGAGTTGCATTAGTTTCCCACCAAAATTTTGGACTGTGGTGTAAAGCCTTCTCCAGTAAGACTCTCAAAGCCTCTCACTGGGGTTAAAGTCTGGACTCTGTGGTGGCCAATCCATGTGTGAAAATGATGTCTCATGCTCCCTGAACTACTCGTTTACAATTTGAGCCGAATGAATCCTGGCATCGTCATCTTGGTACTGTATATGTCCATTTCATAAAAAAGAGTAAGAAGAAAAAACATTGATGGAAAAAAAACTTAGTCATTCAGTATATTCAGGTCATCTGGCCTCATTTTTTTGGGGCACTGTGATGCTGGACATTGACCTGAGTAACAGAAGTAACACTGGTTCTGTAGGCATTAGGCATAATGTGCTTGCTTCACCCACCTCGCTACTTATCCTGTAAATCTGGACTCATCAGACGAAACATGTTCTTTTTTTCAATGCTCCACAGTCCATTCCTTCCTTCCTTACCTGGCCTCGCTGATAAGGCTACACAGCTGATTAGTCCCAGTCCCTTCAATTCTTTTTGCATTGTGCGTGTAGAAATACTCTTACTGCCGCCTAATAAATATAGAAATGAGTTCTACTGTTGTTGTTTATGATTTGATTTCACCAAATGTTTAAGTGATCTCCGATCATGATCATAAAAAAAGATTTTACGACCACATTTCGTCCTCAAAGATAGTGGTTCAGCACTATCCTTCCAGGATTTAATCACACGCTTTACAAGTCTTTACCCAATTTTAGTTGCTTCAGCAATCTGCAGGCCAATAATTTGACCCTATACTGAAATCGAGTAGCATCTTTGCCACGACCACAGGATATATCTAGTAACATGATTGTTGTCAGCTGAACCACATTAACCACTTTAGCAATTTCCCAGTGGAAGTTTGACCTTCACCTTTATGACCTTTGAAATTTATGGCTTCTAATAATTCCCTAAAAGTTTCAAATTAAACCGCTACAAAATGTAAGAAAGTTAATATAAGGCCCTTAAACAACCTTAAAGGCTAACCCATCTCACGTCGGTACTGTATGTTTCACATTCTTACTAACCTCATAGTTCATCTTCCACTGGGTCCCATTATCGGGACTCGTCTGGCTGATGAGCTCCTGGACCTTGGCTCTCCTCAGAGGATTTTTCCCCACCACTGAGCTCGGGTCACTGGAAGTGTAGGCCTTCTTCAGAGGATTAGGGTCTTCGATCTGATTAGTGCTGTATGCACGTCTTCTCAGAGGGGAGCTCATGTTGGTCCCTGTAAGGGGAATTTCCATAATTAAACAATCACTATGCCAATGAGAAGGGCAAACAGAATAAGTAAGGATCACTCTCTTGGTTCACTGAACAAGTTTTTAATAACTAATTTGAACCGTGCCTCTAATAGCTTCTAGCTTCAGAGAACCACCAGCTAATTTGCAGAACTTTACTGTCAGAAAAAAAAAATGGAACCAAATTGAATTTTGAATATACAAGAAATAGCTCTCAAATGTATATTTCTTACAAAGCTCTTTCCAGCTATAGACTCTTTACTGTTATAGACTGCCACCTCCGGAGATGGGTTCTGTCTTTTGCAAGAATTCAATAATTCCATAATCCATCTGTGGATTGTGAACACCATCCGTGGTGGTAGCAACATTCACTAGGACAAAGGTCTTTCCAGTTCTGGATTATTACCAATTCCATCCTGTTCCACCATGCCGGGGCTGCTTTCAGACATGCTGCTCTGATATGCATCAAACATTCCTGTGCCGGATATGTCTGGGACTGGACCGTGCCCATCTGAGCCGCTCTTCCCTGATTCCTCCTCCTGACTGTGGTAGAAGACGGAGCTGGCCGACTCATTGGAGCGCATCATGCTGTAGCGCCGTCGCTTGTCCTGCAGAGAAAGAGAGAGAAAGAGAGAGATGACATTTTGTTTTTGTTTTGCTCATCACTAATGAGGCACAATAAATTAAAACTGGTATTTTAAATAAAATGTGGCGAGTAGTTAATGGTGAAGGGATAAAATGCTAAACTCAGGGATAGTTAAAAAAAGAAAGTTTCCTTCAAGCAGAACTTTTAAGTCCCAGTTAAGGGAGTGCTACTAATGAGCTGCGAATGTGAGTCCTCCCAAAGGTGCTAATCTCTGGAGTCACATAGCTGTGCTTACTCCAGTTTTTGGACGGGAGGCTTGTTGTTTTCTTCTGACTCATCTTTTTTTCATAAGGATGTTACTGCTTGCATTATGCTCTCTAACTTAATGACTTTATAACTTTTTCACATTTCCAACTTTATGACTTTAAACTTTAACTTTATTAAGTATATACTGTAAATACTGTATATGATATATAAAATAATAATAATAATAATAATAATATAAAAAGTATATTGGAATTGAATTGATTTTATTTTTATGTACATAGCGTTTTTAACAATGGTCATTGTCGCTAAGCAGCTATACAAAATCAAAAGGAAATTAGAGAAATGAGTATGAAATGAGTATGAATCAAAATGATCAGATTGTCCCGGATGAGCAAGCCGAGGGCGGTGGTGGCAAAGAAAACCCCCTGAGATGGCAATGGAAAGAAACCTTCAAAGGAACCAGACTCAACGGGGAAATACTGTACCAAAACTACACTGTTTGTCCTTTTTCCTTTTTTGTATGGCTGGAGTTTAAACCAGTTGCATAAATGCTCACCCCTTTTGTGACCTTATATACAAAAAGACCCTCCTGGCTCGATGCTCAGCTCCACTCAGTTCTGCCAACTCTGCCATCTCTGGGCACCATTTTTTACAGCTGCAGTAAATAAGGCTAGACAAGTTGGTTGCAGCTATCTTCTAATGGTTAACCTAGCCCTCTTTAGCTCAACAGAAGGCCAAGCTCAGCCATTAACCACTAAAAGCAAAACCTATTGATCTTTAGCTCTTACGAAGGGCTTAATTAGCTTTTAGCAACAAACCAAAAAAGTTCGACCTAGCAATCTTTATCTTTCAGGAAGGGCTAGGTTTGCCATTAGCGGATAACCGCTAACCGCCTTATTTAACTGTTATGTCTTTAAATATCAAGAATGTCATCATGAATAAACAATGTGGGAAATGCTTGATCGTTTTTTTCAGTCTGGAGTAATGGAGCTTTTAGAGGAGGTGCGTTAGGGAACATCTCAGTCTCAAAGACATCTGCTAAACTACTCACAGTCTTGGGATTAGAGTGGTAGCGTGTTGTGTCACACACCACGCTGTATCCGATCAGCCGGTCACCAGGAAATAGGTACGTTGTTCCAACTGGAGACAGGAGCACCTCCTTCGTCTCAGGATACAGCCATTCGATAGAGATGTCACTCAGGACTGGAGCCATGGATTTCTTTAGGCATTTAATCATCTACAAAACACATAGACAAACACGGATGAGTTCAATTCTGACTGGAAATGATCTGAATGGTAAATTCCTATGCTTTCGAAAATGAAGGCACTTCTTGTCCTGCTGTTTTAACTTAGCTGAATGAATTGTTAATTGCTAGTTCTCTAGCAAGCGCTCCACAATTTATATCCCTGCTTTAATTGCAAGGCAGTGACATTCAGAGCAGGATAAACATGTCAGCGTGAAAAGAAGAAAAAAAAAAGAAAAGAAAAAAAGAAACCTTAGGCTGCAGTCTTTCTCCTTCTCCCAGGAACTCAGCAGCGCCTCCAGAAACAGTCGCGAGGCTCTGGATAAGCCGCCTGCAGGCTCCTTGACCGATCCCGAACGTGTAGCACCTGCAAAGTAATCAGTCACGTGTCAGATCTGCTAGGTGATATCTACTCAGATAGATGGGATTTTTTCTTTTCATGAAAGAAAAAAGAAAATCTTTACAGCATCTTGTTATTTCGTGGCATGGACCTCAAAAGAGGAAATGTCTCATTTAGATATTTAAAGAAAATATCTCACCATAAAAAGAGATCATGAGCAATAAAAACAGTTAATTGTTACGCAAACATCTCAGCACTGCTAAGACATGTTTTGTTATGAGTAAAGCTTTAGAGCAAAAAAAAAAAAAAATCTCATTGTTTTGAGAAAAAGTATCTTGTTGTTACAAGGAAAGTGTCTCATTCTTGCAAATAAACACCTTATCATCATGAGACAACATTGCATTGTAGCAAGAAAACATCATAACTACAAGAATCGCATTTATGAAAAAAAAAATCTGATAGTTACAAGGCAGTATCTTTTCACTGTAAAAAAAAACACAATTAATTATTTTTAGGATAGCATTTTGCTGCTACAAGAAAACATTCTATTATTACCAGAAAACATCTGGTAATTATGAGAAAACCATCTAGTTATTTTAACTTACAAGAAAATATCATGTCATTATGAAAAAAAAACCCCTGTCATTTGGAGTAAATATGAAATGACATATCTGATCTTGTTTTGTGATATAACCTGTATTACGTTTTCTTGGAGTAACAAGTTGCTTTTCATGTAATACAAATTACAGCAAACATCATCTCAT
This sequence comes from Clarias gariepinus, assembly GCF_024256425.1. NCBI lineage: Eukaryota > Metazoa > Chordata > Actinopteri > Siluriformes > Clariidae > Clarias > Clarias gariepinus. The sequence goes on along the minus strand of NC_071121.1, from coordinate 23,694,175 downwards.
AATAGAAATTATGGACAGTAAGTTTTTTTTTTTTCAAATCAGATCCCTTATTGACACTACCACCAACACCACACATCCACGCCTAAGCTTTAATACACCACAGGACATTTCAAATGGGTGCCCGGCAGATAAAGACCCCACCGAAAATTTTGCAAATATATATATATATTTGCAGAATTTTCGGTGGGACACAGGAACTGGCAAAGCGAAAGCTGGTCAATGAAGTCCTCGAGTGTTCCTTGAACGTTTTTCTTTTTTAACTGAGCAGTGTAATAATAGGAATTATTATTATTATTATTATTATTATTATTATTATAAAGAAATATTGTGTTTATTTCTAATAGTTACAGAGTGTGAATCAGGCTTCTTAATGTATTTTGGGATGCTCATGCATATCAGATAAAGGAAAAACACAACTCAGCTTGCCCTTTAGTGTTGTCAGGGACATCTCCGAGATTCATTGGCGTTGGAGCTTGCTCATTATGCAGGGTTTGCTGATGCAAAGCAAGGACAATCCCTTATGCCGTGGAGAACTGGGCAGACTGTGTGTGTCTAATGAAATCACAGCATGGGGTTCATTCTTTAGAAGTCAAAGAGTCTGACTTGTTTGTTCCCTCTGTGTCAAGCCAGAATATTGCTTAAGGGTAGATCCATCTAATCGACTAAAACTAAATGTATATATACAGTATATATATATATACTGCATATAGATTTTGTGTATGTATGCAAGCCAGCTCTTGACCAGCAACATCCTGTTTCGTTCAATCTGAACTGGATTACAGTCGCATGCCATTTTGCACGTACACCAGCCAGGTTTGATTTGATTACACACTTGCATTATGTTCACTTGTTTTTTATCAAAAAAAAAGAAAGAAAGAAGGAAAGAAAGAAAAAATGGCAAGTGTTTTCAGTAATAAGCTCGGTCTCTTTTCATTCAAAAGAAAACCCATTGATAAATATCAAATCACAGCTTTGCTCAATTCTCAATTCTGTTTCTGATGGGTTTTCTATAAGTACAGTATATAACAGGTTTACTGTATTTAAATGTATTTATTCTAAGTGTTCGCTGTTTCTATTGTAACAACATACACTTGGTTGGAGAATAATAATAATAATAATAATAATAATAATAATAATAATAATAATAAAAACAGGTTTACAAATGTGTTATTACAATATTTAACAAAGTACTGTATAACATGGACTTATTGCTGGGGTGAAGGTAACTTCAGGGTCCAATAACCAGCTATCTGTAGTCTACAGTCTTGTTTTCTCGTACCTGATGAATCTGGCGTGACTGCGGACCAGCTCGATGACCTTCCCCGTGTTATTGATGGCTCCGTCGGTGAGGAGGAAGAGCAGGCGAGGATGACCGCGCTGCACCGGCTGCCTCAGGATCCAGTTCAGCGGGGCCAGGATGTTGGTGCCGCCCATGTCAGCCCGGATCTTCTTTATATAGTCACACGCAGTGCCTAAGCTTTCCTGTGATGCAGTGATATGTATTAAAAATATCTGGCTTGCTCATTTAATACTAATGCATTGATTTTAAGTTGATTTGAGTGAACGTTAAGCCTGAATGTACAGGTATACAGTAGCTGCCGTAGTCATAGTCATGGTGTTGTTGCACTGCAGGATGGAGGTAAAGGTTTAAGATGGGCCAAGACCTGCTTTAAGATGGTTTAAGTTTGAGATGCAAAGAAGCAACCCTTTTCCCAGTGAGTCACTAACCTAATCTGTATGTCTTTGGACTGTGGGAAAAAAACGGAGTACCTGGAGGAAACCCACCAAACATGAGGAGAACATAGAACCTCCATGCACACTGGAGGTGTGAACCACAGCACCACCATGTGCCTATTTAAATTATGATGGGAAGTTATTTCTAACACTTGTTGTTGGTCTTTCAGCTGCTCCCGTCAAGGGGTCGCTGCAGCAAACCATCCGATCCGCACAACAACTTGGCACAGGTTTTAGGCCAGATGCCTTTCCAGACACAGCCCTCCCACTTTATCCAGGGTTGGGGCTGGCACTACAAACGTTGAGACAAATTGAGACTTTGAAAGATGTAGCTGAGGCCGAGGAACTGTCAAATCCGGAATATACACACCATGATTAACCTTCCGTCATTTCTATCTCTTGAAATTTTCCCCCATTTTGTACAGAATGTATATCTGGAGACACATACTGTATATAGATATTTTATGGATAAGGATATTTGGAGCACTAAACAGATTATACAGAAGATACAGATACAGACAGTGGCATTGCATTATAGCCTGAAGACTATAGCGTGAATCATATTACAAGGATAAATGGTTTGAAAATTGATTTTGGCAACACTACAGGAATTTAATCAAGAAACGTTTTGTCTTGGGAATCTGACATTTTGCCATTTGCTGCATAAGCTGTACAGAAGTGTTTGAGCCACAAATGCCAAGATTATTAATAATGAATGAACATAAGCACCAAGAAGAAGAAAAATTGCAAAAGCCCTTTTGCGCAATCATTCTTCATTTACAGCAATAGCATTTTTAGGCTTTTCTCCACACAAAATAAAAGCTACTGTACTGCTGAACACTATTAAAACACCAAATCAGATCGTGGTGTTTGTTTGTTGTTTGTTTGTTGTTTGTTTGTTTGTTTGTTTGAGTTGTAGCTCATCATCAGTACTGTACCTCATCGCAGCTCTGACTGCTGGCAAACACCGGTTTAAACGTCGAACCGAAGCCGATAATATTGAACAGGCAGGCCGGGAACAGGCTTTTCAGAATCACCACCATGGCATCCTGGCAACACAAACACCAGGAATGAATGATTGCCGAGAAAGGGACGAAATAAAAGCTGAATAAGGTGGGTACGAAAGGAAAAGGACAGAGGAAGAACCAAGAAAAGGTCAAAGCTGCCACTCAAGAGCTATTCTTTATATCTCAATACAACAATAAATAGTAACTGTGCAGATGTCACTGTATTGTAGTATATTAAAGCTTATATTGACCAGCAGCGCCAACGCATGAAGTCATGCGCGCGCAAGAAAGGTGAAAGCACTAACAAGCTAAAGAACATACAATGGTTTTAAAAAGTGTTATTTTACAAATGTGGTATTTATGCCACTTTCCGTACAACTTCAATCTGATTTATGCACATGTATTAAAATCTGTAAATGTTCAATCCAGAATGCATTCAAAGCTCAAAAAAGCCAAAGAGTTTAAAAAGTATAAAACTTTTTATAAAACTAGGGTCAATACAGTATCTATCTATCTATCTATCTATCTATCTATCTATCTATCTATCTATCCATCCATCCATCCATCCTTTCATTTATCTTTTAAATTCAATTTTTGTGCAGTCTGTCGCAAAAACAACATTTGTTCAGATTTTTCTTTCCTTTAATCCACATCACTTATTTTAATTCAATGTAAAGAAATGTGGGACGTCTCAAGACTTTTGCACAGAACTGTACATCAATTTATTGAAGTTGATCGGACAAAACTATCAATAAACCAGGCACTTATAATATCTTGTGAAGATATTCGATATGGATAATAAGGTACAACAAGTGCAGCAATGGGTTGTCTCAGAATTAAACTATTTATTTTATGACTTCTGTTTAAAAATATTCATAATTCTGTTCAATCATTTTTTTTTATGTATTCTTTCTATTAAAAAGCCACATAAAACACAAAATTGGCGACGCCGTACAGTGAGGAATTTTCACGTAGCTGTATACTGTATATTAGCGCGAATCATTTCACAAGGATAAATGGTTTGGAAATTGATTTTGGCAACACTACAAGAATTTAAGCAAGGGAGGTTTTGTCTTGGGAAATTAAACGCTGACATTTTGCCATTGCTGCATAAGCTGTACAGAAGTGTTTGAGCCACAAATGCCAACATTGTTAATAATGAATGAGCGTAAGCACCAAGAAGAAGTAAAAGTCCTCATTCATTATCATTCATTATTTACAGCATTAGCATTTTTAGGTGAAAAGTTTCCTCCAGCAAAAATCTAAGCTAGTGATAAACACTTTAGTTTGGAAAAAACACTAAATCAGATTGGAGTTATTAGTATATATCGCCGTATATGGGTCGCTAAACCACACTTAATAAACGATAAAGACGTTCTTATGGAAGGATTTATGGTCAGAAAATAGTCTGCAATTTTTTTGTGGACACCGAACACATACTATGTGTAACTGTGTTGCATGAAGGTCAGATTTATTTATACATGCTGTCCAACCGTCAGACCTGTAAAACTCTAAGACAGCACCTTAATTCTGTTTGGCTGAGAATGAATCATGTGTTTGTCTCGGTGGATTGCTCTCTTTTTGGCTCTGGCTGCAGTAGAGTGACCCGGTCCTATGAGGGTGACTATTGTGGTGGCAGAACAGGACCGTCCTCGCGCAGACACAGAATGAGTCATCATTGCTTCATGCGTCACACGGCCCAGCCTCACACACTCCAGCGCATGGTTAACATTTGCTCCCTTCACCAAACACTCAGACATAATCACTCATGTGGCTTCAGGCGTGCTCTGACCAACACCGTCTGATATTTCACCTGCTGCTCTTTTATGAGGGACTACTTTAATAGCTTCATTAGAGCCAAGCAGAATCCTAATGATACTCACATTTTAATGAAATTATAAAAAAAAATATGCTTGTATTAGGCTCAGTAAAGCGGTAAATGCAAAGCAGTTAATGTGTATTAATGGGATGCTGGAGTGTTTTTCAGCCTAAGCTCTATCCACTCTATTCGTAACAGAACACAGTTATAAGAGTTAAAAACTCCCCTTAGTTCTCTATATAACCCTCTGCTACACTAATGCACTTATCCCTACATTGCTTGGATACCATCAAGGTAAAAGGTTTTCTCAGTACACCAAAGCCATAATTGGAATGCCTGCTTCACGTCTGAGATGCTAGCCTCCCAGGAACTCCTTGTAGTGACTCAAATGTGGGAATGGCTTGAAGCAGGGTCAGGACTAGAACTCCCAGCCGAGTTCCTGTAATGTGCAAGTGGTCTCAGTCTCTTCCACAAGTTATCGGTTGATTTTCAAGGATCAGACGTTTCACTCGCTGAATGTTCATGAGAACGACTACAGAGGGTCTAAGCCCCCCTGGCCAGGATCTTCATTAGGTTTCAAACAATATCCACCAAATGCATGTCTTTGGTCTACACACCAAAGATGAGCTTACAAATGTAAAGTATTTAGCAAATTTATAGTTTTTTTTAACGCTACCTTTAACAAAATTCAACTTTAACAGGCATTTTGAGAAACTTTTTCCTTTGCTTACAAATTCCCAAATATATTATGTACCATTCTTACACAGATTTCTTATTCATGGTACATAGTTTTATGTAGTATTGAGGAATAGTTCTCTAGCCTTGTTGAAAGTTTTGGTCGTTCATTTTCAGTCCTTCTCCCTGTACTGACCAGAATGTTGTTTGCTGCACAGTGACCTATGAATCATTTAGGCATACAAAAATCCACCTAACCTAAGGAATGAACCAGTGTGAAACAGATGCAGATGATGACAGATGATCAGGCCGGTGATTAGTAGACTGGTGATGCTGAATGATGCTGAGTTGTTGGAACTGACGAGAGGGGAAATGAGGTCGCTACTGAGGTTGTTAAATATTTTCCTGAAGAATCATTAAAGTACCTATCTATCTACCCATCTATCTATCTATCTATCTATCTATCTATCTATCTATCTATCTATCTTTTTAAATTGTATTTTTTACAGTAACAGTCAAAAGTTTGGACACACCTTCTAATTCAATGTTTTTTACTTAATGACTTATTTTATACATCCTAAAACAATGTCAAAACTATGAAATACCATGTATGGTATTAGGTAATTAAGTAACAACAACTACTATAGTCAGTTGTTATTTTAAGACAGGATAGACAACTGTTCTGGAACAGTTCTTGCAAGAACAGTATTGTGCTTTTGCAAAACCCATCAAGCACCATGTCTCTCATGAAGACCGTCCCAGGAAAGCAAGACTAAAATGTACCTCGGCTGCAGGAGAAAAGTTCATTTAGAGTCACCAGCCTCAGAAATCACCAATAAACAAACAGCACCTCAGATTAGAGCCGAAAAGGAAATACAAATCAGGAAAGACTATGGAATTAGAAGGGGTGCCCAAACTTTTGACTGGTGGTGTAATTACTAGTAAGACCTCATTTGGACTCACCATAACCCTGACCCTTATTTCGTCTTGGTGTACAATCATATTGTATTGTATTCCATCAAATATATATATGAATCTAACAAAAAAGATTCGACTGGGTTGGCTTACCTTAACCCGGCTCATATTGACACCACTCATGCTCCCACTGCGGTCAATAAGGAAGATAAACTCCCCCTGCACCTTACGCAGGTCAGACGTCTTGGACTGCAGGTCAGGGCAGAAGTTAAGCATAACCACAGGGTTGTGAAGAATGTCTTTATGGAGCCTTTTATGGATGATGTCCACCTGTACAGAGCATGAGACCAGCACAAATCAGGAGCGTCTGCTTCCAACAACATCACACACATCTTGTTTAGAGGCTTTTGTGGTTTTTGTGGCTTGATCATCAAATCGAGGCCGTAAAATTCGGAACTGTGTATGCAACGGAATCTCATAAAAAGAGATGAGCCTAGTTAATAATTCAGACTCTTCTGAGCGAACAAGTAGTAATTACCCTTTTCACCAGTCCGCATTCTTGCATTTTTTATGTTTGTGTATGCTAATTCACCGGTAATGCAGCAATGAAACTGCGTCACATCAATGTCTGTGGAATTTAACACACTCCACCTATTAATGTATCTCAAACCCAGAAAAAAATAGCAAATAATCCCAATAGCCCCAAGCCCTGAAATTTATATCGTTAGTGATGATTTATATAGAATTCGTCTTTTTTGCAGTTCATAGTCGTTCCTGATTCACTGTCAGATTTAAAGCTTTTTATTATCGGTGTAAACATAATGAGGGGAAGAGGCAGATAACACACTTGTTATGCTGCCCTGTAGGTAGAAGCAGCATGTACACTCCATCGGAGACCTCTGATAGTTTCCATAGAAACCCCCTTTTCACAGCGATCATATTTACAGCTGAATGTTCTCAGCCTCCTGTTGAGGAACAGCAGTCACTTAAGGATCTAATTGAACCTGCCTTCTCGCAGGTCTTACTCAAGGTTACAGCAAAAATGTTCAGGGAGTAGTTTCGACTAAGTTATGATTGACTCCTCCTCCGATTTTGCTCCTTCCAAAATAGTGCATGAAAAATGCTTAGTGCTACGTTATCTTTTTGTCGGTCTCTTTCTCACTTTCTTTTCATTGCTGGAGTCCTTCTTGATGGCCTTGATGTAGTCACTCCTTCCCTTCAGATGTTCGTCATACTCCTCTAGTGTCATGTCTCCATCCTCGATAAGTACATGTGGCAGGTGTGGCTCTAGGGACAGCAGAAGGAAAGGAAAGTAGACTTCAGAGTGGCACTAATCAGTCTCCTTGAAACACTTAGTGAAAAATAATCAGTTGATAATATGCTAAAGGAGCGCGGAAATTAGTTAGAGTTCTCGGGGGACTCTTCAGTAAGGTCTGTTCAGGGTTTAAACAGTTTTAAGACGTTAAAGTCTTGGACTGTTGGGTGACTTTCTCACCTGGTGACCTCTTATTTCCCTATAATAATTATAGGTTTAGTAATTGTATTAGAGCAGAGTAATCACAAAAATGTGGGCCTGGTTATTGAAAAATAATAATAAATATTTGCTACCTGAATGTACACCGATCAGCCATAACATTAATTCCATTAACCTTATAACCAGCTATGTTCCCCCAGGGGTATGGATCTTTATGTGTGTGTGTGGGGATGGGTGGGATGCTTGGATGCTGTGGTGCACTGGGTGTTCTGGTGCCTTTCTGTCAAGGCCAACATTGATTATTATTTTATTTTTTTTGGTGATTTGTGCTGCATTGGCTTTATTCAATGGGATTGGACTGGATGGGCTGGCCTTTGGTCCCTGTGGGCATAATAGCGCCATGGTCACCCATAATCCTATCACCAGTTTACTGGTATACAGTATACAGTACTGTAATTGATGATCATTGTTATTTACTGTACTTCACCTGTCAGTGGTCACAATTTTATGGCTGATCAGTGTATGATACCAGTCAAATATTTGGACACACCTTGTAACAACAACAACAATAACAACAACATAAACAACAGACGTTTTTTTTTTTTTTTAAGATATGAAGGTCAGCTGTTCTGGAATAGTTCTTGCAAGAACAATATTGTCAAGTGGATCAGCGAAACGCATCGAGCACCCTGGCTCTCATGAAGAGCATCCCAGGAAAGCAAGACCAAAACTTACCTCCGCTGCAGTTCTAACCCCAGAAATCACCAATTAACAAACGGCACCTCAGATCAGAGCCATTATGAAGGATTTACAGAGCATAAGTATCAGAAACATATCAACATCAAATGTTCAAAGGAGATTATTGTATAATTTAGATGGCTTCAGAATCATTTCATAATGTAAAAGGAAAGAAAAATCAGGAAAGAACATTGAATTAGAAGGTGTGTCCAAACTTTTGACCTGAAAGTTTATGGAAGAACTGAGACCGATTCCAATTAGCCATTTACTGTACACATGTTTTTTTTTTTTGCATTCTACTACTAATACAATGTATTATTAAATACTGCGTACATTCTTCATATATAATTTTACTCGACCATATTTGTTAAAAATAAAAAAGATATTTACCTGCCCAGATAAATTCCCCTTAAGAGCGTTTACTCATTGCTCTGTTTAACCATTTTAAGATAATAATAAAAAAATAATTTAAAAAAACGTAAAAAACACCAATAAATTTCTACAGTCAAGGAAGAATGTAATATCGAGTGCCAATAGAACACTCCCTCTGACAGTCCACATGATGTCAAGGCTTGTATGATCTCACCACTGAATAACCTCTCTGGCTCGACAGTGTAATGGACTTTGTGACACCGATAGTATTCCCCAAACACCTACAGCGTGTGAGTCAGCATGTCAGGATATATTAGTGCCATTATTAGTACTCCTAACACATGCTGAGGTGGCACCGGGATCAGTGAACAGATTGCTTTACGACTGGCCATCTGTAACTTACAGGAGAAAAAGGAGATTTACCAGAAATAAGGATATAAAAATGGGTTTTATTAATTTTTCGATAGGATTTCTTACCTGAGAAGCCATAATTTGGGGGATTTAAAAAAAAAACTTTAAATTGTGATTGACATGTCTTGGAACTTATTGGTCTGGACATCAAATAAGGCATCGTGGGCATCTTGAAGGATGCTGCCAACAAAATTCACTGGAAGCCTGATGAGAAAGCACCAGATTGATTTTTCTCGAAAGATGAAGGTCAGGATGAACAAGTTGAAGGGGGACAAAAAGGTAATAAGGAGACATGTGAAAGCAGAAAAGCAAGAGTCTTGCTCTGGGCTGCCTGAAAACAACCAAACTGAAGCCCACACAAAGAAGAATCCAATAAGAATGATAGTGAGGATGATGTTTCAATATTTTTGATCTAATAACAGCCCACGCCTGGTGTGGGTGTTCAGGAGATTTAAGAGGGATACAGGGAAGCCCGAAGGCTGAAAGTGCTCATCTGTGGTCATTTATATCCAGTTTGGGGAGCTGCATAAAAATAAAGGCAACCTGTAAAATTCCATAATGTTGGGATGGCGTAGGCATCCACACATATTCAGGAGATCCATAACGGGAGGTGTTGAAGACGGTAAAGACGACGGAGGACACCAGCAGTGCGACTAAACAGTGGCAGCATGCAAGTACCAGTGGAATTAAAATAAAATCTACGTCCTATAGAAATAACGGTCGACTAAAAAACAAAAAAAACAACAATAAAAAAAACGCAGTGGATCCTCAGACTTTCCTTGGAAACCTGTAGCAAAACAGCACTCCATAAGAGTGGCTTTATTTTTCAAATACCTGCACCGAATCCCATCTGGAGACCTCAGTAATGAGCAGGAGAGTAGGGAACATAAAAGCTCATCTCTCTGCTGGAAACCTGAAGAAAAGTGTATTATAAAATGAATAACACCATCTGTATAACAAGACTGCACTCTCCATCTGTTTGACTGTGCACAGTGGAACTTGGAACTTGGACAGCTGTTGACAGCATGAAAGAAAAAAGCTCAGTGTAAGACACATCAAGATAAAAGCCAGAATGGATTCCTACTGTCGTAGGGATGGAATTGACCAGGCGATGAGTGGTACCTGGATGTATCGCTTGGCCTTTAGGGCTTTCAGCAAATTAAAGAATCTTGTTTCTTGTGACCCGACAGTCCTTTAAGTGTCTCCTGGAAACTCCAAGAAAGCCATTATGTGCATTTTACCAGAAAGTGGAGCCACTTTCCCATAGAGGCCAAATTGTTGGAGGGCTGCAAAGATAGTTGACCTAAAGATTCTTGGTCCCCTCTGTGAGTAAATTATTGGTTTCTTCTCTGGAGTTCTTTCATAGGAACCGTTGCCCTTCCCCAGGTGGCTGAGCAGCCAGCTCTAGGAAAAAGCTCCAAATTACTTCAGTTTAAAAGAAAAGCAAAATACATAGATTGCTTTTCCCAAATAATCCTCAAAATAATCTTCCTTGGCTGTTAGTGAACTACATGTTTATAATGTAGACTGAAAAGAAATTGCCACAGGCAGGACTATTGTTAAAGGATCTTTCTGAATGGACTTTATCAAGGCAACATATTCACAAAAATTTGCCAACTGGTAAACACTTACCCTTTTATTGAAGACAGCTCTTTGTTGACAGTGATGTCTTCAAAAAAAGGATAAGTGTTTACTGTATGAATAAATAGCATTTTGTAGATGTAGTACAAACTGAGAAAGATGAGTGAATCTATGACTACGCCAAGTACAGACTGCACTTGTCTAGTAGCGTTTACAATTCTTCTTTGAAATAGCTTTCTCAAAAGCTATTAGGTTTCATAAAAAAACATTTAAAAGGATCTGTGTGGGACGCTTTACTGCTGAGCATGGCTGCTTCTACCAAAGTGCTAAATTACACCTACCTGTTCTTTTCTTGTTTGTTTGTTTAGCAAACGTAAATTACATGACGTGTACTGTATGTGATTATAGTTATGGTTGCTTGTATAGCACATACCACTGGGATAAATGAGGATTTCCACAGGGCAGTCATAGGTGTATTTGTCTGCCAGGGTGACCACAATGCTGGTTGCAGAATGGGCGGAGGGGTCAGCGTCCGCCCGGATGGCGTGAGAAGGGCTCTCCACTCCTGTACAGGAAAACCTCAGTCTTACAATATATAAAATTTATTATATTTACCAAGTGGGTTTGTTAAATTAAGTAGTCAGTCATTATTAGTCTTACAATTAGTGTATATACATACAGTATTTACAAATATGCAGAATATAATTGTCCCAGTGGCCATTTCGTAAATAAGTAAACAAGAACAAGAGGGAAACAAAGTAAAATAAATAGTAACTGTGTCAAGATCTAGTGTTGAGTAGTCCTCTATGGATATATGCAAGTGTAAATGGATAAAGTGAAAGTCCAGTATATACAGTAGTCCATAGCATTATTGTTGGAATTTAGTAGGATTTGACGGATGATTAGTTGAATAGTGCCCTTTATCCAATCAACTAACCAACCTGCTGTCCATCCATTTATCAATCCATCCATCCATCTATCCACCCAACCATCCAATTAACCAACTAACCAGTTGTTTTCTGTCCATCCAATAATCCAAGCATCTGTTTATCCATCCATCCTTCCATCCATCCAACTATCTATCAATCCATCCTCCCAACCGACCAACCAGCCATCTCCTGTCCATCCAGTGATCTACATTTCTGACCTTTAAGCTTTACATCCATCTACTCAACCAAAAAAACAGCCGTCTTCCATCCTATTATCCAAGCATCCAACCTTTCATCTTTTCACCCCCCCCTAACAACATATCTAACCAAATATCCTTTCTGTTTGAGTGGGCTTTGTAGTGTTTGACCACTGATCGGAGGGTCCCAGATTCAGACCCCACTATTACAAAGTTGCCACTGTTAGGACCTTGAGCAAGCCCCTTATCCCTGACCTGCTCAGATGTCAAATAAAATAAAAATATAAGGTGCTCTAAATAAAGGTGTCTGTTGAATGCTGTAAATATAAAAGTAGTATTACATTTGCAAGTAAGTCAAATGAATGGGTGGTTGGAACATTAGGTGTGTAGGAGATGGCATCCAACCAACCATCAGCCATTGTATATTATACCCAATGTTTTAACCATCCAACCAACCAACCAACCAAACATCATCTATTTGACCATCTTCCATCCATCTAATCCACCATCTTTCTGACCATCCAATCATCTGTCAATCATCTGACTATTTATCTGCCATCTGTTCAGAAATCCATTAATTCACAGCCACCCATGATGAATATCATTTCTCTGAATATCCACAACTCATATTGTCTAAGCAAGCATGCACTATTCATCTATCCACTCGTCATCCATTTGCCATCCAATAATCAGCAATCTAACCAATATCTCCCCATCAAGCAACCACCTACTGTATTTGAATATTTTGGTATTTTTTTCTCTGTCCATTTCCATACATCAATTAATTTATCAGTTTATCTATCTATGCCAGTATAAGTAATATTCTGACCTGCCAGTAGATATGGTCCTCTGATCTCTAGCTGAAAGTTGAACTCGTAGTCAATGGAGTTGATAGACTCCTCCTCCAGTAGACAGGACAGACACAGTTGGTTGCTTGAGGCCATCTGCTCATGAGAGCCCAGAGCACAGTGGTGTCTCTCTCTCCTTGGTCAGAAACAAAAAAAATAATCTTACACACCACTGCTTATCAAGCTAAGTTAAATCATTTTTATTAGATAAGAGCAAGAATGCCTAACTAAGAATTTAGAACTCGTACTGTTTGCATAAAACAGACGTGTTAAACACATTTGACCAGTGGGAAACTTTTTCATCGTTAAACAGAAAAGCATAAATAGCTAACAAGTACTGTTGATGTCCTACTTCCGGCTTGTGCTGGGAGAGAAAGCCTGCTCCTCTTTAATGGAGCGCTGGACCCTTGGAGTGCAGACAGGCGGCGAGGTGACCCGGATGCCGCCATTTGGAAGGGTGCAAAGCTCATAAGAGGTGCTGACCAACACATTCACAGTCTCCAGAGGTGGAATAACCCCCAGATTTACCACCAACACCATGCTCTCCAGATCTTCATCAAGTACCACGTGACCTGCGGGACAATCAGAAAGTACTAGTAAGGGTCCAATCAAATTGATGTAATCAGTATGTTCTATTACCTTTAATGAGCAAGTGAAGTCAGGTCACTGAAGGATGATCTCAGCCCTCGCCCTTCCCACAGTTTTTATTAAGATACTGTATGATACCCATGCTCTACATCAGCAGTTTGAAAAGATTTATGGACGAAGATAGAATACTTCAATATTCTACAAACCATTTTTTAATTTAACAAGCACTTAAATGGCAGTGACTCAAAGGACGTTCTGGAGGAGGTCAAAACATGGCACAATTTAAGGGCAGGTTTAAAAAGAAAAGAAAACAATAAAATCCCACCATTGTCACTCTGTAAGTTTCCATTGGTTGCTGTGCAGCAGTCGAAGTAGCAGTCTTCGATTTTTGCCTTGTCTTTGATCTGCAGTGTTATTATCTGGCTGGATATCATTGCCTCAAAGCCCACCACCACTGAGCCCTCCTCCAGCGGGTAAATGAAAATACCTAAAAAAAAAAAAAAAAGGAAAGGAAAGAAAAAAGAAAGCAAATAAACGGATGCCCACCTAAAAACAACATGTTCAAACATTAACTCATCTCTTCTATTAACATACAACATACAATATAAAGTAAAGCATTCAATTGTTTTTTATTAAATAATATACCAGTAACAAGTTACAGTAAGTGAATGAAAAAGCTTTAAATACGTTTCTTTTTTAACTGACAAAGTGGATGCTATTTCAATATACATAAATTCTGGTTGCATCTGCCTGCTGTATTTCATAATTAAATTTATTGATGCTGATCCAGAAAATTTAATTAAAGACGCATTCACTCTTTGTCTATATGGCTTTATCTGGTATACAGGGTTGCAAGGGACCTGGAGCCCATGAGACAGGGTACGCACATACCGCACACACACACACACACACACACACACACTCATTCACACAATTCGGGAATGGCAGTTAATCTAATCGGCATGTCTTTGGACTGTGGGAGGAAACCGGAGAACCCGGAAGAAACCCATCTAGCATGGGGAGAACATGCAAACTACTGTAGACCCAAGGTGGAAATCGAACTCATACCCTGGAGGTGCAAGGCGACTGTGCTGTTCAGCTCATCAGGTGATGGGTTCTAATCTTAAATAAAGTTAAAGGCAACATGACTTCGAACCTCCAACCCTCTGAGCAGCCTCTCCCACCTCAGCAACTAGACCTAACACACTCCCCACTGACAACCAATTAACATCTTTCTTTGTAACTTGTGCTTTGTGCTCTGAACGCTTGCTAATACCAGAAGAAAAGTCACTTTTATTTAATCCTACATATATATATATATATATACATATAGTCAGGACATAGTCTCCAGCAGCTGCCTCATTGAAGCTTTCGATTTATGTTTCTGGCATCTGGAGGGAAAAAAAAGAAAAATGAACCTAAAACACTTTCTGGTGTTGTTGCTCCAGAAAACAGCAGTGGATTTGCTACACTGCGAGATCCCCCTGCACTATGACTGAGGCTCTATCCATCACTCTGATTCCTTTTTTCCTTTGAGGATTTCACAGGCTAATGCTGTAAAGCTACTACGCCTGACATCAACAAGCTTTCCCTAGATAGACTGAGGCTGCCAAAGGAATGTCTACTGTCTGGCCCAAATGACTTCGTGACTGCTCGGAGGGTAGCCGAAGTCCAGGCTACGCATTCAAGCGCATCCACTTGCCAGAAAAAAAATGAGTCATACTATATAGACCAAAACAGCATCTTGTTGTAGAGTATTAGTTCTGTAAGTAAACGCATCACATATTGTTTTGTAGTTAACTTTTATGCACATTTGATTTTGCATTGCTGGTAGAATTTGAAAAAATATATGTATTACACTAAGGTCATATCAGGTCATGTCACCCGATCAGTACTATAAAAAATACAAAGTATGTCAGATCTCTATCATCGCTGTGGTGAAGGCAAAGACGGGTCGCACCTTCTATGGGATGATCCTCAATGTTTTCGTACGTCATGGAGGCCGTCATGGCCAGGGTGTAACCCCGGACGCTGGAAGTGATGTCAGAGACGCTGAGTGGCAGCGCGGTACGCTTGGCCTTGTTAATCAAGCCTGGCATGGTTGCAGACTGGCAGCTGTTCTTTCACACACACAGAGCTGCGCTGGGGGACGTCTCTGAAAACACAAAAAGTCACAAGCTGACATTTTTGTATTTATTGCAGCATTTCTGCCTTTGTCTATTTATTCATATAATTAATTACTTATGGGACTTACCACACATTCGACTCATGACCACTTTATTATGTTCATGTGCATTACAGTCAATTTGTTTATTACTTTAAAATAAAGTACGGAAAGGAAATAAAGTAATAAACAAAATGTATGCCCACCTAAAATACTACTGTATTTTGTGTAATTTAATGGTATTTGCTTAAATTTTATGTTCCATCAAATGTTGTAACAAGCAAGTTTCGTATACAATCAGTAAAAAAAACTCTATCTGTCTGTATGTTTATCTGTCTGTCTGTCTGTCTGTCTAGCTGTCTGTCTGTCTGTCTATCAGGCTTTCCCCTTTTTCAGTAATGATTCAGATTCGAATCACGGCATGGATGAAGTCTGTCCACGGAACACTTGACATGAAGAAGGAATACACCTAGTCCACCTACATGATTTTGAAAGGAGAACCAAAACCAAAATATTTACAGGGAAACAGAGAGGACATTGACGACTTGATACAGGCTCAGGACTGAGGACCCTGTTCCACCATATGCAGACATACTACCAGTCAAAAGTTCCGACACACCTTCTAATTTCGTGGTAGTTCCTGATTTGTGTTTCATTCTACATTGTAAAACAAAGGTCAAAAAGGTCCTCATGAGAGACAGTTTCATCATAGTGCTTGAAGGGTTTTACAAATGCACTCAACAATGTTCTTACAAGAACTATTCAGGTCTTAAAATAATAATTGACCGTTATTGTTGTTGTTTGTGTTATTTCATAGTTTTGAAATGTAGGAAGTAATAAACAAAACAAAAAAGCTTGAATCAGAAGGTGTCTCCAAATTTGTTAACCCGTAACTCTAAGTTGTTAAAGAAGATTAAGAATGCTTAATGCTCTGCTTGCTTAAATCATTTTTAAAAAGCCAACAAGGAGAGATAATCAGCTTTTCTTCTTATCGTTAACACTTACGTTCACAGCGCTAATGGCGGGTGTAATTATTACGTTACATTACATTCTGTCCTGTTTTAGCAGCACTGTTACATTTGATCCCACGTCCAATTGCTGATGGGACCATCCTGTTGTTTTCCTATTCTCCATACAATCAAGTGATATATATATATAGATATATAAATTATTTTTTTTACATTTTTATTATATATAAGACTAATATGTTTCCTCTTCCTTTTAAATAAGCTGCCTTAATTGCATGTGACAGAAATGTATCTCTCATAACCTAATCCCTCGGCCAGGATAAGGCAAGCGATGGCAGCTGAAGATTAAACATCTCTCCGAGCGCTTATCATAGAGCAACATCGGCATCCAGCATCTCCATCATCCATCCAATGCACCTTTCAGCCAGCAATAACTCGTGCACAGAGGAAGCATTGTATTACACACAGCATATTGAGAAGGAGGGAAAGAAGGGACAGAGGCGATGCGTTTAACCGCTCCACTTTGGTAGTCTGTGCCAAGAGTGCCATCATGTGTCCGGAGAATGTGCGTCTGAAACAAAGCAGGTGCCTCGTAATCTGATTCGGCTCTGAGATTTTGTGAGCAGGCAATTTAATGGAGAGGCATGCCACAGAAACCTATATTTATCCAGAAGTCTGATTCAATTACAGCATCCCTGTGATGACATACGTGTGTTTGAAACATGAGCAGGACATGGGGGGGGGGGGGGGTGGAAGGATTTCAGAGAAACAGGAGGTCTAGGAAAACCCAGAGTGTGACTCAGTTCCTCTGCCAGGAGTCTCAGCTGACTGACCCAACGCACAGTCTAATGAAAGGTCTCCACCGTCTAATATAAACCCCTGGACCCCTGCGTCCATTCATGCTGAGAGACAAAAACACGCTGCAGAAGTCACCTGTTGATCCGTGCTGCGTCTTCACATCACACCAAGCTTCCTAGACACCACCGATAGTGCTTTTTTTTTTCTTTCTTTTTTTTTTTTTTACAACCTAAATTAATTCAATACATAGTATTGAATTTCTCTAGTATGCAGTAAAAGGATTTAGCATGCCTGGTCTGATCTTGCACATTCTATAGTCTTTCATTGCACTTACCACTTTGCACTTTCAGATAAAACCAAAACCAAAAAAAAAAAAAAAAAGGAGCAGGCTTACCTCACATTGGTGTTAAGATGCTGGAGGAAATCCTTTTCTAATACTTGCAAGGTTTTTGTGACAGCAGCATGAAAAGCAATCCTTTTGCTGTGTCTTTGCTTCCTGTTTTCTCTCTGTCTCTCAGTCAGTGAGTGGCGTGAAAGCACCAGCAGCTGTCACAGGTGGTTGAAACTCTGAATTAAACCACTCTCACAAAAACAACTGAGAGAGGGAGACAGAGAGACAGTGCGTGTGTGTGTGTGTGTGTGTGTGTGTGAGTGTGCGTGCGCGTGAGCAGCAGCAGCTGCAACCCCACCGATGCAGCCGCTCGCCACAGCAACATGTGGTTATAAAAAGTAGCTCTTGGTCTGGGGATGGAGTTGGTGCTGATGATGGGGTGATGCTGAGAGAACGATGCAGAAAAGGATGTGGACGTGTGTCTCATTCAGCAGCATAACATCCCCCTGATTACTCCATCCCCTTTTTCCCTGAGCCTCAGCACCACCTAGTGTGCCCTCCTCCCCCTCCTCTTCCTCACCTTCCTCCTTCTCCTCCTCCTCCTAGGCTGACCACAATCACTGATGAGGGCACCTATTTGTGCGTCGTTTTTGATCAATCTGAGCTGGAATGAAAGCCAGCAGCATGCAAAGAGAGCACAGTATCATTTTGGCACAGAAAAAAAGAAACATATGTTTTGTTTAATTGCCTCCCCCACTCCTCCCCCCTTTTACTCTTTTTACATTTTTGCCACTGTGGCTGATTTGATCCATCTGTTTTTTTTTTTTTTGCACAGAAGGTAACCATGACAATCAATATGGACCCTCTAGAGCTTCTTAAAGACAACAGGTTGGTGTGTGTGTGTGTGTGTGTGTATATATATATGTATGCATGTGTGTGCCTGTGTGTGTGTGGAAGAAGGGCTTATCAGAGCTTTTACAATTAAATTAAACCGCTCTCTCTTTCCCTTTCTCTTTTTCTCTCTCTTTCTGTCTGTATCTCTCTCTCCTCCCTCTCTTTCTTTCTCTTTCTCTTAATAACAACCCACACAACTATACTATAATTTGTCAGTTCTTTTATACATACTGTAATGCATGACGCTACTTACCCATTAATCATCAGCAATAAAAGTCTTCATCCGACATGAGATTATTATCAAGAATGTCAAAAGCATCTGCCCTCAGCGTCTCATCTCTACATCTAGTTACAGGCGGAACATCTCCGCAGTGATATGATTGCCTATTATTGTCTTTATATATAAAAAGCATTAATCACAGCACAATATGCTATTTCTTGTTGAATAATATCTCTTGTAATTCTTACAGTATGTGTCTGATATGTCTGATCAGGGTCACATTCACTTAATAGGAACTCTATATACTGTAAGTACCAACTGTAGGCAGAACTTCCTTCTTTGTAGCCTACCTACTGTAAGGTTTGAAATATTCCTCTGAGATTCTGGTCCATGTCAGCATGACTGCATCACATAATTGCTGCACATTTGTCAGCAGCAGATTACAAGCAGGAAGGTGCTCCGGTGAATTCTGTCCTCGTTACAAGGGAGGCCTGAAATTATTCATTCAAGAAACCAGGTTAAGACATGTGTTAGAGTGAAAGGGGTAGTTAGAATATTCATAATACACATCTCCAGATGCTTTAACCAAGACAAACCTCTACATCCTATTTGCACAAGAAATACATTTACATTTAGGCATTTGGCAGACGCTCTTATCCAGAGCGACTTTTTTTTATCTCATTATACATCTGAGCAGTTGAGGGTTAAGGGCCTTGCTCAAGGGCCCAACAGTGGCAACTTGGTGGTTGTGGGGTTTGAACCTGGGATCTTCCAAACCGTAGTCCAATGCCTTAACCACTGAGCTACCCCTGGCCCAGAAATAAATACTGATCTGTATGTTTGTTTAAGCATGGTGGTTTAGTGGTTCGATTCCTTCTTCAGGTCTGTGAGCATGGAGTTTGCATGTCTCACCGTGCTTGGTGGGTTTCCTCCGGGTGTTCTAGTTTCCTCCCACAGCCCAAAGAATGCATTTTAGGATACTTGGCGCTCCCAAATTGCCTGTAATGAGTAGGTCAGTGTGTGTGTGTGTGTGTGTGTGTGTGTGTGTGCCTATACCTTGCGATAGATTAGTACACCGTCCCTGGTGTATTCCGCCTAGAGATCCTGAGATCGACCTCTGGCGACCCTGTGCAAAATAAGTGCTATAGAGTCTAAGTGAGAGTGGGTTCGGGCGGTTTGGGTGATGTGATCTTATATAGTTCTGGTTCTACACCATATGTTGCAGATTGCCGATCCTGGACCTGGAGAACCCTTTCTCCTTTTATTCCTGCTGATTCAATAGGTACAGTAATTAATGACACGTTTTGAGTTGACGTGCTTGTATTGAGCAGAGATTATACTAAGCTTGTGTTCACAGTTGTAGTTCGGTTCTCTTGGTTCGGACTGAAGCATAAAATGCTGCATTAGTTCTAAAATAAAAACTGGCCAAAGGAACTCGATTCAGTGAATCGAATCATTTGTTCCGGTTCACTAATCTGAAACGGCTCATTGCCAGTTCATCCTAGACTGGACAATAAATTGGATGTAACATAGTTTTATTGAATTGTAATTCAATATCAAGGAAGAAGAAGAAGAAGGAAAGATTCAATTATGTGACTCGATTCCGAGAGAGGTATTTAGCTCGAAGAGTCGCTAATTTTTTAAAGAGTCGGTTCAATGAATCGATTCGTTCATGAACGACACATCAGTCATGTAGTAATTTCATCTGCCTTTAGACTTCCGAATAAGTCTTCATAGGCTTTTAGACATTTCTCAGATGAAGTGATTTTATTATTTACTGAGGATATTTTTTAAAAAGTAGGAACTAAAGTTTAATGTTTCCGAAGTCAGACCGGACACCTGATGAGGCGACACAGAACCGTTAGATTAGTGGAGCTCAGTGGGGCGAAATCAGTGTTTTGAGAAGTTGTGTGAAATTATATAAAAAAAAATAAATAAAAAGCGTAAAAAATATCACCAAGCAAGAAACGAAATGGCATCTGATTCGTGGGCATTGTCTGTGGATCAACAAGAAGCAACAACCAAAACAGTAGGAAGTTTTTTTAATTTCTTGTTGTTGTGAATAAGAGTCGCATCATCGTGCTGCACATGCTAACAGGCTAGCTACCACAGTGAGACAGCGCGCGCCGCAGACACACCTGTTTATACTGTTCAGCTGTAATATTTATAAGATTTTATTTGATTGCCAAAAACAACAGATTTAAAAAAAAATGCAAGCACAAACAGAATAACATGTTAATTTGGTTATAACCATAAGTTTTTTTTGTTTTATCCCTCGGTTTTCCTCACAAACTTGTCTGCCTTTGAGTTAGAGCTGCACGATTGTTTGTTTAAAAAGATAAATGAATATTTAAACAAGGTATTTCTTGAACTGAGTCTATCCATTTGTACAAAATCTTTTTATGCCACAAAACAGTTTCTTCATAACTTTCTCTTTCTCAAAAATTCTTTTGATAAATAACAACACCAGTTACACACTCAGACAAAAAACAAACAAACAAAAAAAAACATGAATAATTACACGATACCATTTTCCCAAGTGGGACGTTCAGTTTTGCTCCCACCGCAGTTACAAATGAACTGATGTAACACGTTCACACCTGCACAGCAGTGACTGGACCAACACAAGGTTTAATATAACTAAAGTGCAAATAATTTTTGACTCACCATTGTATTTATACACTTTTGTGGTTATTTAAATTATAATTATAATAATAATAAATAAATTATAATATTATTTAAATATTATTTTTTATTTAAAAATGTATGTAAAGTACGTTAATATTTTGTAGTATTAATATAAAATATATTAAATCAAATCAGCCACTTTCAATCAGTTTGTAGAAAATGTACAAACTGTATATATATTATGGATCTATAAATTAATTAATCTTTATCTCGTTTTCTCTTCAGAACTTGTTACGATTCTAAACAAACATGACACATAATTCGTGTCTACTACGAAAGACGCTGTCCTGACTGACATTGTGTGAATAGTTTAGTGCGCCCCCTGCAGGATTATAGAGGAACTGAAACGTTTCACCACCCTAAATGCAAACATTTAGAAGTTAAAAATAGATCTTGAACAAAATAAGAATGGCAATGAGTAATTAATACAATGTTTTCCATATCTGTAATAAATATATCACATAATCAGCTCTGTATTTAATGTCAGTTATTTATTGCATGCCAGTGTTAATAATTTCTAACTAATTATGGAAGCCATAAATAATTTCAAAAACCTCAGTTAACTCATAATTAACTAACAACATTAGTCTATATCGTATGTATGTTCTATATATTACACTTTCCTGTCCAATTATTATTCCTCGGCTGACATACTGTATTTTTTATGTTGGTGTTTGATTTACAGTAACTCACTGATTTTATACACTGTTATTGTTCTGTCTCTTATTTGCTCCGAATAGTTTGAACTGCTGCACATTGGAGAAAGAAGAGTCACCCTAAAAGCTGAAATAAAAGGTAATTGTTTTTTACACACACACACACACACAGTTTGAGTTTTATGTTGTTAAATGAAAAGTCAGAGTAGTAGTTATGAGCTCTCGTTTCTTCAGAAACAGGAAAGACTACCAATGGTGACAAATCAGATGAAGAAGATAACGGTGAGTGCTTTTTGCTTTTTTTCCTGTTTCTTTTCTTTAAAGCATGGACTGTATCAAAAAGCACTGGACGAACACTCCATGATGTCACACATAGGTGAAATTTTTTTTTCTGAAGAGCAGTTTTAAAGCTCAGCTGAATAACATGAAAATGAGAAAAATTAAATGTATAAAAAAACATTACATTGACACTTTGTCCCCACATGGAGGTTGCTCCTTGGGTTACTTTTTTTATTTATTATTTACACGTTTATTGTTGATAATTGACGATGATCATTATGTGGTAAGTAGTTCTCCGTGTTAAAAAAAATTACAAATGTATGTGCAGCCTGGAAAGAAAAACAGAAGCTGTAGCCAAAAACGCCTAATAATCGGGGTAGGATGCTTAGGCACAGTACAGCAGGAATATTACATCATGATACTTTTTTATAATGCATAATATGCCTGATGATCTAACAAAAAGGAAGAGTTATTGTTCCAACCCTGAAGTTTCCAACAGAAGTAATTTTATTAATTACCGAACAACAGATCAACAGTGTCACTTCTGTTAGAGCAATTATAAACATTTGTTCCTTCCTTCATCAACCAAATGCAGTGTGCCTCGTCACTAAGAAAACACACAGTCTGGACCTGAAGTTACACTGTTCGTGTGTAGTTTAATGTTTTATGTCTTCCAGAGGACAGAGCTGCACAGTCTCTTCTTAATAAATTAATCAGAAACAGTCTGGTCAACAACACGAA
This sequence comes from Clarias gariepinus, assembly GCF_024256425.1. Lineage (NCBI taxonomy): Eukaryota > Metazoa > Chordata > Actinopteri > Siluriformes > Clariidae > Clarias > Clarias gariepinus. The sequence goes on along the minus strand of NC_071121.1, from coordinate 23,671,148 downwards.
TCAGGTGGAGGTGCTGCAGAGAGACCCGAATTCACCTCTCTACTCCGTCAAGACTTTTGAAGAGCTGCGTCTGTGAGTTAATGCGCTTTAATGCAAGTCAAGGGTTTAACACAACGCTTATTATCTGTATTCAGGTCTGACATGTCTGACTCAGTTTCTCAGATCAACTTACTAAACGTAGACATACAGTGTGTCTTAGTGTCTTAGAAATAAAGATTATACTGTATATTGCTCTCAGTTGTGCATACTTGCTATGTGTGTGTGTGTGTGTCAGTCACGTTGTTAGACGGGGTTATCATGAATACACTGTGTTCACAGAAAACCTCAACTGCTGCAGGGAGTTTACGCAATGGGCTTCAACAGACCTTCAAAAATCCAGGAGACCGCGCTGCCGATGATGCTGGCCGAACCGTGAGCGAGTCGTTTCTACCTACGCATCTGCGCCAACTCCTTAACTGTGCCCACGGGCTGTTGATGCACAGAGCCTAACTCATTATGATGCACAGAGTGGGGAGGTTAAAGGATAGAAAGAGCAGACAGGGGAAACAGACAGACTTCCTGATGCACCAATTATACACAATTATTATTATTAAAAAAATATCTTTAAGCTCTGACACCTTTGTTCCATGTTGATTGTTTTTTCCTAAGATCATTGCGTAATGTTTACGTATCAGTGCTTTTATCCTCTCCTGATCCTGTGTTTGTATGTGTGTGTGGTTGCAGACCTCAGAACCTGATCGCTCAGTCTCAGTCCGGTACGGGGAAAACCGCCGCCTTTGTACTTGCCATGCTGAGCCAGGTCAACCCAGCCAACAGGTGGACACAGGTGAGGGGTTTGTGTAGATGCTCACAACACAGTTCTGAGTAATGCTCGATTCTGATTGGTCAGAAGGCCCAGATTAATTTTTACTGGACTGCAGGTGTAACTCAGATTAGAGCTGCTTGATTATGGGACGAATCATAATCATTAAGATCGTGGTAATTTAACACGATTACACATTGATTAATTAAAAAAAAAAGTAAGAAACTGTCTTGAATGCTTCAGTCTGGCTGAGAGTGGCTTTTATTTTCAATTACTTTGTTTATATAATATTTTGTATGGAAGTAAAACATTTCACAAAGCTAAATTGTATGTTTAATTACATGAACTGAATAAAAACTTACTGAACAAGACTGTTTTTTTTTTTGTCACTGCTGAACGGACCGCAGCAATCTGCACTCCATCACTCTTCATGTAAAGACCTGGAGTTTTTTTTCTACCCCAATTGAACCTGATTTTGAGGACTAACATTTTGGCCGCCTGAATTTGTGAGGTTGAAAAATGAAGATGGTATTTGTAACAGTTGTATATGATTAGGGTCATTGTGATTTGAAATGCTTGAAATTAAACATTTTCTTTTGGAATACACAATTTAAACACAATTTTCATTGCAGTGCCGAAAATATGCCCAAGACTGTTTTTTCTCCCAAACTGCAAGGCATGAAATATTCAAACTTTTTTTAGCAAAGTTTTTATCCAGTTCATGTAATTCAACATGCTATTTTGCTTTAAGGAATTTTGTCACTGTTATACAAAATTGTAGTTCAATTTTGATTAATTGGAAAACCCCTTATTTCTGTAGTACAGAATTTACACTGTAACCATACAAATATTACATAATTACATTAATTTACCAGTAAGGAGAAAGTTTGCTTCACAACAGTGACTAGTCATTGTTTATTATTTTCCTATAACAGCATGTCCCAAGTGTTTTATTCCTTTTTTTCCGCGCACAGGGATAATGTTTCATTGCTAACTAATTTTGGATCTTCATTAATAGACTAGAGAACGCCTTCAATGCCTAAATAAAACATGTTTTTGCATTAAAACAGCGTTTGTATTATTAAGCTAATTCTCATCCATGAAAAAAACTCAGTTTTAATCAATCATGGACCCTGAAACTGAAATCGTAGTCGCTACTTCTGGTGACGGGTTTGTTGAAGCTTTTCTCTAGTAATCAGATCGAGGTAATAAATAATCCAGTTGCCGTTTTTTTTTTTGTCAATTTCTCACCACATATTAAGCATACTGGTAAATCGGTCTCATCAGCAGCGAAAGCAAAGAAATCTGCCCATGTAGCATCAAACGTCTTCTGAAATTTTTTTTGGATTTATCCATGGTTGGCCTAGTGGGGGTCGAAAAGCTCAATAAATCGCGCGCCGGCAGGTGACACACATCGAAGGTCGTGACGCATATTTTAAGTGACAATTTTTTTTTTTAACACGTTTTATTTATAGGTTACAAAATCACCACAATCTTCAAATTTAGACTTACAAAGCTTTCTAAAAAAAAAACTAATGAACTTAAATGAAATAAATTTAAATGAAATACTCATTATTTATTTTTAAAGCCACAGGCATGAAAGAGCCACATGCAGCTCATATATACTGTGGGTTGCTGACCCCTGGATGATTCAAGTTGAACTGTACCTCTAGTGTGTAAATGTGTAAATTGGTCAACTTGTGGTGCTGTGTTGTTGCCCCTGCAGTGTCTGTGCATCTCTCCGACCTACGAGCTCGCCCTGCAGATCGGGAAAGTCGTAGAGCAGATGGGCATGTTCTACCCTGAGGTAAAACTGGCTTACGCCATCCGCGGCAGTAGACGTGAGTGACCTACGCTAGGGCGAGTATCTGCATTCAGTTTAAATAACAGCGTTCAGTGCAAGTGTGTGTGTGACTTGCTGTGTCGTTCCTCAGTGGCGGGAGGAAGTAAAATCCAAGAGCAGATCGTGATCGGCACCCCCGGCACCATGTCCGACTGGTTGACCAAAAAAAAGGTGATCGACCCCAAGAAGATTCAGGTGTTTGTCCTGGACGAGGCCGACGTCATGATCGCCATGCAGGGCCACCAAGACCAGAGCATCCGTATCCAAAGGTGATAACATAATATAAACGGCTTTATGAGCAGATCATATATGCATGTGATGTTGATGTAATCTTGTTCCTGCGTCAACAGGAAGCTTCCCAAAGAGTGTCAGATGCTGCTCTTCTCTGCGACCTTCGAGGACTCTGTGTGGCAGTTCGCCGAGCGTATCATCCCCGATCCCAACATCATCCGCCTGAGGCGAGAGGAGGAGACCCTGGACACCATCAAGCAGTACTACGTGCTGTGCAAAAACAGACACGACAAGTTTGACGCCCTGTGCAACATCTACGGCGCGATCACTATCGCACAAGCCATGATCTTTTGCCATGTGTGTGTCAATGCTTTTAATGAGATGATATAATCCATAACCTTGGCGTATTAAAGTGGAACCGTGTGCACACATGCCAAACTTAATGTTTTTTTGTTGCAGACTCGCAAGACAGCAGCCTGGCTGGCAGGAAGGATGGTGGCAGAGGGTCACCAGGTGGCGCTGCTGAGCGGCGAATTGGCCGTCGAACAAAGAGCGGCCGTCATCGAGCGCTTCAGAGCAGGCAAAGAAAAAGTGCTGATAACTACTAACGTGTGCGCGAGAGGCGAGTACTACAAGACAAAATGAAAAGTAACGTGAATAAAAGCAACGTTCTGTATATTAACACCATATTTTGCTTCAGTGATGGAGTCTACCCCCGGAATTCACAGGGAGCACCCGCAAAATTGTGATTATTTTGGATGTTGTCAAAAAAGTGCCTATAAATGCCAATTTTTATAGTTTAAACCGTAAATATACTCCCAAAACCTTTTAATTTGATATCAAACTCATCTTTAAAAAAAAAAAAAAAAAAAAAAAAAAAACTGAATGTAAAGGTAAACCCGAATACTGTACAGAACTGTACTGCTGTGTCACCCACAGTGCTAGAATTTATAATACCTATGTTACCCCCTATATATACTGTAATTCAATCAAATGTGTTTTCTTTGGTATCAGTACTGTAGAGTAAATACGGTAATAATTCACCGTCCCGAGCCACGTTTTTTTCCTCTACAGTTGCTTTGTGTTCTCTCTATCGCACTAAAGAAATTATACAGTATTATACTGTATTTTCTATGGAAATTTAGCTGACTTTATGTTGATATTTGTTACTAAATTAGTAAATTATATTGTTTTTAATAGTTTAGCGTTAAAATGCATGAAAAATTACAGCTAAATCTTGGATTGTGAGCATAATTTGTTCCGAAAGCTTGTATATCAAAAAGTGCTCGCCCTATCATCCAGAGATTGCGAGTTCAATTCCCAGGTGATGCTGTAACCTCTCGCAGCCGGATGTCTAGAGAGAGCTAATTGGCCGAGCTCTCTCAGAGGGGCGGGATTAGAGATACTTAGTGATCCCACATTAATCACGGCTCTACAGCCACCAGGGGCATCTGTGAGCTCATGCAAGCGGAAGGAGCAGATAACGCTGTCCTCTGAGTGTGTTATGCCGCCCCCAACGGTGCGTGAGTGAGCAAATCATGAAGACAATTACCTACAATACTGCTTTTACAACACTGTATTTCAAGACCTCGCTCGTTTACCGAGTTAAAACGTATTTTAAATTTTTGCTAGTCTTGCAAAACACTCGCAATACAAAGTTTTACTGTAAAAGCCATAAACAATTGAGGTGGATATTTGCAGTTTCCACAAACAATTATTAGTTAGGTTCTTAGAAAACCTAAACTAGTGATCTCTGATCCGCGACTCCGCAGGGGGGTCGGCTGTATATTCATCGAAAACGTTTAACAAACTACAGTCCTTTTAGATAAAACCTTTTATATAAACTGTTCATTGAGAATTCAGCACCCGACCCCCCCAGACAGCAAAGTGAATAAGAAACAAAATCATGCTTTGTGCCCAGCAGGCATCGACGTCGAACAGGTTTCCATAGTGATCAACTTTGACCTCCCCCTGGACATGGACGGCAACCCAGACAACGAGACCTACCTGCACAGGATCGGCAGGACGGGACGCTTCGGCAAGCGCGGCCTGGCCATTAACATGGTGGACGGCCAGCAAAGCATGGCCGTGCTCAGAGCCATCGAGGAGCACTTCAGTAAGAGAAGCTCAGACAGCAATTCTGGTAAATATCATTATTATTATTTGAATTCTTAAATTATTATTTGTATCTTGTAGATAAGAAAATCAGCAAGCTGGACACAGACGACCCAGATGAAATTGAAAAGATTGCACATTGAGGTGATGGAGAAAAGAAACACCTTATATAAATATGCAACACTAACATGTATAGTGTTTACTCCTTTAAGTTTGTCTGACTTGAATTTATCTGTTTACTCTGAGCTAACAAGCTAAAGTGTTTATGTTTACGCAAACTCACATTGCCTTAACCTTTGAGGAACAAATACTAAGTTTGAGGTTGATGCACTTTTTGTTAAGTTAATTAACAGCTGAGAGTTATTTAACAATTATTATTTTTAGATATATACTGTGAAAAGAACACTATTTGCTGTCTCTTAAAGGATACGTGTTCTCACGTGCTGTTGGAAACACGCAAATACCAAAAACAACTAAAGAGGGTGTTAGTCATATTAAACTGTCACTCATGTTGCACTTGGACTGATAGTTTGGGGATTAGAATTTGAAGAATGTAAAACATTCCTTCCTAAAGGCATTCCTTAATTGTAAAATTAATAAAGGACACTTTAAATGCAAATTCAGCGCTTGAGATCATCGCCCAGCTGTTTCGGGGAGATCAGAGTAATAAAAACCAGATGCTGGATCACATTCAGATTTCTGTGGTACGTGGTTTCCTTTGTGTTTACTGACTTTATTGCTGAATGATTGTTAATGCTTAGATTTCTATAAGAAAAAGGATTGATCATTTTGCTTTGTTACTTGAAAAAGTACGCACTCTGGGTAGGTGCGTGAGTGCCGTGTTTGGATTTCCTATTTTTTTTGTTTTGGAGTTACAGGCTAGGTGTAAAAAAAAAAAAAAAGGTTTGTTTTTTCTGTGCTGCAGGTTTCAGCTGTTTGAATGTGTTGTGTGATGTGTTGAATAAAAATTTCCTTCCTACTGGAATCTTATGTCATTTTATTTGCTCCTGAGTTGATTTTTTAAATTATTATTATTACTATTGTTCTTGTTTCTAAATTACAGTAATTATCCATTTTGTTGAATAAATCTAACAGAGGTCACTTCGCGTCTAAGTCACTAATACTTCTTAAAAACGCTTGCTGTCATGGGAAAGTCAAAATCATCAGCATGCTGTGAAGCACCGCCTGAGGTTTTTATTATTATTTTTAAATTAATTTATTCATCTTATATAAGGATTATCCTGTACAGTCTTGATTGGTGGGTTTCCTCATGGGAATCCAGTTTCCTCCCACAGTCCAAAGACATGCAGATTAAGATAGTTGCCGTTCCCAACTTGCCCCAAAGTGTGTGTGTACGTGCACGGGAGAACGTTCATGATTTTTTAAATTTTATTAGCATATTATCTCTTTTCGTGGAAACATAGCCAACATGTTACCTCAAGCTCGGCCAAATACACCATTTAAATTCTTTTGGTAATTTTTATGTGATGCGTGCACAGACAGACAATTTTTTTTTTTAATGTCTTGATGCGTCCTATTTCTCATCTTATGTCCGCCAAAATAATTTTTTCTAAAATATTTTTAAAATACAGACATGCCAACTTTACAGTTTTATTTTGTAGTATGTATAGATTTATAGTTACATTTAATGTCTCCGATCATTTGTGCATAAAGAAAATAAAAGTGTTTGGACCGTGAGACTTTCCTGTGTTGGAAAATAAAAGGCACACATCTTTAGCTCTTACTGTTCATAAGTTCACACTAGCGCCTTTTTCCATAAACGCTAAACAAATATCAGAGTTAAATGATGATAATCCATTTATGGCCCCAAGTGAAGGTCGGCTTACTATACAGGTTCCTGTGTAAGATATAGAATTGACAGCGGTTTAGAATGAGCACATTACACTAAGTGTACTGTACTTCTGTGATTTGATTGACAGCCGGCGCTGTGATGTTACTGAATATATTGTACGAGTGACAGATTCTTTACAGCACACTAATTGTTATAACATTTTGGACTTGCACCTGCAGTACAATATGTATTTTAAACTGGTTTTGTGTGTATGTTTGTGGTGGTGGTTTTTTTCCTCCTCTAATTTTCTTCTTAATTTGGTCATGTCCAATTTTTACCTGCATTCCACATCAGTGACAGTTACAGCGAGGGTGCAAGGCTAACATGTGCCTCTTCTGCTGCACACAAAACCGCCAGCTGCATCATTTCAAACTGCTGCTCGTGCACCACTAGGGGGAGATGTGTAACTCTCAGAGGAAAATGCTGTCCACCTCCTTGCTCTTGCATGAGCTCACAGACACCCATGATTGGCTGATGTCACTATAGTTGATGTCAAAGTGTAAATATGCCCCTATACCCCCACTGCTTTCAAGAGAGCGTGCCTGATCTGTTCTCTCTAGACTTCCAGGTTGGACTTAGAAGCCGAAACACTTCTAACAAACAACTAAAAGGACAGGACCAATACTGATTTTAAAAATAAGAATCCCTAGATCGATGTGTTTATGCGACATGGAATTCTACACAGGTGGTTGTGATGATGTGCTATAGAAAGAGGACATGGGTGTCAGGGATGAGTAAAGACAGTTCCAAGGGGTCCATGAGTAACAGAGGGGCTTTATTAAATTTTGTGGCAATTATAAATGGCTTTCTTTGTGAACGTTGTGAAGGTTGTGGCTTTCTACTGAGCCAGAATATTGGCCCCTTAGCAGAGTGTGTGAACGTCTGTTCATAACCGTGCATAATAAGCAATATTCTTTACTATATGTTATTAAAGATGCAATGATTATAGAAACCATCTTGAGATGTTAAGAATCGTCTTTGTGGCTAATGCATAAAACTGATTTATTAACGATCCCACACTGAGACAGAGTCATGTTCAGATCGGTGAAGCTCCTCCGAGGAACCTCCATGGTCTCGATCAGAACGTGTTCGTACCGTTTTCCAGATATGTCTCCTGCCTTTGCAACGACACTCTGGAGTGTATCCGTGGATCGGAACTGGCACTCTAGCCTCTGACCGCACGGAGTCCGGAGAGCAAGCAAAACACCTGTCTCACCCTCCTGGCAAAAGACAGTCCTGCTAGACGCCCTCTCAATGACCTGATCACTCCTGGAGAATTGACGTCCATGAAGCCTAGACCTCGAGGATCTCTTTTCCATGTCTGCCCTGGACGCTTCATCTTCTGATCTCTTCTCTATAGACGGGAGGACTCTGTATTTGTTTAGCGACAGCACCGGGTTGTCAAAGGTTTGCTCAGTGGCTGAACTCGCTGAATTACCGTGTTTGAATAAAGGGTGTGGGGATGAAGAAGAGCCGAACCTGGGGCTTGGCGTGGGTGGAGGACGAGGAGAATGAGAAGGAGGGCGTGGAGAAAATGGACGCTTTTCGCATAGAAGCTCATCATCTCCAAGACTGGCTTTGGTCACTTTGGGTCTGGTGCGTCCTTTGGCGGATTTTGGTCTCATCACGTGCATGTCTCGCTCTGGAAAATGAAACAGCACTTTAACATGGTTGTAAAAAAAAAAAAAAACACTCTTTTTAAGGTTGTAAAGCATAACGGATTTGAAAGCAAACTCAAACTATAAGTAAGGAATAAAACGCTTGAGTGTTTCCAAAACTAGCACAGATTTAGACTTACATTTTATGGTGTGAAACGTTCATTAGGCAAATCGGTTTAACAAACAAAATCATATAGTTATTTGTTGATGTGGTAAAGCTTTCTGGTGTTTGGCATTTCCACTGTCGGAATATAATTTTTTTTTTAACAATCTGTCATACAGTATGACCTTCTTTTTCTAGTTGTTGTCCTATTCGATTTGACCAATTGTACAGTTCCAAAACTGTAATTCAGATATTTGTTTCTTGATTGGATAGAATCAGGGTCTGAGTACTGAACTGAAGGATGCTCTGATGCAATATCAAAATGTTATTTCGCATATACATTAGCTAAGTCAGAGGAAAGGCAGGATTTGTGTTGGATCAGATACTGTATCAGATGCTTGCGCTAAATGTAGTATGCAGTTATGATGTGACCTATATGATACCGTGGTATAAATGTACCGTTATGCCCTGCCTGGCCAAAAAAAAAGACGCCATTTTAGAAAGGCCAAATTATTGAACTGAAAACAACTAAGGCAAAGAAAACAACCAAGGAGATTTTTGCAAATAGGTTAAGAACCGTTTTACAAACTACTAAACCATGTAAGGGTAGTGCAGGACCATCAAATCTGATTATAAAAAAGCAGGAAGACACATGCATTTAAATGGGACATACCAAGAGTAAAGAACTTCGCCTGCTGGGTGCTGGAAAAAATCATGACACTATGATGTCACTCAATGTGATGTCTTTCAATATGATGTCACAAAGAAAGTTATAACCACAAGTTTAAGGCATAATTACTCACTCACTTAACTTCTATACCGCGTTATCCTGTATTCAGGGTCGCGGGGACCTGGAGCTTATCCCAGGAGGCTTAGGGCACAAGGCGGGTTACATCCTGGACAGGGTGCCAATCCATCGCAGGGCACACATACACATAACGAGCAATTTGGGAACGCTAATTAGCCTAACCTGCATATCTTTTGGCTGTGGGAGGAAACCCACCAAGCACGGGGAGAACATGCAAACTCCATGCACACAGAGACGGGAATCGAGCCTGGCCAGGAATCGAACCCCGACCCTGGAGGTGAAAGGTGACAGTGCTAACCACTACACCACCGTTAAGGCATCATCAGAGCTCCGCAATTTCGGGTGCATTTTGAATTCCTGTTGAGTAGAGCACATAAGATTTCCTTCAAAGTTGGGTTTCACATATATAGGTTCAAGTGTATGAGATATGCAGCAAAATCTTGTGTGAGGACCCCGGGCATGGCTTGATCAGACATCCTAATGGCAGCAGGTTTCAAACTTTCTGTTGATTTTCATGACTTTTTGAACATGTTAAAACCCCCAAAAAGCCCTGGATGCTGAAAAAAAAATCCTTAGAATAACATGTGAGCCCTTCACACACTATGACATCAGCACTATCACAACAATGATAATGACATAATAGCCATGATGTCATCGTGCTGATGTCATAGTGCTTGGGCCCTAAAATGGTTTGAATTTGTTAGGGAACAAAAAAAATTTAATTCTGGAGTAATTAAAAAACGTCATGTGGTCTGATGAGTTCAGACTGATCCTATGTCAGAGTGATAGGTGCATCTGGTTAAGAAGGGAAGCGTATGAAGAAATGCTCCCATCATGCATAGTGGCCACCATACAAACGTCTGGAGGCAGTGTTATGATCTGGGGTTGCTTTAGCTGCTCAGGTCTAGACTCAGCAATGTTATGTGGCAATTAAAAAAATACCTGAAATTACAGAATGACCAGGTTATTACATCAATGGAGTTTTACTTTCCTGATGGAATGGGTATATTCCAGGACTTAAATTGCAAAAGAGTGATTTGGGGATCATGAGGAATCATTTTTACACATGAACTGGCTACCACAATGTGTTCTGTAATCAAAGCTGAATTGAACTGAATTAAATCCTAGGTTATAGATTAGGTTAAGAATTTCTCCAGAGAAATGAAGGAAATGAGAGGAAATGACTTTATATAAGAAGGTATATCAAAAAGTTTCGAGACTAGTTTGTAAAACGCCAAAAGAGATCATCCTGTTTACATTATGAGCTGTGCAACTGGTGCTGTTTTGACCAAGGCAGGTCCACAGCTAGACCAAGTGCATGCTCATTGTCTTTTTCAAAATACGCACCATTGTGCATCGAGAACTCGTCTCCAGGGACCAGACTATCAATGGGGAATTCTACTGTAGGACATACAGCGAAAACATCTGGATCTGCTTTCGAATCTCGAAACTTTTGACACTAAACTTAACTCCAGACCAATAATGTAGGACACGTCATGTTGATCACACGACCCGATCACAGTTTTGATTAGTCGTTCTGAGGTCTCAAGCAGGATGTTATGACCCCACACATTTCTATAACTGATCATATTAGATGTAACTCACGATGTCTGCTTGATGTTAATTATCCACTTGTCATATATATTCATTTATTTTACCAAAACATACTTTTGAAGAGACACACAGATACTTTCTGTTATGAGATTAAAGGTTGGAAGGAAAATAGTTCCTTCTATATAGTTCATTGATCATTACAGCTGAAAAAGCTGCTAGTCTAATCATTATTTATTAGAGGGGTGTTTAATTAAAGGTGTTAAGAGTATTTAGAAATAATAATAGCGATAGATAGATAGATAGATAAAACTTTACCTTAAGCTTTATTCTGTCTCTGGGCGATTAAAAATGCGCACGCGGACATTTTCTGTGACGTAACTGAAGTTGCCAACACAGTAACGTCGCCTTGGTAACGGCTCACGTGCGTCGACTGCGCGCGTTTTTCCCCCTTAGCTTTTGTGGCTAACTCCCGCTACACGACAATCCGTCCGCCATATTGGAAAGGACCAAATCTATACAAGTTCATAGAGAAACACAGGCGTACGCCGATATTAACTTGCGTTATTTAAGGAAATGCTATGTTCAGATGATATTAGATGTTACCTAATGCTGTTACTACAACTTAATTCATTTAGGTCATTTAGATTATAATGCGGTGCTGCTGCGTTGCATATGACGTGGATATCCAGCATTAAACCACCAAACGAAAAAGACTCGTTGTTGTATTTGTTTATTTATTTATTTATTTCAGTGGAAATATCTACAACATTTTTTGGTTTCAGCTTTGGTTACATACACACAACAAATATTTTCACATAAATACCGGTGACCAAACAAGTGATGTGTCGTTTAGGAGTGAGTCGGTTCAAAGAGTGAGTCTATTCAGAGAGTGAGACAACACTTTGAGTAAGTCGACCATCACCTGAAAAAAGAGTCGGGTGAGTCGACTCTTTGAATCGACTCACATTTCAGGTGAATTTTGAGAGTCAATATAATAATTAATATTAATTCCATTAATTAATTCAATTTTGCTTCCTTGTTTTAGAATTAGACAATGCCATTCCACATTTGTTAAACTAGTAATTTGTCAATCTTTAGACTCAATGCAAACTATTTTTAAAAAGTCATGTTGCTTGTTTGCAAAAATGAGTCTTTGTTTGAATCTCAGTTGAGTTTAGAGGCAGATCTGTTGTAGATTATAAGGAGTATAGCATCATAGGGGCCGTTCACCTGATTAACACCTTAACCACTGAGCTACCCCTGCCCAAGTTGTAAATTATTAGAAAGGGATATTGGTTACCAAAATAAATGGGAATAACTTTTTATAACAGTGCAAACGGAACAGAGTAAAATACCAGTGCAAGGATGCTTACTGCTTTTTTCAGTGTGCTTTTGTTGAACATTGCTGATTTAGCCTGGGAATTGTTGAAATAGTTTTGTGCAAACATGCACTACAAAATGCAGTAGAGTACAATGTTCACCAAGCTATTTCAGCCATAATCTGGAATATAAAATAAAACAGCTCATAAAATTTGCAAATTTCGGGAATGACTCATTTTGGAGATGAAAGAGTCGACTCTTAGTGGTGATCTGGCTTACCAAAAAGAGCAAACAATAACATACAGTTAAAATATTTAAAATATTTAAAACTTACTATATTTCATAAGGGCATTAAATATATTTTACAGCGTAGTGTTTAATGTACATTCAATAGATCCCTTTTAACCAATAATAAATATATGAATATATTTTCTCAATTGTATAATATACCAGTGGATTTAAAAAGTTAAAGGAACAGCAAGAATGTCAGAGTAACATTAAGTAACCATGGAATACATGAAGTAGTGTAGAGCCTTCTAGGGTAAGTCGAGCAGGTTGTTTTTCGCATACAGGTCCTCTGTGATCTGATAGACTTCTGCGATCATAGGTAAAGCTTCACCCAACAATGCGATCACCTCCTGGTGGCTGCCTGCGTTCATCACATCGAAGAACGCGTCTCGGCCTGGCAGAGTGCAAAACGCCATTTCGGCTCCTTTTCGGATGATCCACGGGTGGTGCTGCGCCAATGATGCGTTATATGCCTCAGAACACATTACAGAGGTCTTACTGTTCTCTGTACTGGTGCGCAGACTCTCCAAGAAAAGCTGCAGCCAGCGCAGGGCACGGTGCAGACGCAGCAACGTGCGGCAGCCTGATGCTGGGTAGTTGCCACCTTTGGTAAGATCCACCAGCTTGTTGTCCAACTCGTACTTCACCATGGACTGGACGGTAGTGTAGTGTGTCCCGTTCTCGCCCATCAGAAAGTTCTCCAGGATCTGGATTTTAGTGACCGCATCCTTGGAGATGAAGGAGAAGAGGCTGCCTAGGGTGTTCATAAAGCTGAGACAGAGGGAAAGAACATAAAGCATTATGTCATAGTTGTCAGAAAGAAATGTCGCAGCAAAATGTTAGACGACAGGACAAAATAGATGGGATAAAAATGAGGGGAAATTGGAAATAATAAGTAGTAATAAGCAGAACACGAATTGGGCACAGCAAATATTAATAGCACTCTATTTATAGAAGGTGAACACACAACATTAAACATGTATTGCTCTTATGCAGGAGAGGGTAGCGATGGTGGCACATCTTCAAGAACTAGGGAGAATAAAAGTCTTTATTAGGAAGTAAAAATAGTCTTTTGAGATTAGGGAGTCACTGATCAGGGAAGAAAGCACTAAAAGTTGTTTTTAAGAAAGACTGGACTGGAAAGTCTGCTTTAAAGGACAAGTAGGCTGAGAAGTGGGAGAGATCTATAGGTGGCGGTGATGCAGCCTACAGAACTACAACTAGATGCTGAGTAGTTCTGAGAAGAAAGATGTAGAGAAGAAAGAGTGTGTGTGGAAATGCCGGATAAACCCGTTGAAGAGTTTAAGACCAGGGAACTTTAAAGGTTTTTAAGAAAGGTTAAAATTACTTTAAGAAGCCGGGAAGATGAGGGAGAATGAGACTGGATTACTAACAACAACAAAGAAGAAGAACATAAAGGATTATGTTGTCAGAACAACATGTCACAGATAAATTAGGAGAAGACATCCATCCATGGTGTCCATGTAGAGACTGGTTTTGAATCTGGTGGTTGGAATTCAGTAGATTACATAACCACCAACTGTAGGATCTCATTACCGTCCTAGCCTCTTAAACCCGATTTTCCAGTCCAGTCTTCCTTAAAAACGTATATTACTTCCTTCCCTTATCTTGCTATTCAGTGTCCTGAACACTTCATCTGCTTTATCCGGTACTTCCAGACAATCTTTCTTCTTGTCATGTTTTCTTTCAGTACCACTCACCATCTGGTTTAAGTTCTATAGGTTGCACTCATAGAAGTTAACTTGCTCAGCACTCTCAGCTCATTTTCTGCACAGTGAAGCATGGTGGTGGTAGCTTCATATTATGGGGATGCGTTTGATCACCAGGGAAAATGTGAACTTGGAAAACTGCCCAGGGTTGAGGGCAAAATGGGTGAATAATAGCTAAAACTTTTTTATATGTGACTTACAATCACTTGGAATACAAACAATATTTCATAGTTCAAGCACTGAGAGCAATAAAAGTCTGCATTTTCCATAAATGCAAATAACATTATATTAAGAGGAAACACCACTTACCTCACAAGCTCTCTCCAACCTGCTATATAATACTTTATGTAGACCTCCCTATTATCACTGAGACATGACTTGAAGTTTTCTAAAATATTCTGTAGGCTGAAACAATCTGCCATTTCTAGTTATTCTAGTAATCTGCTAATCCTGTCTTTGAAATTACTCAGTCACGATAGAAAATCAATCACCAGGAAACAATATTATTTATAATTAAGCAGTCAGAAACAATAATCAATAAAGCATATAATGAATATCAGTTAATAAGTGAAGTAGATAGTTGTTCTAATAACCCTGTGTTACCTACTGCTGATCACCTATCTCACTTTAACCCGGGACTATTTTCCCTACCCGTATTCCACCTCCTTTTTCCTGACGGACCAACGCTTCACTTCGCTGATAGGTCCGTCTTTAGGGATTATTAATATTCTGACCAATCAGCGCTTGTGTTTTAGAGACGAAGGCGGGATTTGACAGAATACAGGTGTAAAAAAAAGCATATCAGACTCTGTTGAGTCGATATCTTCCGGGTTTGAGAAGTATGCGCCAATTAAAATGAGCCATTTGTCTCACGTGTTTAAATCGACCAATCGGATTGTTTATGACTGTCGCAGCATTTATACATCATGTCCGTTGATTTTTTTTTTAAATATATGTATGTTGATGCTTTGTATGTACGCTCGGCGATAATAATAGCGATTTTATGGGAAATAATTTGAAATTTTACGAGAAAAAAGTGAAAAGGTTTGATGTTAAAGTTATAAATGTAGCTAACGTGAGGGTCAGTGCAGCAAGCAGCCTTGCTTGCACTATTCACAAGTGAAAGTTTTATTATCAGCTAAACAACTTATTCACAAAGATATACTTTTTATATGTCGAATAAAAAAGTTATTCGACATATATAAACTTTTAATTTTTTATTTTTAAGATGCCGGACATCAAGGTGACGCCTCTGGGTGAGAACCATGTGTTTCTAATGTTGTACAGTTATCTCATTAGGTTACTGTGTATGTGTAATAGGAGGAAATAACCACTGGAGGGCGTGCTGTAAGAGAAACCTAATCAACGACAGGCTGGTGGTGTACTGGTCAGCACTGTGGCCTTACATCTCCAGGGTCGAGGGTTTGATTCGTAGCTTTGTACCTCCAGCGTTGAGGGTTCGATTGTGTGTGTGTGTGTGTGTGCGCGCACCTTGTGATAGATTGGCATTCTGTTCAGGGTGTACCCCACCTTGTGCCCTAAGTCTCTTGGGATAGGCTCCATGCTCCCCGCGACCCTGTTATACAGGATATAGAAGATGAAGCGTGATGGAGTTGGAGTATTTCATTCCTCTTAAACCACTGAAAATGTCTTCAGTGTTTTAATAAATATATTATGAGACAATACTTCTTTTGACATGTATATAGAAAAATAGTCAGCACCTTTTGAACAGTCAGATTTGAGAATTCCGCAATCTCTGGTATATACTGTTTGCCTGGCGTCTAATCATAGCTCCGAATCATAATTTTGCACACCGTAGTCATTGCATGGAGTTATTGAAGATACAGCCTTTAACTTGGTGTCTGATTTATTTATATATATATATATTTTTAGGTGCCGGACAGGATGTCGGACGCAGCTGTATTCTGCTGTCCATCGGAGGCAAGAACATCATGCTAGATTGTGGGATGCATATGGGATTCAACGACGATGTAAGTCATCTGTTCAAGTGTCAGAAAAAAAATTCTGTTTAATGATCGTCTAAACGTGAGTTTGATTTCTCTCATTAGAGGCGCTTTCCAGACTTCTCATACATCACTCAGAACGGACGCCTGACGGACTTTTTGGACTGTGTTATAATAAGGTTTGAATTTTCTTCTTTTTTTTCTTCTTTTTATTATAAATATTAAAAAATAGCAGTTGTACTGTAAAAAAGCTGTTCAGTCTGAAGATGATGTCAGAGATCTCAACAAAGCTGTGATATCACGTTCAGTAGCACCTAAACACACATTCCGTTCTCGTCTTGTCCAATTCAGCCATTTCCATCTGGACCACTGCGGCGCTCTTCCTTACATGAGCGAGATGGTGGGATACGAGGGTCCGATCTACATGACCCACCCCACCAAAGCCATCTGCCCCATCCTGCTGGAGGACTTCCGCAAAATCACGGTAGACAAAAAGGGTGAGACCAACTTCTTCACCTCGCAGATGATCAAAGATTGCATGAAGAAAGTGGTGCCGCTGAATCTGCACCAGACTGTCCAGGTGGGTCTCTGTGACTGTACTTCCTTAAGACCTCCACTTCATTGGTTAAGCTTAAAAGAAAATGACAGTAATAGTAATGTGTTAGACGCAGATACTGAAAAGTGTTACTAAGGTCTGAATTTATCTCATCTCTCCGGTAGGTGGACGATGAGCTCGAGATAAAAGCCTACTACGCAGGACACGTCCTCGGGGCGGCCATGGTGCTGATTAAAGTCGGCTCAGAGTCCGTCGTCTACACGGTAAGCGCTGTTTATAGTGTCGTCTTTATTTATTTATGGATGAGTTTATTATGAAAACAGAGTAGAAGTTACTGTTATGTTTGCAGATTATACTGCATATAAACAAGGTGCAGGATGTATGGAGCAAAAAGAACAATAGGGGGCCTAAAATAGAACCTTGTGGGATACCATATTTCAATATTGCAGCGTTAATACCAACACACTAGTGACTGAGTTAGGTGAGATCTTTAAACATGGACTTGTATGTAAGCAAATCCTGAACCTCATTGATTAAACTGGATACAAAAAAATTTATTCAGAAATCATTCTCAGGTGCGTTCACGAGGAAGTGTGAGGAAAGGTATATTCATGGCAATGCTATTAGTTTAAGAAAAATGTTTGTATTTAACACGATTATTTTTAAGGAGACTTACTAACACACACTTAAAATTTTATCAAACCTCCTTAATTTATATTTCAGTTTTTCCAAAGAAATCACTAAGTGTAAGTTTTAACTTGTCTTTATTCAGGGTGATTACAACATGACCCCAGACAGACACTTAGGGTGAGTACTAATTTATTCTTTATTTAAATACTCGGGCCCGAATTATAGGTTGCGTCTTAAGGTCCCATTGCTACCTTTTTCTCCAGAGCGGCCTGGATCGATAAATGTCGTCCAGATATTCTGATCACAGAGTCGACCTACGCCACCACAATCCGCGACTCGAAGCGCTGCAGGGAGAGAGACTTCTTAAAGAAAGTCCATGAGACCATTGAGCGAGGAGGAAAGGTCAGAACAACACTGTAATCACACAAACAAATGCATTTGGGCTGGTTTATCCACTGGTGCTTTATTTATTTATTTTCTTTTATGATTTGATAGGTCTTGATTCCGGTTTTTGCTCTTGGAAGAGCTCAGGAGCTCTGCATCCTCCTGGAAACGTTCTGGTGAGCACCGAAGCCGTCTCGCACAACAGGAATTATATATGAATTATATACACTGTTTATTTATCTGTATGAATAACAAACCATTATTTAAATTGTATAATATAATATAATCACATAAGCAACACATCTTCACTTAAACAGGGAGAGAATGAACCTGAAAGCACCTATTTACTTCTCCACGGGTCTGACGGAGAAAGCAAACCACTACTACAAACTCTTCATCACGTGGACCAACCAGAAGATTCGCAAAACCTTCGTGCAAAGAAACATGTTCGAGTTCAAACACATCAAAGCCTTCGATCGCTCCTATGCAGACAATCCCGGACCCATGGTAGGGTTTTATTCAGAATTCTAATATATATTATGAAAGGAGCGCATGTCTTGGTGCTGATCTGTTACTCCGGGTTTGTTTCAGGTTGTCTTTGCTACTCCGGGGATGTTACACGCAGGACAGTCGTTACAGATCTTCAAGAAATGGGCGGGCAATGAAAAGAACATGGTGAGACGTCACATCACACTGGGGCTTTGTAATACAGTGTCTGTTTCTACTCAGTGCAGTGCAGGACATCTTTGAACTGTTTCACATCACCGGTGTGTGTTTATGATGTACACAAGAGACAGTTATATGCATTACCGCTTAAACAGTTTGGGATCACTTATAAATAGAGCAAAACTTTCCTCTGCTGGAGAGGAGAAGTTCATTTAGAGTCACCAGCCTCAGAAATCACCAATTACCAAACAGCAGCTCAGATTAGAGCCGCTATGAAGCTTTACAGAGCAGAAGTAGCAGAAACATCTCAATATCAACTGTTCACTGACGCCTTCAGCATTGCGTTCCAGTGTAGAAAGAAATGAAAAAATTTTTTGAACAAACTTTTGAGTGGTTGTGTGTATTCAGAATCTAGTTATGCACATGCCAGATGTTTCAAACCAATCAGGGAGTTTGTGCTGTACGATTTCTTGTTATCATGGAAAACTGTGTATTCTAATTTCATTACATTGAAAGAGAGAGGGGTAAATGTAATATAAAAATCTCTATTGTAAATTATAACTTGTTTTGTTTTGATTGTTACTTACATTGGTGTTCACGTCAAACAGAGACTTTTGATTGTTTAGAATAACATAACACATTTATCAGAGTAAAAACTCCCTTTATTCCTCTATATAATCCCCTGCTACAGTAATGCACTGATCCCAGGGTTTCACTATCGCTTCGACACCATCAAGGTAGAAAGTTTTCTCAGTACACCAGAGCCATGATCAGACCGCCTGCTGTATGTCCGACACCCTTGAAGAACTCCTGTAATGGCATTTACAAACATGTAGAAATGGCTTGGAGCGAGGTCAGGATGGTACAGGGGATGTGGCGATAACCGTCAGCCGCGTTTCTGTAAATGATTGCGCGTGCAGTTCACACAGACGGATTAGTTTTTTTCCACAACTTGGCAACAAGTTATCTGTCACTTTTCAAGACTCGGGCGTTCCACCTGCTGTGTGTTTCCTGGAGCCACTGCAGTGGGGCATACGAACACACCGCCTTTTTAAAAGTGTTGTAAAATAGGAAAACCGATCAATGCGTAATCAGTTTAACACGTTTATTCACCCGTAATTGCATCACAATTCATGGTTTGAATGCCCTTTTTTTTTAATTGTTTACTTGTCTACAGTTTTTTTTTTTATAATGTCTGAGTTATTTATTGATTGATGTATTTGTTTATCAATTGGCAGGTCATTATGCCAGGGTACTGCGTGCAGGGAACAGTCGGCCACAAGATTCTGAACGGCCAGAAGAAGCTGGAGATGGAGGGTCGAGCCACGGTAAGGCCACGATTATCCTCAGAGCTCTGATTCATTACTTAGCAGCTGGAGGTTTTGTACTTGCTAGTCACCAAGCCGCTCCTTCGTGCTTGACTAATGTTTTCACACACACACACACATCTTAAAGAACACACACACACACCTCTTACAGAACGCATACCAGCCCCATTTGCACATTCGCACATGACAGTATAGTGTGTAAATCCATACATGTGTGTGTGTGTGTGTGTGTGTGTGTGATGACAGCTGGAGGTGAAGCTGCAGGTGGAGTACATGTCTTTCAGCGCCCACGCCGACGCCAAAGGCATCATGCAGCTGATCCGCATGGCCGAACCACGCAACATCCTGCTGGTTCACGGCGAGGCCAAGAAGATGGAGTTCCTCAAAGACAAGATCGAGCAGGAGTTCAGTGAGTGCAGAACAAGAGCTTTCACACCAGAGGGTGTATTCATAAAAATTTTAAGTGGTCTTAATGACAAAGTTCTAAGAATATTCTTAGAATTGTGGGCATTTCCTAAGTTTCTACTTAAAATTGAAAAGTAGATCCTAGTAAGGATAAACATCATACAGTACTTACAAGTTAACTGCAGCGCTTACACAGACACGCCAGCTATCCGTCAGAACCCCATCTCTCTCCAGTTACTTTCAAGTAGATTAAGTAAAATAAAAAATTAAAAAAACAACATGGTGAATAAATTACGGTGGCCAAGAAGTGCAAAACAAAATAAAAAGCAAACCAAAAAAATTGGGAAAAAAAGTAACAAATCAGAAAACACAACAATAATGCAGTTAAATCCGAAAAAGAAGGTGTGGTTTGCGAATGAACCGCTGATCTTGAGTGGCAGATGTCTCGTCCTATCAGCGCTAAGTATTTACTTCGCAAACTACACCTACCTTTTTCTGTTTGTCGATTCCTACCTCTGATTGGACGAGACATCTGTCACTCAAAATACCTTCATTTCTGGTTTGACTGAATTGTCGATGAATTTTCTGATTTGTTATTTTTGTTTTCAGTTCTTTTATTTTGTTTTTGAATTTATTTTGTTTTCGGGTTTGTTATTTATTTATTTTTCGGCTTTTTTGTTTTTATCATTATTTCTTTGTTTTGCACATCTCTGCCACCACAAGCAGCTAAAGCGAATAAATATACTAATGGGTATATTATTTCACTGAAAGGGCTTAGAATGTATCAAGCAGCACACACTCTGACTATATATATATATATATATATATATATATATATAACTATTATTTTTTTATTATTATTATTTAGTTTATAAATACTAGGCTGCTAAATGCGATTGAATTTAATTCAAAAACACTTTATTTATCCCGAGGGGGGCAATAAAGTAAGGCACACAGAGTAGTACAGAAAAGAGAAAAAACACAAACATTTCTAATTCAAGACATTTAGATGGAATGAGAAGAGCCAACATCAAAACAAAAAAGGAAAATAAAACCATTTATGATGATGATGATAAAATAGAATTGCGCGATAGAGCGAGGAGGGAGTTTACTCATTGTCCCGCGCTCTCACAAGAGGGAGGATCTGATACACATAATAAAGGAAAAACAAAAATGATAAACAAATTGTTCCAGACTTGTTTCCAGGGAAAACGTGAGAGTTTGTGTGCCGGTGGTGTGAGCACTGTATAAGCCACAGCCACGGATACCATTTGGGGGAAACAGTGGGTCTCTAATAATAAATCTGCCTGCGAATGTGTGTGTGTGTGTGTGTGTAATGATGGAGTGAGTGACAAAGTGTGAAAAGAAAGCGGAAAGTTTTTTTTTTGTTGTTTTTTGTTTTTGTCTGTACATTTATTAAATATTATTCTGACTCAGAATATACTTTGTTAGTCATGAACCCGCCATATTTTCTCTAAAGATCATCCGAACCCTCTCGACCTGACTTTTCTGTCTTGATCTTAAATCACTCTTAAGCTTAGACTCCTAACTCAGAGTTTTTGATTTATACACTTCGCCCTAACGTTGTGTTTTTCATTACTAAATAAAACCCATTAAGTGTAGCACTGTTTTGAGAACCCTGTGACTAGACAGGCGACACAGCGGTATAGTGCATGGTACATGTATCCAGGTCATTTTTTTTTAACATTAAATGTCACAAACGTTTACAAAATGAAGTGCTTTGTGAACCACAAACATTTTCCCCAAAACCACAAACAAACAAACGTACAGCATGAGTTTCTTTTTTATTCAGCGCTTACTCTGAATCGAGGCTTCATGAACATTTAAACAGGGGTGCATCGCGCTTGTTTTCAGTCCAGTGACGAAGTGAGGCATTCTGGGACAAGATAAGAGACACAACTAACAGTTTTGCTCTTTTTTTTCTCATGAATTGTCTTTTCTTGATATGCCTTTCTCTCATCCTAGTTTCATCATGTTTCCCTCCCTGCAGATATCAGCTGCTTCATGCCGGCGAACGGAGAGACGACTACGGTGACGACTAACCCGAGCGTACCGGTGGACATCTCGCTCAACCTGCTGAAGAGAGAGATCGCCCTGGGAGGTGTTTACTTAACGCGCCAAGCTAACACACTTACTCAAGCAATCACTTGCAGATTAAAACACACGTATTAAGGGGCTCGGCCTGCAGCTGTTTAAATTAGCTTTTAAACCTACAGGCAGTAAAACTTGGATTAGAGGGAATTTTAGGGTTGCTAGAATGCATGTCTATATTGCTATGAAACATATTTGCTCCCTTTCTGAATTTTAATTTACTAGCAATTTCTCACACTGAAATTTTACATCTACATTTAGGCATTTGGCAGATGTGCCCTTATCCAGAGCGCCTTACATTTTCTTATTTCTCATTCTTATTTCTCATTATATCATTATACACTGAGCACTGAACTACTCCTGACTCCTGAAATGATAATCATTAAACAAATTTTAATGTCACGCAAATATGAACCGAGTAAATACAAAATTGATTTTTTTAAAACATTGATTTCATTCATTGAGGAAACAAAAAGCTGTCTACACCCACCCAGCCCTGTGTGGAAAAGTAACTTCTCCACCCACCTGCTTAATCATGAATGAACTGAGATTTATTTATTTATTTATTTATTTTTTTTTGAAAAGCTGAATTAAAAAAATTGAGAAACAAAATAATTAAAATTTTTTTGAGTATAATTAAAATCTTTTTTTGAGAAAAGATAATTGCTTGATTGCATTTGTTGCTGCCAATTTATAAATAAATCTATAAAACTAATGTCAGGAAGGGGTCAAATACTTTTTCACAGTACTGTACTGTATATAGTTGCATTCGAGGTGGTAAAAAGCTGTTCCTCTGTAATTCGACCTGGGGTGTGCACATCCACAGTGCGTTAGAAGCAGATTATTTACGAGGTTTGTTTAGAGTTGTAACAATTTGTATTTAAAACATTTATATTGAATTGAAATATTTAATTTTGAGAGTCACAATACCAATCAAATCTGCCCCTACATGTAGGTGGATGTCATGATAATATCGTAT
Source organism: Clarias gariepinus (assembly GCF_024256425.1). Lineage (NCBI taxonomy): Eukaryota > Metazoa > Chordata > Actinopteri > Siluriformes > Clariidae > Clarias > Clarias gariepinus. The sequence continues at coordinate 23,647,820 of NC_071121.1, read as the reverse complement.
CAGATGATCCCTGGTGATTCCCATCTTCAGTAGTCTGAGTGTGTTTTTTCAGCTGGAACACACTACTTTGAACCACTAAACATTGTCATGAGCGTACTTAGAGGATAGATGTGATGAATTCAGTTTTTAATAAACAATCTCTAAGCTCCTAAAAAACATACTTTTAGCAATGACGATTTGAATTTGTGACAAATTTATTAAAATTTGAAATCCAGTTTTTACTCTAAGGTGCCGTAAGCCAGAGTGATGGCGGTTAATCGCTTTATGAATGTCTCCTTTAAAAGGTCTAATCCATCACGTTCAAGACATTAAACAAGTGACATTTAACTTTTCTTTTCCTCACCCATGCCAGGTCCTTTACCCGACCCTAAGAAGCCACGTACCATGCATGGAACTCTGATCATGAAGGACAATGTAAATCTAATTATTATTATTATTATTATTATCATTGTTGTTATTGTTATTATTATTGACATTCAATATCTTTCTTTCTGATTATTGATTTTGAAATCTGCCGGTTGTTTTTTTTCTCTCTCTCTCTCTCTCTCTCTCTCTCTCTCTCTCTCTGTGTGTGTGTGTGTGTGTGTGTGTGTGTGTGTGTGTGTGTGTGTGTGTGTGTGTGTGTGTGTGTGTGTGTGTGTAGAGTCTGAGGCTGGTTTCCCCAGAACAGGCTTTAAAGGAGTTGGGACTTTCTGAACACCAGCTGCGTTTTACATGCCGCGTGCATCTTCAGGACCCTCACAGCGACGCAGACACACTCGCACGCATCTACAGCCATCTCAAGAGGTCTCTCACACACGGGCATCGTTTAAATATCCTCATGCCGCTCCAACACACAATGTAAAATCACGCCGATTTTCATCACATCATCGTTCATTGTGTGCAAACCCGCGATACAGAATACCGCTGGACAGAAGGGTGTTCACACGTGATTAGTTGAATGCAAAGTAAAGTGTTCATAAATCTGATATGAATACTACCATTAACATTTTAACTTTACACACTATATTGTCTTGTTTAACTGGAGTGTTTGTAGTTTTTTTTTGCGCACACACACAGGGATGGGGGCGAGGGGGCTTTTTATTTCCACTTCTAAATGAGAAAGTGGTGGTTTACTCAGTGACTCATTTCAACCCACACCGTCCCATTTTTCAAATGTCATTACAGCGTGCTCGAGTACAGTGTGTTTGTTTTGTGGATTTTTTGTGGGTTTTCTATTTGACCTTAATAGTAACCCCTGTTTTTTTTTTGTTTGTTTTTTTCCCCCTTTGCGCTTTATTAGCATGCTAAGAGGTTACACTGTGCAGCACCTTCCCGACGGCACCGTCATCGTCGAGTCCATCGTCCTGAAAGTGTCCTCGTCGAGCGACGACCCCAACCTTAAAGTTATCCTGCTCTCCTGGAGCTATCAGGTAATAGCCGTGTAGACCCACGCATCCATATTAGTGGACCAGGGCACGTATGTGATCGGGGCGCCGATAATTTTACAAAGTTGCCTCATATACATCAACATGACCAATAACGAAGTAAAACCGATAAAAATAGGTGTCTAGAAAGTATGATCTAGACCTGATCGTCTGCAGAACAGATCTGAAAAAGGAAGTAGGGGAATTCAAGCTTAGAGGATCCGAAACGCAAAAGGTTCGTGTACGTTGTTAAGGAATATTGTGCATCTCATTTAGAAATGGAGATGCTAAACGTCTGCAAACATGTCTACACCGCCACATTCATCTGGAGCTCAGTTGTGGCAGCAGATCAGTTCATCAAATCATCCAGATAACAATCAAGATCTTTAACTTCACATCAAAGGAACTGTGATCTCCCTGACATTTTCATCAATGTCACATAACCTGCTCTCGGCTTCTGAGATTTTCACACATGACATAGGGTGGTGAGAATTTACGCCGAATGGTGTAAAACAAAAACAACTTGCTGATGAAAGATAAGAGAGTTCGAAAAAACTGTCAGTCTGGTACTAACGCAGCTTTGGAAACTCTGACAAGCGCTCTTACAGTGTGCAGAAAAGCATCTCAGGATGCACCATGTCAATGCTAAACACATGTGGACTGAAAAAAAAACAGACGACCACATCGAGGTCCACTTCTGTCAGCTAAGGACAGGAATGTATAGTGTGTGTAGTCTGTAGTCCGGAGATTAGGGGGAAAAAGGTCTGGGTGATTAATCAAAAAGTAATTGAAACAGAAATTCAGAACCTCTAATCGAATATGACATTATATAACATTTTTAACAATAATAAATGTTTAAATAACATGTACATACTGTAGGATTTTTTTTTTTTTTTTGTCAAAATAAACCTAGGAGAACATGAAGCAGCTTAATTAAAAAAAAATTCTTTCATCACACACTAAACTAGCAAATTAATTACTTTTTTTATGATTATGGTAAAAACTTTTTAAAACTTGCTTTAAAGCATAAAAACATATAGTTAGATTAAAATGATCATATTTTTTAAAATTCAGAAACAAAAACATAATTTTGTCAATTTTAATTATTTAATTTTTTTCCAGCTGTGTATTTAGTACAGTAAAGTTTTGTGCCTTTAATTATTATTATTATTAATAATAATAATAATAATAATAATAATAAACTTTGTGTTTAATCATTTGAAATTATAGATTATGGTTGCATCCAAAAAAAAAAAAAATACAAATACAAATATTCCAGATTTTATGTAAAAATAGGCCAAAGTTTTGTCTTTTTTTTTTTGTTGTTGCAGGATTCCCATGGAAAAGCATAAACTTTTAAAATATTAATTTCCCCACTTATATTAAGACACTAGTGTAAATATTTAGGTAATGTTAGCTCTACTTAGTTCAGTAAAATATAATATTGTAGATGTGCGTCCAAACCCTTGAGTAGTACTGGATACAAGGTGAGGTATATAAAAAGCTTTTTGTGACTATAAAGATATTAAATAAATATGAAGCAGAAATAAAGGTATTTTTATCCAAAATGTGCAGGATGTTGTTCATTGCACAAACCCAAAGCTCGTATTCCAAAACACTGGTAAACCAAATTAAATTTTCCCATAAGAAATAATGGAAACTTAAATTATTCATTCTACAGCCCAAAAAAAGAAATACATAAAAATAATTAATACAAAATATAAAGTAAAAATAAATCAAATTAACCTGCACTTTACTTTTCGAAAAACTAAAAACTAAATCCCGGCAGATAAGCGTTTCCATTTGTGCGTGTTTGTGTGTGTGTTTGTGTGTGTGTTTGTGTGTGTGTGTTTGTGTGTGTGTGTGTTTGTGTGTGTGTGTGTTTGTGTGTGTTTGTGTGTGTTTGTGTGTGTTTGTGTGTGTTTGTGTGTGTGTGTGTTTGTGTGTGTTTGTGTGTGTTTGTGTGTGTTTGTGTGTGTTTGTGTGTGTGTTTGTGTGTGTGTGTGTGTGTGTGTGTGTGTGTGTGTGTGTGTGTGTGTGTGTGTTTGTGTGTGTGTGTGTGTAAGGCTAGAGTAAGTGGAGACTCTTGCTTTCAGCCCCTCTTAACAGAAAGACTGTTGTTCTTTTATAAATTATTAAAGCTTCTCTGCTTTATTTTAATGTTGCTCGTGCCCATTAATTCATGCTTGTGTAATGATGAGATGGACAAACTCTTCCATGCCCGTTTTTTTATTTTCTGCATTGTCAGGTTATAGTACAAACATTCGGGTGGATCCTGCACTTAAATCCAACAAAAAAAAAACTACTGAAAAACAAAACTCAGGCACTATATCCTAGCTTACGTCTCGCATTCGCGTTCACACACACTGCATTACCCACAATGCATCTCTCGCACTGGACTACACTTCCGCAAACAGCAGTCATAAATTAACGTCTCTTTCCCGCTACACTGTTTTATCTGAAAATTAGCAATAAGCATCACTAATGACACTCGTGTGACCGCAAACTAACAGAATCACTGCTGTAAAGTAAAACAAACAAACAAATGAACCAGCACCTTACCTCTGAAAAGAATCGCGACAGAGCAGAGCTTAATTTCTGTGCGCGTGTGTGTGTTTGTGAAGGGGGCTTCACACACACACACACGCATAGCCCGCGCAGTGTCAAATTACGCTTGCGCGCGCACACACACACACACACACACACACACACACACCGCAATGAGGAAGAAAATAGTTTTTTAACCTCTGTATTGAGAATTACTTTTGCTTTACTTGCGCGCACACACGTGTGTTATAAGAAACATCACACGCGCTGTACACACACGCTTCCGAACACAAAATAAAATATGTTTTACACACACGGGGTCACAGTGTTATAGTAAACAGTACACGCGTGCACCGATGTTGATCATACCAGTAAGAGACGAGCACTAAGACCCAGCAGGGGAGACGATTCTGCAGCGCAAGAGAGAGAAGAACCGTTGGCTCAGTTGTGATCACGTGACGCTCGGCGTCAAAACAAGAAGCGCATGCATGAAACATGATACTCAGTGCTCGTAAACCAAGACAATGTTCGTTTTTCAAACCAAAACTTATATTAAAACTCTTTGCTCGTCTTGCGAAACACTCAAAACCGCGTTACTTGTAATCCGAGGTTCTACTGTACACAGTATAAAACTAACATCGTCCATAATCTTGTTCCTCTTCTTCACAAAATCTGTGGATTGTATTTTTTTTTTTTTTTCAACTCAACCAGGTTTATGCCTGTTGGGGAAAATGCATTTAAAAAAAGTTTTTACTTGGATTTGGGGGAAATTTGTCATGTTGAAATTGATTTAACTAAATAAACTTTGAAATCATAGTTAAACAGTCAGTCATTAAAATAAATCTACATTTATTATGCTTTATTGAAGTGAAATTTAATCAAATTACATCTTTCGTCAACAAACGGTGTAGAAAGGTGAGCACTCTGTGAAATATTAATTGTGGTATAACCAGTTTCAGTGTGTTTGGTATTTGTGTTTATGTGTGGTAAACATTTCCTTCACAAAGTTTCCTTCGCCCAAGTGGAATTTACATTGTAACAAACAAACTTAAAACACTCAGAGCCCGAGTCCAAATGTCACAAGTCAGCACTAAACACACACGTGTAGATTTTTTTAAGCTGCAAAATTTCCTACAGTAAGTCTTTTAATAGAGTACAAGTGCAAATCTTAAAACAATAGCTTATTAAAAGTTTTTTTTTAAAACATCCTGAAAAAGAAACAAAAACATTATTATAAAGTAAAATTTTTAAAAGAATTATATAACTGAACTATCTCGCCACTTACACTGCTGATTTTATTTGATTTCATTTCATTATTATTATTATTATTTTTCTTTTTTTTTTTTTTAGGATGAAGACCTCGGCAGTTTTCTTTCTAACTTGCTGAAGAAAGGACTTCCCTCCGGACTGTGAGTGTCTACTGATGTAGTTCAGAACAGCTGAATAAACCTTTTTGTAAAAAAAATAATAATAATAAAATAAAAATAAGAAATCTTACTGCTTCTGAATGAATGAGTTACTACACAAGCATAAGTATGTACACCCACTCTACACCGTGAGAAAGTGTCCAGGTTACTTTTAGAATATGAAACCTTTTGACTACCGTGTGTGTGTGTGTGTGTGTGTGTGTGTGTGTGTGTGTGTGTGCGGTAAACTTATACAGCTTTATATATACGATTACCAGTATACCACAATTAGTTTGACATTGCAGTAAATGTACAGTAGATTTGCACTATACAATAAACACTGTAAAATTAGTCATTTACATGTTCCTTTAATTCCCTTTGACAAACTCACTGCTCACTTTCACTCTAATGCGCCTTTATTTATTTTTTTACATATTTAATATATACATTTTTTTTAAAAACATATAAAATAATGTTCAGTGATGGCTGTTGTACAGTACGTGCTATGCGCTGCTGTAACTATGGCAGGAGAAAGCTTTAAAAAACAGCAATAAAAATGTTTGCAAGCTAAACAAGCACTGAGCATCTCTATTTACAACCTAAGCCTTTAATTAAAACTGTAAGAACAAACTTTGCATACTAGAAATAAAAAAAAAAAAATTACAATGAGAAATAAAGATCTTGTCGTTTCTTGCAGTCCAGCTGCCATTTTAGAAATAAAAATTACTTCATTAAATAAACTTCTAACTTATGTTCATGGTTGTAGATGGTCATACATATTTCCTCACACATTTCATACTCATTTCCCTAATTTTCTTTTTTGATTCCGTAAAGCTGCTTCACGACGATGACTATCGTGCCATAAAAATTGAATTGAATTGAATTGAAGTTGTTACGATTAAAAGGTACACTTATGATTATATGGTTGTTCACGTCATCTTGGGACTTTCCTCCAGTGGTGTTCACACCACATACAGTAGATATACGCGTTCCCAACCCTTACTCCTAGACGTAAACCATTCTAGAGCATCCTCATCGTCATCCTCCTTCTCGGTGTAGGATGTGAAAGCACTATAAACCATTTCCTTTTGTAAACATCTTGCATTGATGTTTCTGCTACATGTTTATAGCCACAACATACAGCCCTGGTCAAAGATCTTGAGCCAAAAACCACCTCTCATTTCTTCATCTTTTGCTTCTAAAAAGTCAGAATTTCTTGTTGTTGTTTTATTTATATATATATATATATATATATATATAGTGTGTGTGTAATATTAAGGACCAGTTCTGCAGTCTTCATGAATTTTTTTTTGTGGTTCTCATTCTCAGTCCAGTCCCTGTACCTAAGCAGTTTCAGAGGAATATTTTAGTCTGTTAAGCCACACAGTGGCATGAATCTTTCATAATAAAAGAAATCACTCAAAAAAAAAAAAAAAAAACTGTGAGAAACAGGTGCAGATAATGATTAAATGCCAAGTGGTTGGAACCTGACGGGAGGGGAAATGATGAGGTTGCCGCTGAGGTCGGTACATAAACAACCTCTTTTTTTTAAATTGTTCCTTTAAGCACTTTGCAGCCTGTTTCAGGAAAAAGCTTCTACATTAAACGTAATCTACATCATTTAATTTCATATGAAGGAATGAGGGATAGATCAAGTCTTTCGCACAGGACTGTACAAAATGTTGATGGCTGTGACAGATGGTATGGACGAACGCGACACTACTAAACCAGAACTAAACCACCAAACCAACTATTTTAGGCTAGACAGCGCTGCACAATGGCGCTTTAATCATGAATGTGTTCCTTTTCCTTTCACAAGCTGTGTTTTAGCTTATAATATACAACATAATAAAACTGACAGTGTTCAAGATTTTATGGAAAAATCACTGAATCACATAAAAGAGTTTATAGCAAGATTTCAGAACTGGATTTTTTTCCAGCCTGCATGTTTGTGTTTTTTTTTTTTTTTTTAATAGAAGATTAAGATGAGGTTATTCTAAACAGTTACCAAAAAAATCCTTTCAATACGCTTATAAACTGAGTCACACAGGCGTCCATGTTTGTCCCATCGAATTATCGATTCTTAGAAATTTCGACAATTTCGATTTGTTTCCTCACTGGCATTGTAGCCCCTCCGAGATGACGTAGACGCCTTTCCTCTTCTTTGGCTTCAGCAGCTTGAAGTTCCATGTGCACTTCCACTTGAAGTGGCTGGTGGCGAAGTAATACAGCACTGGGTCGAGCAGGCTGTTCAAGCTGACCAGCGCCATGGTAATGCGCCTGGCTTTGTAGATAATATCCGCCAGCAAGCAGTCATGGATGACCTGAGTCCGCCACAGCAGGTGCAGAAAGTACACTAGGTGGTAGGGCAAGAAGCAGAGGACCGTGATGGCCAGGACGGTGTAGATGATCCTCAAGGCACCGCGCGCTGTACGGGTCTTGATACACGAGATCCGACGTGCCACCACCGGGTAGAGCACCAGGATAACGATTGATGGAAGCAAGGCGCCGAAAACCAGGCTGAAGGCACTGTACGGAGCCAGACTCGTCTTCCATTCGTTCTCGGAGAAGTTCTCAAAGCAGCTTGCCTTCCCGTTGATGACGTGCATGTCTGGCGAAGTTAAAATGAAGGCTAAAATGACCCCCCCGCCAAGCAACCAGACGCAGGCGGACACGACAAGAGCGCAGCGTGTGTTCCGGAGACGCAGGTACGTGTGGGGATGGACGGTGGCCAGGTAGCGGTCCACACAAATGCAGCTCATGAAAGCGATGCTGATGTAGACGTTGGCGAAGAACAGCGTACCCGTCAGACGACAAGCCACCTTTCCGAATGTCCAGTCGTTGCCATTTAGGTGGTAGTGAATGCGGAAGGGGAGCACGCACAGGAAGATGGTGTCAGCTACGGCCAGGCTGATGATGTAAACTCTCGACGGGGACTTGTGCTCTGCTTTGAATATGAAGATGTAAAGAGCTCCCAGATTCCCCAGCAGACCAAACACCATCACGAGGATGTAGGTGATGGGGAAGAGGTAGAACTGGAAATCGGCACTCCACTCGCCGGCGCATGGGACAGTGCTGGAGTTGTTCATCTTCAGAGATATTTCTGTATTTCTTTCATGAAATTATAGTGAATAAATGTAGATATATAGTTATTCTCACTTTTCATTTTCAAATTTTAAACATTACATCTTTATTTATTTACTGTACACTGATGAGCTGTACACTGAAATCTTTTTTTTTCTGTTTGACTTTAATCTATTACATCACATCTGCTGCTTTATAAAAACTTCAGCATCCATTTTATAACCTTAACCTTCAAACTCTAAACTGTAAAATAAACAGATTTTTTTTTTTTTATCTAAAATTCCTTAGAAGATAAAGCACATTTTCTTACCAGATATTTCTGAGTTTTCTGTAAATCAGTCCTCGATAAAGCGCTCTCCCGACACGTGCCCTGTCTTCAGCGAGTCTCGTCAGCTGCCTTGTTCAGACTCTGGTGGAAAAACGTTGTTTCACCTCTGTGGTTCAAGCTGAACCAAAAAAAAACATGAAGACAGGAAGTCATGAGGCGAATGTTCCTCCCCCTACCCCTCTGCTCTGTAAGTCACACTCGGAAATACAGAGCTGTTATCATGATGTTTTGTCCGATGACCACCCACTGGAGTTCCTGCTGTACGTTTACTACATAAATTGTTTGTATTTTTTCCGCTCTGGTTCATCTAGCTCTCTCTGGGGGCCTGTGTTTGTGGTTATATAGACACGATGCAATCGGATGTGCTGCAGATTTCTGCGGGCGAGATTGGATGCCTTCGTTATCACCATAACCAGTGTACAAGCTGAAGTATGCAAAAAGCAAATAAAAATAAGCTTTTAAAAATTATTAGGACCTTTTATGGAAAAAAAGCTAAAACTCAAATATGATCATAAATAGTTTTTCCACTCTAAGAGATATTTGTTTATGCTTTAGCAAGAAATCTACAGCAATTAAAATGGTATTTTCCATATTTTATCTCTCTATGGTCATTTTTTTTCTAAAGAACATGGTCCAAATTGATTAAAACAGATTATCAGCCAATATCAACAGTTTGGTTTGTTCAATTCATATAAGAAAGCATGAACTTTAGCTGAGCAACATCAAAAGGCCTTGAAGACAACAGAAACAACTACAACTGATGATCACAGAATTCTTTCCTTGGTGAAGAGAAACCCCTTCATGACATCTAACTGAGTCAAGAGACCTCTAAAGGAAGTGGGCGTATCATTGTCGAAGTCTACAATCAAGAGAACGTGAATGTAAATACATGGGGGGCCTCAAGATGCAAACTGCTGATAAGACTCAAGAAAAGAAAGGCCATATTGTATTTTAGTAGAAAATGTCTAAAAAGCAGTGGTACGCACTGTTGCCTTGCACATCCAGGGTCTGGGTTTGATTCTTGCCTCTGTGTTGCATGGATTTTGCATGTTCTCCCCAGCTTGGTGGGTTTCCTCTCGGTATTCCAGTTTTCTCCCATAGTCCATAGACATGCAGATTAGGCTAAATGGCGTTCCCAATTTGCTGTGAAACCAAGATGAACATCTACAATAATAATGGAAAGAGAACAGTATAGAGAATGAAAGGAAGGGCTCAAGATTTAAAGTGCTACCATATCTGCCAAACATGGTGAAGCAGTGCTGTCATGCAGGGGCGTCTATGGTTTCCAATGGAACTGGTTTATTGGTGTTTATTGATTCTGTCTTCAGTTTTGTCATCAGAAAGGGAAAGGCATGAAGACCAGCAAACAAGCAGCAACTAAATGTGGCTAAAGTAAAGTTTGCAGATCAGCTCAAAGGAAGAAACTTATCAATTGTTGATGTCCATGGGTTCCAGACTTCATGGAGTCATTAATTGCAAATGATTTGTAGATCCGAGTTATAAAACACAATTCTAATATTTTCGAATGTTTGTCCAAGTGGGCGGCATATTGGTTTAGTGGTTAGCCCTGTCGCCTTCTACCTCTATGTTCTGTGTTCGATTCCCGCCTCAACGCCTTGGAGGGGTTTTTACCTTGTTCTCCAGTTTCCTCCCACAGTCCAAAGACATGTCGATTAGACCAATTGGCATTCCCAAATTGCCTGTGGTGTGTAAATGAGTGTGTGACCCTGAATACAGGATAAGGCGAGATAGATGAGTGAGTGTTTGTCCCAAAACTTTTGATTCCCAAATGCTTCATGCAATTTTCTTTTCTAAATCCATTAAATTATATCCAGATGTACAGTAGACACTGCAATCTCATCTTCATGCTCCATTTTGACAGTTATACAGTACAAAAGCAACATACCAAAGATTGTATACAGGCTTGACTGTAACTGATGAATCATTGACACCATGTATTTAAATTGGGAACGCAACTATGCTAAAGTTAGGACAGAACACAGCGACAACATGCTACGCACAAGTCTCTAGAGTTGTCGAATCGAATCAAATCAGGACGACGTCCGGCGAAAACTTTTCACTTGGTCTGTACCGTGCCTTATTCGGGAGACATCTGCAGCACTTTAATGGGACGTCCTTTCTCCAGACTGATCCATACACGTGACTTGTGACATGACAAACTTGGAGGTAGTTTGTTTTTCTGGGGCTATAATTCCTTAAGAGAGAGTTGCAGTGAGGAACCGAAACAAGCTGCCAAATAAGTGCATCCTCTCGTGACCTACTTCATATTTACAGTGGTGATTTCGATGTGGCCCTGAGCAACACTAACCTTAGAGGAGTAAATGAGCAAGTGCCTGTTCTTATAACTTTTCATGCAGTTTATGAAATCATGTCTACGGTGTTTGCGTTGATATTTATTTTTTGACAGCGGCCTGGGATTAACTTAATCTTATGCGTGTCATGTTTTCTAATATGAATATACTGTATTTCCAGATGTAGTCTAGTAAGCATTTTTCTGATTATTTTTTTTTTTTACTTTTAGCACTATCTGTTACACAATCTGATATTATCTGTATCTGTAAAGCAACCTTTTTTTTTTTACTCCCAGAAATAGATATTGTGTGAATACTTTCTCTCTCTCTCTCTGAACGTTCCTCAACCCATCATCAGCTCCATCACTCAAGTTCACAACCGCTTTAAGATATGGGATCCACCGCCCCCCATCCGCCAATAAAATTATCTTCTGTCCATCAAAAATTATCTAGTTTTATTAACATATTAAAATAGTTTCCTAATTTCCATCCCTCTCAACCCTGAACAGGCATTTACTGAGGCATTTACTGAGCATGCACAGCTTAATAATATTAATATTAAAGAGGACCATTTATTAAAAAAAAAAAATTGCAAAAAGGTCTCCTTTGTGCATATAAAAACAAAAGATGTTTAGATGTGAGAAGAATATTCAAAACATTCTCCTCTTATTGACCATGTTTAAACACGACAATAAGCTGGTCCCCCTAATGTGACTTCATATAAGGGAGAACCCTCCCCTTGGCTTGTTTCTCAGCTTTGCTTGGGGCTCTGTGGCTCTGCAGTCGCTCATTTATAGATACCACAATGTCTTATCTTGAAAAGTAAAACGTTATCTTTGAGTTAAACAGACAAACTTTGAGAGTTTGTTGAAGAAATAGTAATATATGGGGCCTTTAAACACCCATACCACTGACCAGGCATTCTTTATGTTCATGCTGAAGTTCACTGAACTCTTTTGTCCCACAAGCTTAATGAACGATCCCAGTTTCACTGCATACCTCACTGCATATTCTTACAATAAACAATAATAATACTTATTATTATTATTATTATTATTATTATTACATAACATCTATATGGCTCTACAAAGCATCTGTTCTTTGTTATTCCATTAATGTTTTTTGGTTTTAATAGATACAGTACACCAGATGGCGCTGTTCGTTTGAGTTCCTCAATATCTCAGCATCTTTCTCCTTTATGTAATATTGATTTTCACTCAGGATTAGACGGCACGTTTTTTGAATAACATCGATTTCCTTGTTTTTTTTTAATCTTAGGCACAACTCTTATATGATGCAGTGTGTATCCGAGAGAGAGAGAGACAGAGAGAGAGACAGAGCGAGACAGAGCGAGAGACAGAGAGAGACAGAGAGAGACAGAAAGAGAGACAGAGAGAGAGACAGAGAGAGAGACAGAGAGAGACAGAGAGAGAGACAGAGAGAGACAGAGAGGAACCTGGGGCCAAATGTTCCATTAGTGAATCGCCGACACATAATCTGTTGATGGAAAAGGGCAGTCAGGGACATGATGTTGGATTTGAGTCAATAAAAACAAAAGCATGTTGAGTATCACAATTGCACACTCACACACACACACGATGTTCGCAGTGTAGATTCCGGGGCTTATGAGATGAGTGAGGTGTTGTGCGATCTGGCCTTTAACTTTGCAACACGTCTATTGATTTCTCAGCACTTCAGAGACGTCCTACACTTCCTGTGTGTGAATGCAGCTAGAAAATAATTCACTGTACGTCCATTATTACTAATCTTGCTTCTTTAATTGAAAATCTAATTTATTATTATTATTGTTGTTATTATTATTATTATTATTATTATTATTATTATTTTTAAAGCTGAACGCTAAGATATTTGAAGAATCCTGGAGGAAAAGTCTGTTTTATACTGTAGATCTGTTATGTGATGGTCTGGAAGTTTGTATATTGATTGTTGAATGTTTAAAACTTTCACATTTATTCCTTTATAGATTTTTTTTTCCTTCAGCAGTGGTGACCTCGTGAAACAGACGTATTGCTGCGCCTGATAATGCCTTGCTAATTCAGATCGATAATGAAACATCTGAACTCTTCCTCTTTCTTGAATTGTACCTCTTCAACCTCTTTAAAGCACACTTTGTGTGTGTGTGTGTGTGTGTTTGAATTTTTTTTTCGGAGAGACTTTTATAAGGTGATTTTCTTTGTAATCCTTCCAGCAGTCTTAACTCTAACCCTGACATTCTTCTTTTCTCTTTGGCTTCAGTCTGACTCTGACTTCGTTCTCTTTAAAGACTGAGGAAGCCTTGACACCCCGGTTTGGTCTTGAATGTTTACAGCGTCTATAAGCTTTATACGGCATTCTGAGCCTGCGTATGTGATTGGATTCGCTGTAATGCGATTAACACAGATTTGCAAAGAAGGTCAAGCAAGTGTTTAAAGGCCATCTCAATTCTTGTTATTGTAGATGGAGCGTGATCGTGATATCCACAAGTCGTTACTCAATTGTTTTTCTAAAGAACAAAAAAAAATTATTCTCTATATACGTAATCCTCTGCTACACTAATGCATTTATCCCAGCATTTCACTAGGGCTTGGACACCATCAAGAGCCATGATCTACACATTTGAAATTCTGGCCTCCCAAGAACTCCTTTAACGACCCAAAAATGTGGAAATGGCCTGGAGCGAAGTCTGGACTGCAGGACTGTACCGCGGATGTGTCAATAACTTCCGGCCGAGTCCCACAAACAGAAGCATCTCTTCCACAACAAAACACAGGAATGACTTCGGTGGGCTCCGAGCCACTGCGGCCTGGAGCGACATTCACAGACGTACAAACTTCTTTCAAATGATTCAAATGTTTTACTGCAGCGAAGAGTCTCATGTCAATCAGTTTTACGCCCTCAATCACAACAAATCCCATCTTCATCATCACAAGTCCCGGGTTAACTCGAACGGCCCTCGTTCATGACAGCACACTAAGATTACTTCTTTCGCTTACCCCAGCTTGTTAGAGACCTGAGATCAGAGCACGGAGTCAGAGACGTTACAGCACCCCCTGGTGCGAAACTGGTTAAAGGACATTGTTCGAGGGTCCAACAGTGACAGCAGGCAGTGCTGGGGCTTGAACCACTGACCTTCTAATCCTAACTCGTTTGACGCACTTTTGCCTCCAGCACTACTGTAGATTAAGGGTTGAATTCTGACCAAGGGTGACTTCTGTAATTCAACCTGTTATTGGGAATCCCATAGTAATCATCAACAGCATCACAGTACATATATGAGCTGAATTGCACTAGGTTCATGAATCGAGTATCAAAATCAGTTTAGAGTTAACAGCGACTCCATGTAAGACAACGTCCAAAGACCATAACTCTATCGATCGAGTTCGGATTTAGTTTTTAAGCACTGATCAGTCAATTGAATTAGTCATTCTCTCTGGTGCGAACACTATATATGGTGGACAACCTACTGTATCAAAATCTCCAGACCTTAATGGTCTGAATGGTACAGTATCTTGTAGATCTGATGCCCCAAAACAGATCTACAAGCAAGTAGAAGAAGAAACCATAAGAAGATACCGGGGATTGGTTGGCCACATCCTTCTCATGCGTATCCCAAACGTTTCCAGACACCTTGTCTAGAGTATCGAAGGCAAGAGTAAAACAGGACGACCATGGAATCTTTGGTGCAAGTCGACATCGAGAAGACCTCTTGAAGCAGGACAGGAATCCCTGAAGGACGCATGATCCAGGAGGGGTACGATAAATGAATGTCTTGTACAAGCTCGCCTCTAGCAGAAGTCGTCCTCTATCATCATTGAAAAAGCCAGCCAAAATGATGTCCTGCTTTTCAGGAAACACAATCCCACTGGACATGGACAAGCAGGGAGATGCTGATGGAGATGTTGTGCCGTTACTTCCTGATTCACGATGTTCCGTGGATAAATTGTGTTGAGCTGTGCGCAACAAAGGCTTTTTCAGCATGTCATCTACCAGCTGCATTTATCCTTCAACTTGGTCATAAAGAAAAGTTTAAAGCATTTTTTCCCTTCAACATCTGTAGTGTATTAGTGATAACCACATGCTTCCCTGTACTGCGAGGGGAAAAAGTTTAGAAATCTTAAAACACATTTTTTCGTGAAGCAGCTGTTGGAACGGCGATTAACCTTTTAGGCCCCCTTATTCATTCATATTAATTGATATTAGCTATATTAGCTATATTTATGTGAGAAATATTCCTTAGAACATGTTTATGAATATCTCTGAATAAAAAATGATGTTTTCTGTTAAAAAAAATGATTGAAATAATGCTCCAAATCGACCAGATGTTGTTGTATGCATTTAGGGATAACATTCTTATGTGTAAATATTTCAATGCAAATTCTAAAACAGGGTGTTCCAAGTCGTACCCCTTCCCCAAGAACATTTAAGTATGCAAAGAATCCTGTGTAGAAACAGCTGTAATTAGACTCCCTCCCATTATGTACTGTATAAGCTCAAGTTTTTCCAGTACAGTAGAGAGAAACATTGAAAATGTTTCCCTGTCAAATGTTAAGGCTGTTCAACTGTTCCATAAGGTGTATGTTCACAGAGGTTTGCGTCATCTGAAATCCTCTGAAACCTCATTTTAAAGATAAAGTTATTGACCGAAGCAGACGCAGAAGAAACCAGGACTTACTGGATGTGCATTTCTGCGATACTCTATCTGACGGAAACCTTAAGCTGTAAGTGCTGAGGTGGTCTCGTTCTCTCAGATCTGTTTAAAGATTCAGTCCATCCTAATGTGTTTGGGTGGACGAGGCGGGACGAGACGCTCTGGAGCTCAGAGGGAATCGAGGGTGTAAATTGCTCGATCGCATCTTGGAAATCAGTAATGAATCTGTATTCAGGATGAACATCCAACCATACTGTATACATTATTATTATTATTATTTCAAGTCAAATCATTAAACATGAAATTTTACCCTATTAATTAAAAGCAGTGAAAACCATAAAGAACAACACTGGATGTTTAGGCTGAATAAATATCGATGCACAGGATTAATAATGGATCGGATACGGGATAAACAGAAAGAGCTGCTTTTCCTTTCAAACGCTAACTGAGAAATGTCTGGTCTGATCCACATCAGAGGTCATTAGTTGTACAGTATCTCGCACCTGCAGTCTGAATAATGTTCCACCCCTTACACGAGTGTTCAGAGTCTCAGCACTTGGCTTCCTCAAAAAGACCAGATGGAGAGAGGCTGGGAGGGGAAAAAATGGAGAAGGCAAAAAGGAGTGAATGTAGGTCATCGTTGGCGAAACCTGGCTTCACATCTCTTTCCAAACCCAACTGCCGCTCCGTGCTGCCACGCTGCATGTGTCTGCCATAAGAGGGAGATAAAAACCAAAAACTGAGCTGAGCTGACAGACAGGAAACCCCTTATTGTAAACACACACACACACTTCTTATTCATCAGCTTGACTTTGCAGTATTTGTCATAATCTACAGTACAAGCTGGTAGCAACTTTAATAAAAACGAAAACGTTCCATAGTTCCTTTCTCACTATGTCTCATCACACCAACTCATTTGTTGAATCCTTGATCCTGATTGGTCAACAAAATATGTTGATTAATTTCCTGTAATTTTATGCCTTGGTTTTCAGCCACTAGGTAGATATTTACACAAGTGACAGGAATCACGATACGATATTATCACGATACCAAAGTGCCAAGTCGATTTGTATTGCGATATCCTGATCCGATAAATGATTTAAAATAGAAAATTGTAACAATTGTAAACAAACTTATCAAATCATTTGCTACTACAACACATGTGATACTGTGATACCGCCAATGAGTGAATAGTTTAGAGTGCACCACCTGTAGGATTTTAGAGGAACTGCAACATTTTACCTCCTTGAATAAAAAAAAAACATAAATGAAAAAAAAGTCAGTGTGGCGATACATGAGTTACCACACAAGAATCGCCATATTAACTATTTTTGAGGATTTACTGTACATCCCCATTGTGATATGCTGCAAGTTCTATAGTAGTGATTTAGGTGTTGAGGCTTCTCTCAGCCAATAGTTTTATCAAAAGGTTCATTTCAATAAGCTTTATTCAAGGGCTCTTTGTACTGCCATCTAGTGGGCAAGTTCTGTGTAGCAACTAGATCGTAAGATCACAAGCAGCACAATTAATATGTACATGCAGCTGCACTGGTCAACGAAATGTTTATGCACATAATCAACATCTCTGATTCTTTGAAAATTAACTGAAGAGTGCACAAGCCTTTACTTAAGTCCCGAACGTTACGGTCACGTGATTCCAGCAAACGCGAGGCTTCGTTTGTCCTTGGTCAAGTGACTCTCAGGGAACCGACACGCCCCTCGAAGCGAGGCCTTATTTGGACACGCCCCCTTATATTTGATACAGGTTTTGGAGCTTCTGTGTCACAGTAACATTGTTACTTATGAACTAAAATGAATAAAAAGAAAGTTATACAGTCCTCTTATAATTAAAAATAGATAAAAATGTATATAATGTGATGTTTGTTAATAGATATGTAATTACGGTCCATCCATCCATCCATCCATCCAGGAACCTCTGTAGTCCAACTACAGGACCGTGGAGGCCAGTGGTCACCGTTTTATTTTTTTCTATTTTGTACGACCGTGTTAGGACCTCTGGTCAACATTCACACACTACGGGCAATTTAGAAACACCAATTAGCCGAATCTGCATGTCTTTGGACTGTGGGAGGAAACTGGAGTACCCTAAGGAAACCCACACAGACCCTATGGAGGTGTTATAATTGCCGTGCTTTAATTTTACAAGATTTAATATTTTACGGTTGTATGCCAGGTATACAAATTTAATCCAGAGGCAAGTTCTTAAGGCAAAAAATTCATATTTCATATTCCATTTTTCCATAGAAAGTAATGTAAACACAGATACTGTAGTCCTAAAAGTCTTACCAATATTACCATTTTCCAACACTATGATCATATTTCTGCATAAAAAACAATCAAACCATTTAGAAAGACATGTAAATGAAGTAAAATATTAAACAAATTAAAATTAAATCTTACTTAACCTTTATTTATGGTTCCTCTTGGCACCGGCTGCTTTAAAAACCCAACTGAAAGTGGCTCAGTTTTGTTCTTGCTAACGTCCTGGATAACATTCTCGGGGCCCATGGTGCTACGTCTTCACTAAATCTTGCACAAAATGCAAAAAAGTTGTTCTTCGCTATAAAGTATGAAGAGATAGGTTTGTTCAAGGGGAGATCCGTTACTGATTAGTGAACACAACGTGTGAGTTCAGCAGATGGCCCGATTTTAATACAGGATCCACGCTGCTGATCACTGACAGTGATAAATGCCTGTTCGATCGCAGGTGATAATATTTTACTCGCCGTGTACCCCAGCCATGACATCCCTGCCAGTAACCTCAAATCAAAAGGGTCTCTTACTACTTTCTCCAGCTGAAACTGCTGACTCATCGGCGTCCAAGGGGAGAAAAAGAAAAAGAAGAAAGGTTGCCGTTTTGAGCTTGTTTAGTGCGATAGAGAGGAAGTGAAGGAGGAGAGGTGGGAAGCGTGAGAAATCGCAGAGGATTCGAGCTTGGCTAATTTTAGCCCCCCAAACACGTCGGAGGAGGTTTATATAAGAGACACAGGAATGCGAGTGAACCAAGAAACAGAAACATGGAGAAACTTCTCGAGCGCTCTCGTACTGGTAGAACCGCAGGATTCCATCGCATGCTCCAAGACAGCTCTGAATCCGGTCCTCATGCTGAGATCCGGTGCTGTTTCGGTATTTAGGCATGAGCAATAATTTTCCATATTAAGCTGAAGTGGAGTGGAGCGGGATTACAGGCGGGCCAGTGTGTGCTGGGGGTTCCTCAGGAGCAGTACTTTGTTATGTTATAGAGGAGAAGTACAGTTTTTAGCTATCAAAAAACAACATGCAAGTTTTTTCTCGCCAGCCTCTTTTTTCTCTTTTTTTGAAGTTAATGAGACAGAAAAATGCAGTTTGTTGTCTCATAGAGGAGCAATAAAGCATAAAGTAATCCTCACCCATCAAGACTAGTGAAAAAGTTCAAGTTAGAGCTATGCAGCTGACAAATTTAACACTTGAGATTCCTTCCAAAAATATTACATAAACCTCTCCATCATATGAACAACTACGCATGAAGAGTTTAACTGCAACTCTATATTTATGCAAGCAGAAACACAACAGCAGGGAGATTCATCAATTTTGACAGAAGTTTTAGAGGTGGATTTATAGCATTTTGCATTAGAATAGTTCTTTTTTGCTTTTGTGCCATTTTAATACCCTTTGACTTGCAATAAGGCGGCAGAGTGGTGTACTGGTTAGCCTTGCACCTTCATGGTCTGGGTTCGATTCCCACCTCGGGGTCTGTGCGCTTGGAGTTTACGTGTTCTCCCTGTGCATGGTGTGTTTCCTCCAGATACTCCAGTTTCCTCCCACAGTCCAAAGACATGCAGATTAGGCTAATCTGTATTCCCAGTTTCCGCAGTGTGTGTGAATAAGCATGTGAGTATGTGTGTGTTCACTCTGCGATGGATTGGCACCCCATCTTCTGTTGGGTGTACCCTGTCTCATGCCCTTAGTCTCCTGGGATAGATTCCAGAACCCCCATGGTGCTGTATACAGGATAAAGTCGTATAGGAGATGATATAGTATAGTATGATAAGATGAGAACAAAATATTCCCTATCGGTGTGATTTATAGTTTTTAATTGGAATAGCCGTCTTAAAGGGAACTTGAAACATAATAAAATTCTGATGTAATCTATATACAATAAATAAAAGAAAGCTTTTGGTTGTACATTGCTCAGAATTTACTCTTTCAATTATATCTTTACGTTTTATACATTGGAGGACACAAAACCAGTCTCAGGAAAAATGTCTGTCCGTCTGTCTGTATATCTGTCCAGTCAATTTAGTCACACCATCACACCAAACTGGCTGGACAGAATTTAATGAAACATTTCTAGTCCTTTGATACTTTCCTGAAGTAAAACCTGCAGCATAAATAAAATCAAAATGTTGAGTAGAGAGGAATTTATGAGGGTTAGGGTTAGGGTTAGGCTGTGCCAAATTTTGTCATAGCATCTAGTGCTTTTTTGTACAAATATAGCACTTTTTCCCCTCAAGGTGGGCGTGGCTATATGTGTCACTCAACAGAGCCAATCAATGTTATAATTTACCATATATATACCAGAGTATGTGGAAGACACAGAAACAACAATCCTCAAAAAAAAAAAAATGCGCGACACAGCATGGCTTATACCAAAAAAAAAAAAACAATAGTAGACTAAGACCGAACATTTAAAGATGAATGGAAAGGTCAATGTATGTTTAATCTTCCTAGGGGAAGTTTAAAACCAGTTTGTCTCACATGTACTTTACATTTTTTTTCACAAGTAAAAAGCAGTAATGTGAAACACCACTGTGAGGTAAAACAAGGCCGTGTAAACTACCCACACTCTGCTTCCTGTTTGCACTAAAATAGCCCCCCCCAACATAATCGCTATAAAAATATCCATTACCACATAATTTTATTGACAGAAGTTAATTAACTTTTTCCAGGACTTCTATCTGCCTGAGGTTTAACATGCACCATAAAGCAAATCAAAATAACGAGTAAAAGCGATGTTATGAACAGTTTTGTGGTAGATTTAATAATCTACTTTAAAATAAGGCTACTAATAAGGTACTTGCTAAACAAACACCTGCACTTAATATTACTAATATTACAGTTAGGCATCTGGTCTGTTCCAGAAATGTGCTTGTAATCCAAATCACTCTCATATTAAAGTGAATTTCCACATAATTATAGAAACTTAGATGATTTGTTCCATAACCCGAACATATTTATACAAAAATAATTAATACAAAATCACATACAAAATGAATACAAAGGTAATTGATACAAAAGTAATTAATACATACATAAAAATAAAACAAATTAACCTCCACTTTACCTTTGTAAAGAATCATGGCTGGTGCAAGATCTTTAACCCTCTCTGTCACTTGCTTTTGCCTCCTTTTGAGGATTTTGTGGAAATGTGACGTTTCGTTTTTTTAATAGATTCATCTCCTGCTAAAGCATTTTTTTGACTTTTTGTTGACTATACGAGTGACGCACGAACAATAAAACTAAGCATGGGAGATGATTACGCATAAACCCATAGCGCAAGAGAGAAGAATCATTCGCTCAGGTGTAATCACGTGACACTCGGCAGACAAAGCACATACATAGTACAGTACTCAAGCCCTCACTTGTTTATCAAGACAAGACTTATTAATTATTAAAACTTTGCTCGTCTTGCAAAACGCTCGCAATTCAAGGTTCCAATGTAGAAAAGCTGAACTGAATATTTTTACTGGGATTAAATTTCCACAGCTGAAATAACAGCGCTGAAGTGGTAAAACTAAATTTTAAGGCACTGCAGTTGTTTTAAGACAAAACGTAATTTTTTTTATATACGATCTACTTTTTCGATTTCTCATCTGTGATTGCTTTCCAGTTACCGGACAGGGAGTGGATCTGACTGATGACGAAAGAAGTACTTCTAAGTTAACATGATATAAAATACTCAACCATACAAAAAGTTGGAAAGAAAGACAGACAGACATCTACATGGGCTTCAACATGAAATAATATTATCACTGATTACATTAAAGCTGATCAGATTATTTTTAGCTTTAACCTTTTAACAATTTCTACCTTTAAAATGGTTTTTGCAAACACTCCACGTGATATCTATTAATTAGATCGAGCCGATCAGTAAATTAACTAATAAATAAACAAGATACATCGGTGTAAAGAGGAAATAACTGTAATAAAGAACAATAAGAGAATTATACAGTTTGTCAGCAGGATCAGTAAGAAAACATGTTTCATTCCACACATCCCCCTCCAGTGTTTCCAGCTTCCCGTGTAAAGTGTTTTCCTTCTTATTTTGTGAACACTCTCCCCAAACCCTATTCACGCGCCCGCCTGGACACTCCTCTACCTCACAAAAGGGCAGCATGAGATCATTGCTAATCAGTAGCTCAGCCTCCCTACGTGGGGTACCGCCGAACAATAGCACGCTCTGACAGCTTGAATTGAAACACTCAGCCGCCCTCCCCCGAGTTGTTCCACTTCCTGTGAATTAATAACATCTTCTATTTCTGGCCTCAGCAAGGAAAAGCAAGCACTCGGTTTAGTCCGTGCCATTTAAACTGTTGTATGAAGCAGGGCTATTAATACACCTACCTGCGTAAAGGCTTTGGCAATGTGGGTAGAGCTAGCGCTGAGAAATTGAATATGCTCTCATACATTGTGGTTATTAATTAATGTGGCTAATGAATAAACAGTAACAGTCATGTGGTCACGGCCACAACATGGATTTCACTAGATCTGATACAGACTTCATTTAAAAGGCAGTGTGTCTTATTTGTGTATATGCGTTAAAACATTAACGATTTAAATAAAATTTTAACTAATTTTTTTTACATACTAAAATTTTATGGTAACCATCAGAAAAAAAATATTATGCATCAGTATAATGCCAACAATTGCAATTAACAAAAAAACAACAGCAATAAACATCATGCTTTTACCAGTGGAGTTGTATATCATACAGTATGGAGACTGATGATTTGATTTGATCTAAAGCAGTTGTATTTCTTACACATTGTGAAATAATAAAAAAAACACAATTGAAATGCTGTGTAACTTTATTATTGTTATTGATTGTTTTATCGCCATGTCTCGTACAAAGCAATCATCTGCCATTCATCTGCTCCCCACTCCAGTCCAGTAGGTGGCGCTAATTTACCAAGCATGCCCACAAACTTAAAAGATCAGAAAGCAGCGATACTGTTGCAAAATACGAGTATTTGCGAAGACGGAAGCAGGTGGAATTGTCTGCTTAAGCTGTGGTATATTTTTCAATGAATTTGTCACTTTTCACTTTGCAGATTTGCAGATTAAAAAGTGTGAGGGGCACAGCGGTAAAGTGCTCGCCCTATCATCCAGAGATCGCAAGTTCAAGAATTCTGGGTGATGCTGTAACCTCCTGCAGCCGGGAGGCTAGAGAGAGAGCTGATTGGCCGAGCGCTCTCAGAGGGGAGGGACAGGAGGCACTTAGCTTTACACTTCACATCAATCACAGCTCTACAGCCAATCACTGAGGTCTGTGAGCTCACACAAGCGGAAGGAGCGGATAGCGCTGTCGTCCAAATGTGGACATTCCACCGCTCCAGCAGTTCGAAATGGTGCGGTTGGCTGGCGTCAAAACCGTGATGGTCTATAAAGACGTTTATAAAGCCCTGACACTGGAGACTCCTTCCATACGTGCACCAATGAATGAGCTGTTTCTATAGAAACAGTAATGTATTTGAATAAATGACTCACAGTTGTTGCTGTTAAAGAAATTCTTCAACTGTATCATGGATTAAAACAATAATAAACTAAGTATTTATTTTTTTATTTTTTTATTTTTTATGGTAGAAAGTGTTGTTTGTCTTCTTCTCACAGAAGATCTTGTGTTTTTTAAGACTACAGAGACCAGACGTTTGGTCGATAAGTGGATGCTGAAAAGACAAAACTGAAAACTCGTTTTTTATGGGGACAAAAAAGTAGTGTTAATGATTGTTAAAGTATTCCTGGCATTGCAAGTACAACCTGTCACAAAAAGAGGAGTGTGATTTATTCCTGCCTTTGGACTGCACTGAGATTCTCCACCTGCTCTTCTACAATGTGCTATTTCTGCTCTGACTAATGTAACAGGAGACCTCTCTAGGAAGGAACGCACATGAGAATGCTTCTCACAAGTCCATCCAATAACTACCAACCAAACCCATGAAGTTCTGATTGGAAAAAATACTTCTCTGATATACAGCACTTAAGTATTCTTTTGGCTTATTATATTTATACTTAATTACCATTTATTATAAAATAAACACTTGTACTCTTAATTAATTACTTTTCCTTTTTTTTTTCCTTGGGTTAAATTTAGCATTCAATCAAGTTGGCCAGTGTAAAAGAGAACTATGAAAAATCATAGTCAAAATCTGAAGAATTTTTCATGCTCCACATTGACGGTATGCATGGCTGTGACAAAAGAAATATAGTACAAGACAGACCAGTTTTCAGATGAAAACAAAAAACCTGATGGACACTCCTCGGATTTGCATAACAATAGAAAAGAACGAGTGTAACAAAGTTACCAGAAGAGCTTATATTCTCCAGCAAGCTCAGTAAAACCTAACAGCTGTTTTACTTATAGTTCTGTGCAAAAGTCTTGGGCACATACAATAATATGACGTCAGCAAAAGATAGTTTTGAAAATTTGATTTCTGCATAAAAGAAACTTTTATAAAGAGCAAAAAACAGTCAATATTTGTAGTGAAAACACGTTGCTTAAAATCAGGAGTTTTAGACAGATTTGTTCAGTTTTATAAGTAAAACAGCTGTTAGGTTTTACTGAGTTTGCTGGAGAATATGAGCTCTTCTAGTAACTTTGTAACACTCGTTCTTTTCTATTTTTATGCAAATCCCAGGAGCGTACATTAGGTTTTTTTGTTTCCATCTGAAAACTGGTCAGTCTTGTACTATATTTCTTTCTTTACAGCAATGCAAATATTTTCCTGTAATGTTATTTATTTATTAATTTTTAAGTTATATATGGAAATACTGAATGATTTTGTACATAGTTATGGACATGATAAACATATATAACAAAATTGGTACAGCGTATAATATAATAATAGACTTTAGCACAGTACTGTACATCTGATTATATACAGTATCCTCCACTGGATTTAAACAGTGTTTAACTTGTGGATAAACATGCTGTAGATCATCTTCATCGTCTATACCACTTTATCCTGTATACAGGATCACAGGGGGACTGGAGCCTATCCCAGGATACTTAGGGCAAAAAGCTGGTATACCCTGGATGCCAATCCATTTGCAGGGCACATAAACATACACACACACACACTCTTATTTACACACTACGGGCAATTCGGGAACACCAGTTAGCCCAATATGCATGTCTTTGGGCTGCACGAACTCCATGCAAACAGACCTGAGGTGGCTGCAACTGGCTAGAAGTGTTATGTTAAACTAGCATTGATTACAGTAACATAAACTGCCCAAGCTTGGCATCAACATAGCTAAATGTAACTGTAGATTTAGGTTTATATTTGAAAAGACAGAAGACCGATGCGCGGATTATGAGGTTAAGACACCCTGAGAAAACATGGTACACATGGTACTACAATATATACAGTACCATGGTACAGGTACCATCAGACTACCGGCATGCCTATACTGTGGCAACATTTCATATAAAATTCAGCATCTGGTGAGGGTGACCAGTATATGAGTGTGTTGTTTTTTTTAAACGAAACAAGAAACGAAACCATAGGTTTTTTTATGGTTACTTTGAATAATAGGTCGATATTTAAGGCGTTTCTGATTAATTGTTTATTTCAATAAAATGTTCCCTATTCCGTTTTAGCTTCTGTTTTGCTCTAACCAAGAAGGAACTTAAAACCAAAAAACAAGTTCTCCAAATGACAGCGAGCATGTCAGGACTCCAAAGAGAAAGCAGTTATATTTCCCAGTTATAACCCTGCCTCACGGTTCCGGAGTGCCAGATGTGGTTTACCAATACTGATCATGAGTTACTGCCTGTGTGGAGTTTTTTTTAATCTTTTTTTGTGTGTGTCTTGGTGGATTCCTTTGGGGTTTTTTTAGTTTCTTCACACCTTCCTAAATACGTGCAAGTCTGAATTCTGGGCTTCTGAATCTATTTGATGTTAAGACTTGCAGTAAGTAATTGATAATTGATTTGTTAAACATTACAGTCAATTCAAACCTAGCTTCAGAACAATAATTCACAATAACCCCAGGGGGAGGCATGAGTAGGACTTTATTACATTTATTCATAGAGGCTTTGGGCACAAGGCGGGGTACACCCTGGACAGGGTGCCAATCCATCACAGGGCACAGGAACACCAATTAGCCTAATATACATGTCTTTGGACTGTGGGTGTAAACCCGCTAAGCACGGGGAGAACATGCAAACTCCATGTATACAGACCTTAGGCGGGAATCGAACCCTCAGCCATGGAGTTGCAAGGTCACAGTGCTAACCACTATGGTATTATATTTTTCATGTATTGCATTAAATTGCGTCAAATGTTTTAATTGTGGAAAATTAGTCATTACCTAATCAAATCATATTATTATTATTATTATTTTTATTATTATTATTTAAGAAATGGACCATCAATTTAAATAAATTCCCTTCCAACATTCTGTTCTTATTCAATCTTCTGAACAAAACTTTGAATTAAAAGACTAACGTTTACATGTGATCATGTACTAAAATCAAATTTCAGCTTTGTTCCGGCTGAACGTAGTTACTGTGTATCTTGGAGCAATGACCTGTCAAGGAAACAGGCAACAACAACAACAACAACAAAGAAATTCAACACGCAAATTAGCTCCTCTTTCTAATTATGTCAATTCCATGTCATTATGGCTGCAGGATACATTTTGTTTATGGCATGTTTTTAGTTGAACTAGGGGTAATCTAGTCACATGGCTCAACTGTGGCCTGGAGCTTGTTATTAAAAGAAGCGTAAGTGGCCCTTTACACACGCTGCTCTAATTACGCCTTAAAACGCTCTTCTCCTCCGCCTTTCATGTAATTATGTTATTTTGTGTTTGAAGCTGTTTAGACAAATTTGACACACACTCCAAAGATGCTGTTTTCTTTTTTTTCTCCTTCTGTACTTTTACTTCATAAGGAAGCCTTTTTTTTATTTTTTTACAAAATGAACTATTTAAAATAATTCCTATTATTTAAAAATATATTATTTTTAATGCCATATATGATTTTTTAAATAGACACACAACCTGGAACGGATATATAGAAGAGGATGGACAGGAGTGTTGGGGGAGTGTGTAGTGAGGTTATTTAGGGACTGTCTTAAAAAAGTGTTCTTTTCACAGTGACTGAATGCATTTAGATATCTCGTGTAGAATAGTTGCCCAGTTGTGTTGTCTGACAGAAATGATTATGCTTATGTCTTCGAAAATATAACAAAGACATATATTATATAGGCTTTATTATCACAGAAAAATCTAAATTGTCATTTGAATGTAAAGTTAAATAAAAAACAATAAAATGATATAATATGACATCCATGGACATTGCACATTCATGCACATTTGCACTTTTTCACATTGCATATTATGGACATTTATGGACCATGGACATCTACACACACATGCACATTTGCACACTTCCTGGACATTTTCACTTATTTCTATTTACATTCATCTTTATATTTTCTTCTCATTGTATAAATAAGTTTTTTATATTTTGTTCTATTTATTACTTGTTAGCTGTTGTTACATTGTAAGGTCACGGGCGGTCGTTTA
Organism: Clarias gariepinus; assembly: GCF_024256425.1. Taxonomy (NCBI): domain Eukaryota; kingdom Metazoa; phylum Chordata; class Actinopteri; order Siluriformes; family Clariidae; genus Clarias; species Clarias gariepinus. The sequence continues at coordinate 23,620,275 of NC_071121.1, read as the reverse complement.
AGCATTTCACTGCATATCGTACTGTGTATGACTGTGTATGTGACAAATAAAATTTTAATTTAAATCAAGGTGAATTACTTGGGTAGTTTGGACTTTGCACTTTTTGGGCTTGAGTCTGGGCTTGTTTGACATTTTCTTAAATGCCACAAGTTCAATTTGTTATATTTCTAAATGTAGCATGGTCACATGAGATGGGGAATTAAATATTTCATGTGTTTGCATACAGACATCTATTAAACATACTAATATACCAATATACCTCTATAACCATTACAACACACAGTACATGAGAAAAGTAAATAGGTAACTGAAAAGAGAGATTTCTCAAAAAATGTGTGAGTGGTTGTTGTAAGATCTTTACATCAATCTGATCCAGAAATTTAACTATTCATTATCCAGGTCTTGTTAGAGTTAATTTCTGTATGAATTCTCTCTCTCTCTCTCTCTCTCTCTCTATATATATATATATATATATATATATATATATATTATATATATATATATATATATATATATATATATATATATATATATATACACACACTACAATATAAAAAAAATTATATATTGTATTAAATTGTGTTCAGTTTTTAATTATATAGGATTAGGCATTATCTAATTGAATCAAATTATTATTATTATTATTATTATTTTAGAAATCACATAAACCATGGGGTGTGCTGATAGAGTGCCTACTGACAATAGATAGATGAATAAATTAACAAATAACACCAAATCCAGAAATCACATTTATACTGACTTTGAAATACTTTTTTAAAATAGATTTTTATATATTGCTATTATTACTTTATTTTATTGTAACAATATTGTAGATTTGATATTTTACATTAAGCATTTCAGTGCATGTCATCCTGTGTACGGTTGTTTATGTGACTAATACAATTTTGATAATGTGATTTTATTTTCTACAGTACGCCGCTTGTGTTTTTGCGTTTTCCCGCAGGTTCGGCTCTTTCCCCACACTCCCTGACTCTCACTCCGAGCCCGTACAGCCGCTCAGTCCAGCTCCAGTCTGCAGTGACTCTCTCCTCCTCTCTCCTCTCCTCTCCTCTGGATGAGTTCATGCACTCTCACTCAGGATTGCTCATATTCATCTCCTATTATTTGTTTCTTTCTTTCTTTTTTCTCCTGCGATGAAATTTTGGCTTTAAACCGAAACGAGGACCAAAAAAATCCGCTGCTGGAAAAATGACGGTGGATTTTGAAGACTGTCTGAAGGATTCTCCCCGCTTTAGGTACATTTCAAAAGATTTCTCGTGATGTCTGTCTGTTTGTTTGTTTGTCTGTTTGTTTGTTGTTCCTTACAGATAACTATTTAAATATACCGTGAGCACGAGCTCATTACGACCGATCGTTGTTTTTCTCGAGTCTTGTGGTTATTTTGTTTCTAATCATCCCGCATTAGAGACCACTCCGTGTGAGGTGTGTTCACTGTGCCCCGGGAGTCTGTGTCTGACATTTCCGCGCGTTTGGACTCCAGTTTAACACTAAATCCTGAGTGATATCTCATCTTGTTTGTATTTGAATCCCAAAAGAATAGAAATGGAAAGAAAATTATGTTTTTTCATTTCAACAACCTGTAGTTAATCACAATAAATGCACTTTATCATTTTTGCGGATTCCCGCGGTCTTGAACGCGCGTCAGATTTTTTTCCCTACAGAATGAAAATAGGCATTAATTTGCCCTAAAACATACCAATTCTTTTTCTGTTCTGTTATTGGAAGCAAAGTATCATTGGATGTCCCTGTTTCATGGTTAGGTTGTGTCATTTCCTCTGTAAATTTATCAATATTTATATTTCATATCTATTTGTACAGCCATGGCATAACCTGCTTGGTATAATAATGTCATAACATGTATATGTAAAGTATATGAGTGACTGGTGGCAGAGGTGTTATAATAAAATAAAGTACCCTGACAGGAAGTTAATGGTGACAGGCGGCGTGGTGGTGTAGTGGTTAGCACTGTCGCGGGGTTTGATTCCCACCTCCTTCTCTTTGCATGTTCTCCCCGTGCTTGATGGGTTTCCTCGTTAAGGTTTCCCCCCACAGTCCAAAGACATGCTTTGGCATTCCCAAATCGCCCGTAGTGTGTGAATGAGCGTGTGTGACCTGCGATGGATTGGCACCCATCCACGGTGTACCCACCTCGTGCCCTGGAAGTTTCTTGGGAGCCCCCGTGACTCTGTATACAGGATAAAGCGGTCTAGATGATGAGTGACAAAAGATAATGCAGGAATATTAAGGATGACCGGAAGGGTCTGAGTTCTGTAAGGTAACATGATGTTTCATTCATACTGTACAACCATACATTGAAGTGCTACCTCATCATCATCATCATCATCATTATTATGCACCTTCTCTTACTAAGTCAATTTTTAGCAAGAGAAGTGGCATGATGATGATGAGGAGGCGGAGGAGGAGGAGTTAGCTCTTTAGTGTAAGGTTGTACAGTATGAATGAAACATCATGTTGCCTTGATATCAGAGTGTATTTCGAATGCCAAATGCTACAGATCCACTGTTTTCTGCTTAATGGCTTCCGAGGAATCTGTAGGCTGTTTATATGGGGAAATCCTTAGTGACGTAAGATAATGTCAGGGGATGAAAAGAGAGAAGGAAGATGAGAATCCCAGACAGTGTTCTCAGACCTTGTCTTCATCCTGACTCACTCAGTAAGAGAAGTGGCATCATGATGGTGATGATGAAGAGGAGGAGGAGGAGGAGAAGGAGGAGGTAGCTCTTCAATGTAGGGTTGTACAGTATGAATGGAAGGAACATCATGTTGCCTTAATATCAGGGTGTATTTCGAATAGAAAATGCTTCAGATCCATTGTTTTTAAAAACTTCACAGCTTTTGAGTATCTCTAGGCTGTCCATATGGGGCAACTTTTAGTAGTAGTGAGTGTTTCCCAAGGGAACTTTCTAACCATGAGTAAGAACTTCAACCAGAAGTAAGAAGTCAATAAAAGCAGGGGTGAGAATCGTCTTGGTGGCAACATGCTGGGAAGGTCAGCACAGACTTCCCGGTTCTCAGCCATGGATTTCAGCTCTTCCTGGGAGATCCCCAGATGTTCCCCCTGTATATCCCTGCAGGTCCTTAGATCAGCCCCCCAGAGTCTTCATTCAGTTGGACATCCCTGATACAGCTGTAGCAGAAGCTGACTTAGGAAGCATCCTTGTTAGGGAAGAAAAAAAATGTGGTTTTCATGAATAGGATCGGATCTTCAAGGCGCGTACAAGTCAAACCGGGACTTTTGATTGTGTAGAATACCAGAACACAGTTATAAGAGTAAAAGCCTTCTTTGTTTTTCAAATTTTCATTAATGCACTTATCCCAGACTTTCACAAGTGCTTGGATACTATCAAGGTAGAAACTTTTCTCAGTACGCCGGAGTCATGGCCATGATGGGACTGTCTGCTTCAGGTCATTGTCACTGCAGGGAATTATAAAGAGAAATAAAGGTAGATTTTTACTCTGTGTTCCCAAGAGTCCCAGTTTGACTTGAACGCCCCTCGTAAAAAGAGAACTCAGATATCAGATAGGTTGGTAAAGGTACGATGAATACAGGGATGCTCTGCGCAGTGGAATATATATATATATAATTGTGATCCACGACTTTGTTTAATGCTCTTGATGAACGATGTGAGGACAGACCCAGCGTGCACGCTGGACATATTACAAAACCACCCATAAACCTCTGATTTCAGATCTTGGCAACAGAAGCTCGCAGAGAGATGACTCAGCTAGTGTCCTGGTGGTCCGTATTGGATCGGTGTCAAGTATCAGTAGATCTCAGAGATCTGATATTGGAATTGTATTTAAAAAAAAAAAGAAAGAAAAAACATTCCAGACAAACTATAATACAGATTTCAGGAAATAATTCCAATAAGAATTTACGATGCGTCGATTGAAAAAATATATTTTTGGTAAAATACTTTAAATATTTACCTTTTTTAACTAAGGGCTTGATCTTTTGCTTTGTGTCGTTTCACCTCAGCCTGATCGATTTTGTATAGCTTGATCCCGAATTGCGGGAGTGCGGCACACTGGAAACACATCTGGCTGGATTCTGCATGTGGAAAAATATAGATGTGTCTCGTCCTGTAACAGAAACGGAACGTTTGGCAGGAAAGGCATGCGGAGTCCCGTCTGCGGGAATCCCGTTCACTGAGAGCGAGCACCACACTGCGTTAAAAGAGAAATCTCGATTTAGACAGCAGACACAGGCAAGCGTGAGAAGGGCTTTAAGTGCGCTCGATTAATTTGTTTTTGACGCGTAAATCTTTTAAGACAAGATGTCCACTCTTGCGCTTGAACTTTCCCCAGACGCACGCTTAACGGTCGAATTTATTGCATTTTTACCCCCCCAAAAAAATCCTTTTTTGAGAGATGTTTTATGAGGAACCGGATGACTTGAAAAAGCGGGGTGTCTGATGCACATGTGGAGCCCATTCCCATTCAAACGCTCCAGTGACACATAAAGCAAGAGTCCAAGAACGCGCAAGAAAACATGGCATGGCGTGAAACTTGGGAGTCATACGCGCTGTCCCGACGCTGCAGGTCGTGCTGCTGAGGTTAGACAAATAAAGGATGCATTCCTTCCCAGCCACATCCTTTCTACATGACCAGCTCACATTACTGTGCACATACATATGTGTGTGTGTGTGTGTGTGTGTAAAAGAGATACAGCGAGAGTGAACGTTCTGCCATGCGAGAGTGTGAGAGCAGCCGGCAGATATGATCTCTGCTCCAAATCAAAGACTTCCAGACTCACTCGCGGTAATGGCTGCCATCTGGCTTTGCATCCGCGGCCTGTACAGCGAAAGGTATTTACAGCGACCTCCACATGTTTACGTGTGAACGAGGAAAGTTTCGCGGAGAATGTTCATTTCTCAAGCACTCTTTTTTTTTTCATGAGTCCGTCCAAGCTTTTTTTTTTTCCTTCTTTTTTTTAATAGCTTGCAACTGTTCTTCTTTAGTTCTGGGAAGAGGATCAAATGGACTGGGTCGACGCCCTGATTTTTATACGCGGTATTGTTTTTCTATTTAGTCTGGTGCTGTGTCGGTTTTCAAGAAAAGCCCATGACTTGGAAGTCATGAAGTTTCGTAACGCTGCGCGGAAAAAAATGTTTCCCAGACCAATAAGAGCAGCGTGAGAGGAGCCTGGTGCATTAGTGGCGCTTTTGTGGAGGTAAAAGCAACAGAAGTGTTACGTAACATCCCAGGAGGTGGTGTTGAACCAAAAAAAAGGGGGGTAAAGGAAAAAAAAAATAACCTTGTTTCTTTCGATCAGGATGTGAAATCTATTCCACTTCCTTCATACGATGGAGCGTGCTGAGCGCGGTGACTGCATGGGTGCTTTCACACTCCACCTCGAATGAACTCTTCGTCAACATTGGTCCGCCAGACTTATTTGATCTTTGCCAGGTCCTGGCAGTTATTTCTTTTCAAGCGGATGTCCAGCTTGGGTTTAGTTACCGAAGCAGAAAGAGACAGAGAGAGAGAGAGAGAGAGAGAACTCAATGTGATGCACAACCATCTTTCATCCTATGATGCATTGGGGAAATCTTCTACGATCACATCCATGCCTGGAAGTCATAAGTCATAAATCTAGCACTGAAATATGCGGCGTCCAGCGGATGGGAGCCAACTGACCAAATATCGCTCGTTGGCTTTTTTTTTTTTTAAAGCTGCCGTGTCACCCCGTGCTTCAAACGCTCGAACGTTCCTCAGAGTAAAAGAAGAAATTACCGTTCGATTACATCGAAAGATTCTGCTTTCGATATGAACTTCCCATGAGTCAGATTTTTCTCTGGTAGAAAGTAACTACACATCAGCATATGAGACGTATTAAAATATGCCGTGACACGATGCTGCGTACTGATGAATACCTCATACTACAATGTAATAGCAAGCCGTGTTCTGAAGCCAGGCTCTGAAAGACACACGGTGCACATTTCCAGTGTGCCACGTGCACTGATTTGTGGTTTTGTCTCAACTATTTATGGATCCTGAGCTGTGTCTATATTTGTAGCGCCGATGACCGCACACACTGAGTCTTAGTGACAGCGTAGAGTTAAAAGAAGCTACTTGTGGTTGAAACTCGAATTATTATAAGTGTTATGATTCTACAGCTGCGAAATCCATCAAGCTGAAAGCAAAAACAAAAACTATTCTATTCTAAGCTATTCTGCTGACTCAGTTCCATGTGACTTTGATCCACGCCATCTCTGCTTAGTCATGAATAAAGCCTCTGTTTCTTAATACGCCAATTCCGTGACATGGACATGGACGGGGACGCATCCGTGTCTCCATTCCCTCTCACATGGACTGTTTGTAGATTTCCTCCAGCAGAATACAGCTATTGTCATACTGACTCTTTACACTGGCGCTGGTTCTTCGGGAGCAGCTGCCGGATGTGTGGAGGCCTCTTCGCCATGGGACTCAGGATCATGATGCTCTGAAATGGAGAAATGGAAGGGAAAAAAAGAATAAGGATGAATGAACCTCATCAAGAGACTGTTTATTTTTTATTTTTTATGGGGATTCATGGCTCCTGAAGACCCTGAGCTTATCAGGTGCACAGTCCTGATGGTCATGAGAGGCAACAAGGCAAAAACGCTTATTTAAGCTCATAATCTTAGTTGCATTACAGTTTTCCCGACACTTCGGCACTCTGTCTTACCCTCCATGAGGTTGCCCCAGACTCACTGTTGGTGTTGATCGAGACAACAACCAGTCTACAGTCCTGACTCTAGGTCCTGCAAGACTTCTGAACATGTTTGCGGTTGTTTCCTGTCTGATGTGATGTAGACGTAAAAAGAGAAGAGTGGTGATTAAAGGGTAATTCAGTTATGCATCAATCTAAGCACCTAAGAAACTTCTCTCAGACGTCTTCCTCCATCTCCTGTCTCAGCCTGACCCTGATAATGCAATGAAAGGCTCTTGAAGTGTGACGTTGTGAAGAAGGAAGGCCTTCTCAATTTATTAAGGGGGTTAGTGAACTGGCTCGTCTCCCAGGATGCCCGCAGAAGGTCTTCACAAACAGCGTAGATTGAAGTCAGCAGGTTGGATGCCTTGGCTACTCTTGCATTGTTCCACATTGTGTCTCTTGATATCCACATCCAAAGCATCAACGTGTTTACCACCCTACGTTCTAAATGGGAAACGATCCGTCAATGACTCTTTGAGTTGTCCCTTAGGTGGAATTCCATAAGGTGTTGGAGACAGAAGGTGGAAGTCGGAGAACCTTAAGGAACCCTATAGGAACTTCAGTGTCAGAATCATAATCAGCTTTACTGGGCAACTGTTCTTGAGTGTATTAAGGAATGTGTTCTCAGTTTATAGTGATCCTACAGTGTCCACTTACACTGAATTGACATTTATGGCAGGGTTTAAAATTTATAATCTTTGTGGTTGCTGGGAAAGTTTTCTTGTCCTGATTAGTCCATAGCATTTGCCAGAAGATAGGAATCTGAACCGCCTAAGTTTGGCGAGTGAGGAGTCTCTTATAATTCTCTCATGCTGTTTCCTGAAACAAGGTCCTAGAGGATTTCCTGATAGTACCCTCTTCCCAGCTTAGTACCCTTTAAGTCTGCACTTTTTTTAACCGGATGGCAGAGCTGAACCAGACAGTAATTGATGAAATACAGTAAAGAAACGGTAGACTTGTAGAATTGGCACAGCAGCTCTTTGGGAAGATTGGGTTTCCTCAGCTGGCAGAACAACAGTACATGCTTGAGCATAGCTGCAGTGTTCTCCTCTTAATTGTAGTGTAGAGGATTTCCAAGTCTATACAGTGCAACAATGCTGAAGGTGCAAGTACTGGATGTGATTTCCATACTTTTCTTTTGGTAAGAGAGCTCGAGATCCATTTGCAGGTGGATATTACCACTGGGATCGAGTCGAGCGCAGTACTTGTGGTAAAGGATGTCCAGAATTATAGTATTAAATGCTGAGGAACTGATATCCCAGTCTAAGTCCAAAGGAAGTCAAAGTGCTCCAGGATGTAGCGCAGCCGCTTGTTGATGCATCTTTCACTTCGTCTGTATCCAAAGGTATCCAGCAGTGAGTCTGTGATGTCCTTCAGATATTCCAGCACAGGAACTAGGATTATGGCAAGAACATGGGGAGACCCTTGGCACTGCCAGGAACCCAAGCTCATGTTTTAAAGGGACTCTGAAAATGTGAAGTGGCATTTCTGTGAAATTTTTCTATTTCAGAATGTAAGATGCTCCTTCTTTCCCAGTTTCGGTTCACATGGACGACTGGTACACTTCAAGAGCACTGATTGGAGGATCTCTCTAGCTGTAAGGGCCTGAAAGGAAGCATTCCCAAGCAGCAGAGAGATTTGCAAGCCACTGGAATTGTCAGAGAGAGAGAGAGAGCAGACTTTAAAGAATGGCTGCAGATCTGAGAAAAGCTTTCAATCCTCTTTTTCTTTGATATGGAGCTCTGTGCATTTTTGAAGATTATTTTAATGTGGTTTCGGGAAAAAATGAACTAAGGCCATATGGTAAGATTTCCTGTGGTCCACCAGTTCCTAATTCCTAATTTAGACAGAACTCAGTATTCATCTGGAAAGTGAATGTACCAGTGAAAAAGATTTTTGAGATATTTATGGTGTTATGTGAGGGGCTTTTTTTAGGGTGTTAAATCTGATATAATCAAAACTCTAAATTGATATTAAACAGGAAAGGGGAATTAGTAGAATATATGCGAGGTTCTTGTATTTTTTTTGTCTTTGTTCTTGCTTTCCCCGTTTCTTGCTTCCTTTTCTTCCCTTACTTGACATCTGACGTCTCAAAGAGTACACCCTAAGTATGGGAAACAACAGACACACAAGTCATCTCAACCAGAACCCCCCACCCCCCCACCCCCAGACATTAGTAAGAAGCATCTGAATCTTTATGTGACTTCAAAACCAATGGCGATGATGTCATCCGTCTTAGTCTTTTGTTGTGGAGGCACCACGTGAAGCGCGGCTGTCCTTCCTGTTTTGGCGTGGCTGAATAGCTGGGTCCGAGCGAACACAAAGCGCTCAGTGCTGAGCAGCCTGCTAATTTATCTCGATAGACCCTCCTGCAATATGACAAAGAGCCACTAAGGGAGGAAAGTCAGCACAAATGGAAGCCCGAGGGCACCTCGGAGAAGGGCTCACTAGTGTGTGTGTGCGTGTGTGTGTGTGCGCGAATGGTTTATTAAGTAAAATGCATTCAGACTCATCACATGACTTCCTGTGGACTCGTATTCCTCGGGATTAGGTCACTGCAAATTCTTCAAACACCTCGCCAAAGCTCACATTTCTATGAGTCAATAGAAGAAGGAAGAACAAAAAAATCTGCTTTCATTCTAAAGCTGTTGCAGATTTTTTTTTAGGACTATAAGCTAAACCTTGGTTCATAGTTAAGGGTTTTCTTCTCTGCAAGTTGTTTAATCAGCTCACTATCTGATTGCAAATGAGAATCTGGATTTCTTTTGCTGTTAAAACTAACACCACTTTTCCTTTGATATGAATCAGAAAGGTTCGTCAGAGATAATGAACTTCCAGGGTTAGGGTGTATGATAGAGTGCTTGATGGAATTCCAATAAACTGGTATAAAAGGAAGAACTTTGAGATGTTTCATTGCGAACCATTGTCGCACAGTCTCACGTCTCATTCATTTTGAGCAGTGAGAACACAATGGTTCCGGGCTTGGGGACCTTCTTGGGTCCACTTGAAGAGATGTACAGCGCAGTACAGCATTCTCATGCATGGATGGATCAAATATGGAAGCCAATCGAACTTGAACACAGAAGTAGACGCTGTTTAGACGCGACATCATTGGTGCCATGTTGATTTGTGGTCTCTCCGAATGAATCAGTTTTCTGGTAAATGCTCTGTACTCATGTTAGGGTGGTTCTTGACAATTTTAACTTTAAGTTATTTTACCCTTTCAAAGCTTTCCATACCATCATAATGGTAAATTGGTTATCTTAAATGGTCAAAAAGTGTTGATTTATTTACTACAGACAGTAGTGCCAGCTTAAAGTAAATTCACAATTTGGATTAACGTGCTTGTTCTTAAACATTGTCTTAATAAAATAGTATTTTTTATTCACCCAAGCTGCAATTGCATATTTGGCAAAGTTGAAGACTGGCACTTGTCTGCCTTGACATTGAACACTACAGCATGCAACCTTTCACTGAAAAGGAAACCAGGCTGCACATCACAGGAAAGGGAGTGGTCTGGATTTGACTGCAGAACATTTGACTTAATTTGCAATCACAAGCATAATAAGGAGGCGCTGTCCAACCCAGCATGCCTTAGTTGTTGCCTTGTGATTATAAATTCACCACAATGCAAAAACAGGCTTCAGTGAGCACAGCTGCCAGAGATTTCTAGATGATTTCTAAGCCAGTTGTAAGATCCAGTGGGTTCTGGGTTTGTCGCAGGATCTCCATCCATTGTGGTTTCCTACCAAAAGCCAGACAAGCCCTTGTAACATGACTAAACTACCTCAACTGGCTTTACTAAAATCAGCAGAGTCGTTTCAAGGTCCTCACTCTACTATGTAGACTAAACTGTGCAACCATTTGAAGAAACATCATTTCCATCACCATCTTATTCTTTCAGTCACTACAAGCAGCTCTTGATGATAACGTCTGACCATCTGCAAGGTCCAAACTGGGGCTGATGTGCAAGGTTAGTTGGGTGACGGATGTCCATGTGATGAACAGTTTGGACTGACTAGATGTTTGGAATTATCGTTCTTTAGATTAGGGCACGGTGAAGAAAGCAACGGTGGCAAAATAGTGGCGCTGAGTTTGAGATCTGGTGATAGGAGGTCATATTTATTTTTTATAGATGAAAGTATTTGGCCAAACCCACAATGACATTGTACATTGAACATCAATAGGGAGTTGCAGCTTCAACAGCTTCCACTCTCATTGGGAGGTCGTTCACAAGATTTTGGAGTGTTTCTGTGGAATTTGTGCCCTTTCATTCTGTAGAGCATTTTTGAGGTCAGGCACTGATGTTGGAGAAGAAAGGCCTGGTTTACAATCTCCAGTCCGGTTGATCCCAAAGGTGTAGCTGGGGTTGAGGTCAGGGCTCTTTGCAGGCCAGTCAAGTTCTTCCACACCAAACTCATCACCATTGCTTTATAGTCCTTGGTTTGTGCACTGGGGCACAGTCATGTTGAAATAGAAAAGGGCCTTTCTCAAACTGTTGCCAAATATTTTTGTCCACATAGTCTATTATTATTATTATTATTATTATTTATACTAGTGGTACTTTGGGGATCAGGACCATCCTGTAGGTTGGGAAGTGAAATCCTCGGTCACATTCATTCCATGATTCAGTGCAGCTGTCTAATGCAACCCGGGTGAAATCATTCCCTCAGCAGCCATGACCAAAGTCAGGCCGAAGCCTCCTACCAAGAGCGTCTTGGGAATTTTCCAGGTGTATAAACACAGCCTGAGCAGCGCCATTCACGCTATCCCATTCCCACAAATTCATCAGGCAGATCCCCCTTGATCAGGAAGTACGAACTCCCTGATGTACTAGAGATCACAAGCCCACGCTTCGCTTCTGTCTCTGTTCGCTCGCTTCTGGAAAGGCACCGAAACAAAACGGGTTCCAGCAGCGATACAGTTGCCAGTCCCGCAATCAAAAAAATATTTATCTGTAAAGGGAAGTAGCAACACTGAGCCAATTATCTTTTTACTTCCATGTCTTTGTTCTTTAGTTCTCCTTCCATGTTTTGTTCCGCGTTTAGCAGAAGTGAGATTGAATCAGTCATTAGGCGAGCAGCGCTGGTGTCGAGATGTTTGCTGACTCACATCTACAGCTCATCTGGTTCTGATTTGACCCAGCCTGCACACTAATCTCCCAGCATGCTGAGGGGCGGTCCTCCAGCTCAACGACAGGAAACATTCGTGGCTGATGGCGGTGCACTAAAATATTAACACAGAAGGAAGGGTGTGTGTGTGTGTGTGTATGAATATGGATGGGACCGACCTCACCGTCCGTCTCAGGACTGAATCAGAACGTTTTACACTGAAGTGAATCATATCTTATTTATAAGTAACGCTACAGTAATACTATTAAATCTGGAGGTCTTATGGAATTAATCACATGATTGATGAAGAGTGGTGTTGAGTTCCATCCATGTAACTCATCTGCTACAGAAAACCATGGCCTGTTTACGAGGCATTGCCAGGCTCAGTGCCAGCCCTCACCTCCACCAGTGGGATGCCAGCGCTATGGTGTGGTTATCGTAGCGGTCTCAGGAGGCCCTGTGGCTCTGAGGCGTGAAGGGAGCTCCTTAAACTTGACCGTGGTCTGTTTGTTTTTGGTGTAGACCAGCTGCCCGTATGAACACCACCTACTGACAGATGTTAAATAGGCAAAACAGTACTCTCCCTTAGAAGACTTGGACGATTAAACCACATCCAGTCATCCAGCACAGCTGGAACGAGAGTCAGAGCCGCTGTTATAGAAAATGAACCGACACCTCCAGTTCTAACAGTGCTGTAGGTTAAAGGCAGCTCCAATCTGAAATATATTTACTTGTCTGGGCGCCATAGGATGTGAAAGCACACTCAGTGTACGTCACATGGGGAACCGTTTCCTACCCAGACGTTATCTTCTCGGCCATCTAGTGGGACTTTGTTAAGCCCATGAGCGTGAGTTCATCGACATCCTGGCACAAACCCATACAATGACGTCAAGAGAGCAGCAGTGAAAACGAGGCAACGGAAACACCTGTAGAGGAAAAAAAAGATCGATGGATAGAACGCATAGCGTTTCATTCGCTCGGCCTCCCTTTCTCTCGGTTCGTGAGTGTTTATTTTTGGCGGCCCATTGTTGTTTTTCAGGCTTCTTCGCGGCAAAGCGTCACGTCTGACTTTACAGCTTTCGCAGAATGCAGTTTCTGTTTGGACATTCGGCCATCTAGATGTTAACTGCGTTGAGAGATGAACGCAAAAGTTTGCTCCCTCTCAATATAACCAAAAACACTTAAGGTGTAATGTGTTGTGTTTTGTTTACAAACTGGGCCATGTAGAAGTACCCTGTATGCCAAAGATGACAGATAAAATATAAGTCATTTGTGAAAATATGATCAAAATTATATAATTTCAAATGTTTGTGCCCCCACTTTCTAAGCGGGATATTAACCCCTCTCTGTTTTTATAAGTGCCCCTCCAACCCTTTTCTTATTTTCCGCGAAGGTTTCCGATCTTTTTGGTTCTACTGTTCAGCTTAGTCGCGGCAAATCACTAGTTTACGAGAATGTGAGCGACTTAATACACCATCTTTGTTATAGTAACACCAGTGGATATTAATCCCTAATCTATTAATTGCCATTAGGAATTTACCCTATTCAAATCGTATTTACCCGATGATGTTTGTTTTGCATGATAATGTTCCATAGCTCACATATCTATCTTGTACACTCGCTACTAAGTTATGCTGTAGATATGCTCACTGTGGTCCATGGAATTTTTTTTCGCTTTGTCAGTTTTGCATTTGCAACCTTGTCATGATGTTTCAAAAGACTGGAAGCAGTGTTGCCAGATTGGGTGATGTTTTTCTTTTAACTGGGCCACTTTTATTACTTTTGGCTAGACAATGTGTCTGGGACTGGTAATCAAAATTAGGCCGTTTTTGTGAAAGAATACACTAGCGTGTATATAAATAATTTAGCTTGAGTACACGTTCTAGAACTGATGTTATTATGGGTTTTTTTGTTGTTGTTTTTTTACAGGGTCATTTGGCAACCCTTACTAGCACAGAGCATGCAAGAGCGCTTGAGTGAAAATATGATTTGTGTGCATGGAGAAAAACAAAGGTTTCGCTCAGTAAAAAAGGCAGAATTGAGGCGCATGCAGTGACTGTAAAAATTGTATTTCAAACTACATTTATTATTCTGTTTTCTTAAATGATTTGGATTCTTTAATTTGTCCCACATACATTTGTTGGGATTATGATCGCTATAAAAAAAAGTGTGTCTTGTTAAAATTAATTATTGATTATCAATCGACTGTTGATTGTTGACGTGTCCAAGTATTTGGTTAAGAAAAATGTACGAAATTTGCAAACCTAATAACAGCTAACTCAGAGAGATTTAAATAAATAAATAAATAAATAAATAAATAAAAATGTTACCAAAGTTTTAATCGTTAGATATGCTGAATGGTTATTTAGAGTTTAGGGAAGGAGTCTCCAGTGTCAGCGCTTTATAACATTCGGTTTCAATCTTTAGAACAAACTTGACTTTCTCTTGGTGGCTCCACAATAATAATTAAACGTTAATTAAACAGTACAGTGTGATGTTCTTTGATCATTGAAAAATTGTTCTTGAGGATAAACGACTTCAGGATTTGTCTATAATTTTGAACCTCCTTTTCATGTTGCGAACATTAACATGTGCTTATTTATTTTTCTGTAGAACACAGTTTTTCTTTTTCATATGCAATCTTTTCTATCAATCTCATTAGTTATAAATATGAATGCAAAACTTGTCTTCTAAAATAAATGTATATTTTTCATTCAAAAAAAACCCTAGTTAGACGCAGCTCCATGGTATTTTATTTATTTTTAATTTATTTAGTACGTTGCTCCCTTTGAGTCGACTTCCCATCCAGCGAACGTGACTGAATGCCGTCTGAAATCCACTATCTGCGGCATGGCGCCATCTTTTCCGCCATTCATCTTCGAGAATGCTAGGCGGTGGACAATGGAGTATTGTATACGATGGTTCTCACAGCCTGTGCGCGTACGCTCGTGCGTGCGTGTGTGTATGTGTTTCAGTTCCCTCCTGTATATCCACTGACATTTTTGTGCGCTGTAGTCATGATGGACCACCCCGTACGAAATTCTACACGAGTCGTCTCACATCATGTTCACGTGCTGTCTTGTGTCCATATACAGATTGTTAAACACTAAACATCCAGCACTTGGCTCGTCTCTGTTGGCTTCATTTATTCGAATTTATTGAGCGTTTTTCGCCGAGGTTCAGGTTTGCAAATAATGGAATCTGGTTTTAAAGTATGACTTTTTAATGAATAGACACAATATTCCTAAATAATGACAGACCCAAAGCCTCGTATGGAAAACCGACTCGAACCCAGTTAAGACCACTCTGTAGAGTCGGGGCTCGGTGTTAATCACGGCATTGTTATTCGAGGAATGCGCACTAACTACTCTCTCCACACAGCGTCTCAGTAGCGGGGACAGGCTGAATGAAAGCACAGTGCACTCAAACTCACCACATCCTCATCATGCCAGTCTTTGTTGAACTACCATTCTGTCTGCCAGTGTGTCTATGAGTCTGTATGTGAGAAGTGTTCCCCAGAGACAAGGCCTAATTAATACTTACCGGGGTGGAAGGACGCTTTGTAATGCAAGTAAGTCCTTCACACTCTATGTAATCTAAACACAAGCGTGAAGACGTGCCAGAGCTGCAAGGAGAATCTCACGCAAGAAATAAAACAAACTATATTCTATATCACAGCAATTTGTCCACCATAAGAAACTTTTATTTTGTTGAACATGAAATATTCTTAAAACAAGTCAGGTCCACGTTACAATACAGTAAAATAAACAAAGCACTCGATCCATCCATTATTCAAGATCACTCATCCTGTGTAGGGTGAAAGGGTGCATGGAAAGGCTGGCATCCCAGTAAACTCAGGGCATAAGGCAGGGTATAGCCCGGATAGGGTGCCAATCTACAGGCTACACCAATCAGCCTACAGCCTTACAGCCATGTCTTTGGAGTGTAAGAGTAAACCTGAGTACCCAGAGGAAACCCAACAAGGACAGGAAGAAGATGCGGAACTCCCTGCAGACTGACTGGAAGCAAGATTTGAACCCACAACCTTCATTATGTGAGGAAGCTACTGTGCTGTCCTCAGTTCTGAAAGAGTTTCAACTCAGATTCAAATTCGTGGATGACATGAGCCAACCCTGATGTTATGAGAAATCAGTAATGTACCATGATTCAGTGATGTCTCATGATTCTTTTGTATTTCTCATGTATTTGGATTTTGGACTCCAAAATGCATTTTTTTATTTTTGTATTGCAGTGGCTTAGTCGCCTTGCACCTTCAGGGTCCAGGTTCGATTTCTGCCTCTATGTGCATGGAGTTTGCATGTTCTCCCTGGGCTTTGTGGGTTTCCTCCAGGCACTCCATTTTCCTCCCACAGTTCAAAGACATGCAGATTATATTGATTGTTAATGGTGTTTCAATATTGGCATCCTGTCCAGGGTGTACCCTGCCTCACACCCCAAGTCTCCTGGGATAGGCTCCATGTTCCCTGTGACCCTGAATACAGGATAAGGCGGTATAGACGATGAGTGAGTGAGTGAGTGAGTGAGTGAGTGATTATTATTACGTTTGATTTGGTAAAGTGTTGCAGTTCCTCCACAGTCCTACAGGTGGTGCACTCTAAACTATTCACACATTGGCAGCATCCTGCATGGTAGGAGCAAATAGTTTAAATGGAGAGATTGATAGGTAGTTAATTTATTAATTCCATTTTAGAGTACTTTTAGCATTTTATCAATCCTAGAGGGAAATTGTATGTTTGCTCAGAATTGAAAAAAATCCAAGAGAAAAAACAAAATATTTGAATTGGAATATTTGAACTATAGAATCCAATACAAGTGAATCAGCACCCAGGTATTGTGGTAATATTGTATCGGGTGATCCCTGGTGATTCCAATACACACTATCTACCTTAAGGTTACTGGCAAATTGTGCTGTTTGAGATTCTTTTTTGCTCAGCTCGGTTGTAAAAAGTAGTTATTTGAGTCACTGGAGACTTATCATCAGCAAGGAGTTTCTATCAAAAGGTTATTTCTTTTGCGAAAAGCAGTTTCTGGTTTAAAAAATTTTTCCCCATTCTGATGTTTGATATTAAGATCAAAGTTTTTGGCTTGTATTTTGACTGATACATCAGTGTTTTTATTCTAACGTTCAACCGTTAAGATGGAGATGGAAACCCTGTCCTTTGTTCCTACTGTATTAAGATGTCTGAAAATGTAAATTTTTCTCCATTTGTGCCCTCTGGTTTTATTTATTTAATTTCTTTTCATTTTATTACTTTTTTTGCTTTCTTTTTAGTCTGCTTAAGTCTGTATCGACATTTCATTACTCTCAGGTTTCCTCTGTTTGCTCGAACTGTATCCAATGATTTCCACCACATTGTTCATTGACTAATCTCGTGCTGACACTTGAAAGCGACACCCTGCTCTTTTGCTGAGTGATCCCGATTCCAGGGAGAGAGAGGAGACATGCGGCAAGATCCGTCTTCACCTAACTGCTTATCTCGCCTCTGAGAGAGCAGCTTTAGATAACAGGAATGAAGACCGATGAAAAGTTCCAGCACTGAAGGGAAAATCCTTACATTGTTATGCGGTTGTACTGTAATATGGAACATGATAAGTGACCGAACTCACATTTTTGGGTTGAAGAATCCTGGTAAATGTCAGCAAGGGGGAAACCGCTTGGACTGACCCTGTCTCTTCTGGCAAGTGTCCACCAGAGGATGTGTGTGTGTGTGAGTGTGTGTGTGAGTGGGGGGTTGTGGAAGTGTGTGCAGTCACTGTAACCTCTTGCCTGACAGCTCTTGTGTCGCGTAATCCCGCTTGGGATGAGGCAGCGTGGGGGCAGCTGCTCTCACGGCAGGGGTCAGAGGTCAGCACTCAGAGGGTCGTGTCTGAGCTGCGTCTAAATTGAGAGTGACTAATCAGCTCATTAGATGGCCTGCGGGGTTTGGCTGCATTTCCTGTGAAAGATGTGCTGGTTATGTGTGATATTGCGCAGCGTGCTCCTCGAGCGAACCGGCAACAGTTATGCTGATGATAAATAAGGACGCGAATAATTAAAAGCCCAGGTTGATTAACAGAGTGGAAAAGCTATGATGAGAATGAGAACTGTTTAAAGACATGAAAAACCTTGATAAAAGTCTGTAAACCTGCGTCAGTGGAAGCGCCAGGACAGCGTTAGTTCTACATTCCTGGTGAAAAAAGCAGCGCTTTGAGAACGGCCAAAAGGCATATTTTCCCTTTAGCTGTTATGTTTTTTGCAAATTGTCCGAGAACTAAGACTTTCCAGTTCCCACACTGTTCCTCTATGTTTTTTCCTCCCACTCCGGATCAGAGCCTTAACACACTCTATGGATTATTCCATATCACTCAGGACAAGAGCTTTATCAGCTGAAGCAGCGGGGCCTTGTAGAGGATAACAGGAAGGAAGGAAGGAAGGAAGGAGGATTCACACTTGCTGTCACTGCAGAGGATCTGTCCTCTCTGGCTTCCTTACGTTTTCCCTCCTGATCACATTTTAAAGACAACAAATTGTCCGTGTGACAATGGGGATTGTGTAAGCACAGGTTGTTAGTTTAAACCTGATAAACGTCCGTAGTGTAAAGAGTAATCTTTTTCCCACTTTGATTGGAAGGCTGGAATATAAAAGGTAATTTTAGGAAGCTATTAAAGTAAGATGTCTTTGGAAAGTGGTTGATTAAGCCAGTATTGCTTTTTTTTAATTTATTTATTTTTTGTTTTTTCCAGATTTTCTCCCTAATTTAGTCGTGTCCAATTCCTCCCCGTCACTAGGGGGCTCCCACATTAAGGCTACTACTACCACTCAGTCGGGAGGGCCGAAGACTATCATTTGTTTCCTCCGAACCATGTGACGCCAGCCGACTGCATCTTTTTTTCGAACTGCTTGCTCACGCACCGTTGGGGGCGGCGTAACATACTTGGAGGACAGCGCTATCCGCTCCTTTCGCTTGCGCGAGCACACAGACGCCCCTGATTGGCTGTAGAGTCGTGATTAATGTGGGAGCCCGAAGTACCTCTCATCCCTCCCCTCTGAGAGAGCTCGGCCAATCAGTTCTCTCTAGACCTCCGGCTGCGAAAGGTTACAGCATCACCCGGGAATCGAACCAGCAATCTCCAGATAATAGGGCGAGCGTATTGCTTAATTATCATTCATTTATGGTTTTTAGTATAACCTTTGTTTTTTTATGACTTAATTATTGAGTGAGTACAAAAACATTTTTGATTCTCAAACGCCAGTATTCCACCACAAAATTGAAAGTTGCAGAAAAAAAACAGTGTATTATATAAGCGACCACTTTTTTAGACAAAAAACAAACAAACAAACAAAAAAGAAGCAGTCAGGATCTTCAGAAGAACCGTGTGTGGTTCTGCAGGTTGACTTAATAAAGCTTAGTAGCTCATTTCCGTATAAAACTCCACAACTTGTTCTTGACCTTAAAGAGTTCTCTAAGTGTCATCACACCAATTATTGACTTTGTTTCATTAATTCCTGTTTACTGGGCTATATGGGTTTTTTATTATTATTATTATTATTATTTATTGATTAATTTTTTTAAAGGGATCCTTGCTCTACAGTTTTTTTATTTTGCATGTGCCTAAGACTTTTGCACCGTTCCATACATTCAGACATTTTTTCACATCCAAGGGCACTTCATATCATATCTACCCAGTTTTGAAGAAACCGGATGATACCAACTCAAACACAGAGAGAACCTGCAGACAGTAAGGCAGGATCAAACCTGCGATTCTGAAGCTTAGGAAACAATGTTACCCATTAAATCCAGGCCCAGGAGAAATTTTCCAACCCTGAAGAAATTTCCAGACCCTGGAGAATTCTGCTCATGCATATAGATTGTCTGATCTGTTTTTTTTTCTCTCTCCTTTCAAACCAGACAAGTTTTAGTCTTATATTATGCTTTCATGTCCGGAAAGGGCATAAAGTATAAAACTATGCTTTAGAATCCCGCCAAACCTGACAGCACTATAAGCTCTGTAACAGCCCTGTCTGTACAAGATCAATCTCTCACACTCCAGAGTTTAGCAGCTGGTTTGGGCCAGCGATGGGTGATAACAGAGCCGGACTCCCAGAGGGTTATAGTAACAGTCTGTAGAATGTTATCTGTAGGAGAATGTCTGTGTTGCTTAACCAGCAGCGTCCGGTTCCTCCGAGCCAAAAGTGTATTAATCTTTCCAAGAGACTTGGACATTCCTGTCCTTTCTGTAAAGGATGCACATGCCGAGGTTGGAGAGCAGAACCATGTTACCATTATTTAAAGCTTTCCAATCTGCCAGGGGAAGCACTTTTCCCTCTCGCACAACAAGCATACTTGGCTCCTTGTTTTCATTTGAAAGGAGGCCAGTTTAACGGAAGCATTCTCAGCTGTCCTAATCTGTCTTCGAGAACTAAGGCTTGTGACCCTGCCAAGCTTTCAGCTGCCTAAAACAAATCAATGTAGCAACTGAACGATCGACAGTGCCGCGCAAACCCAGAGGTCCTGCTGATCTAAGTGCCCGTTTGTTAACAGACGAATTCTGTTCGGCTTTATATCTGTGCCATATCTCCGAACATCTGCATGCCGGTTTAGTTGAGTGATTGTCCTCACCTCGTCTTTGGTGGCTGCCAAAGAAGACTGCCCCAGGCAAATGTTTTTACCGATGTCCAACCAAGTAGACCGTCTCAAGGATAATATTGGGTCTGACTTCAGATGTGACCGTATGCAAGCAGCAGAGAGAGACAAAAAGAGGGAGAACAGAACACCCAGATTTTTACACTTTTCCCACGTCTTTATATCCTGACTGTTGATGCTTTACATTCTAGACCTGACAGCCAAATTCTGGTGAGCTACATGTGTTTAGTCGCTCTGTAGCAGGGCTTAAGTGAGTCCAGCTGGCCTTAGCATACCAAGAATTCCCAAACCACTGCCTGTGTGAGAAAAGGTACCACCCACATGTACTGGCTTTGTGTTTTCTAACTGATCCCTACATATGTGCCAAAAATAGTCTTTCACCTGAGACCTGATGCCAAGAGTTCTCATTGGGGACACCAGTGCATTGTGGGAGGTATGGATCAAGTTTGACTCTGGGAGAAGCCACGTTGGCCAAAGATCAAAGGGAAGGGGTTGAGTTGAATTTACAGCAACAGCAATTAAATCCGGTCACTTCCCTATCAGTAGGGTTTGAAATGTTGGACGCAATCTTGCTTGTGTGCTGGTTTATGGGAATCTGCTGGAAGCTAGACCCTTAGTCTTGCTTGCATGATACTTTGCAATTTCATAACTTTTGGTTATGGCCAAGGGGTTACGTTGTGCACATTATACACTCAGTGGTACCAGTTATTTACATCCATACACATTTGTTGCTTGGCCCCAAAGTAATAATTTTAGCTTGGTGTTATACTTAGTCCCCAGTATTGTTGAGACTACAAAGTTCTTTTTATGTCTCTTTATATAAGACATTTGCTAAATGCTGTACATGGTATTGTAAGATTCCATAGGTGGGCTTGGTTTGTCTTGGAGAGTTTGCAGATTTTTGGAGCAGGTAGTTCTGAAGGGGAAAAGTTTGGACCAGGTAGGATCATCAATGGCTTATAAGTTGGGTCAGGTGAGATCTTTAGATCTCTGAGTGATATAAAATGTAGGGCCAAAATTTTTCCCAGAACCATTCTTTCACAGTTTGAGTCCTGGAATATGGCCATACCCTCAGGGAAGAAAAACTCCATAGATGTGACTTTTTATTGCCTAGACCGAAGCAACTGAAGCAACCTCAGATCATAACACTGCCTCCAGAGAAGACTCGTACAATGGGCACTTGTCATGAAGTGTGCATCCTTTCTTACCCTGACGCCCACATTGCTGTGGAATAGGGTCATCTGGGACTCATCAGACTACATGACCAGTATACAAGTCCTTGCATTAATTGTTGTTATCAAAAAGATAACATGTTGGAATTAGCGGCAAATCTACTGTAGTAAATTCAATAATACAACAGTGGTGGTATAAAGTGGATCTAAATAAAGGAACCAGTCTGATACTATTTAAACAAATTTTTAAAAGAAAAATGTATTCATTAATATTCTTTACCAATTATCCTGTACAGGATCACGGGGGGCCTGAAGCCTAGTGTAACCCAGGAGACTTTGGGTACACCCTGGGCAGGGTACCATTTCATTGCAGGGCACACTCACACTCACACACTACAGGCAATTTGGGAACACCAGTTAGCCTAATCTGCATGTCTTTGGATTGTGGGAGGAAACCGGGATACCTGAGGGAAACCCACCAAGCACAGGGAGAACATGCAAACTCCATGCAGACAGACCCCGAGATGGGAAACAAATCCTGGACCCCGCAGGTGCGAGGCCACGGTGCTAACCACTACGCCACCGTGCCAGCAAAAAATAATTACTTGAGAAATAAGCAGGCTTTTAAATCTAAGTGTGGGACTAAAGGAATTTTGGCCATGAAGAGACTTCAGGAATCTGATACATCGGTATGGCTGTTTCTCCAGCTGTATCCCTGACCATATCCCTGTAGTAATTCATCATCATCAGAGCGTGAGTGATTAATTACAGCCTGGAAGTCTCTGTGAGGCCGGTAGTGCACCAGTGTGTGCGTGTGTGTGTGTGTGTGGAATGTGTTTGAGAGAGGAAGTGACAACAGTAAAGTTACAGTAAATAAAAAATGAAGGATGGAGGATGCCTTATTAGATGTGACTCATATACGGATCTAACTCAGAAAGATTCAAAGCAAGTCAAAAACAAACAGCCGCTAATATCCTGGAAGATCTGCCAGGGCATGACGCCAGGTTCGCTGTTTTATGTTCTGGGTTCGACCTCATGACTTAACACGTGGCCTGCTTTAGAGAATGAACCATAAAACATGCCATGTGGCTGCTTTCTGGTTTAATTCTATAAAGCTTTGATCATCTACAAAATTCAGATGTTCATTTTAGTTTTTTTTTTCTTTCTTTCTTTTTTTCTTGTCAGGCTTTACCCCTTACCAGCTCTGTAGCGGTGAGATGCAGAAGCAGACAGACATAAAGCAGAGTTCTTGTTATAACTCTGGAGCGGATGCTTTTCCTGTAACCGTGTTCCACTTTGTGAAACATCTGCTGAAACACGTTTGTTCGGATTATCGCTGATGTTATAACAGCTACAGACAGTCGTTCCTTCGCCAGTCCATTTATCACTTAAGTATGTTGAAGCATCAAAGAGAAACCTCAACACCCTGTTTGAACCTGAACAATTCCAAGAACTTTACTCATGCTGGAGACTCCTTATAAAAGTCCTTGTGCAATTTGTTATTATAGCATTTGAGTCCAAGCATATTTCGACCAAAAATCAGACTAAACACGTGGGACGTTTTTAAGAAAAGCCCCTCCCTGGCTTCACTACCCTAACACAGACAAAACCCAAAGCCCATATTACCCTAATAAAGGGATCTATACTCCGCCTGATGATGTTACATCTCAGACAGGATGTAGCTCTGAGTCTGACTGGAAAAGGCAAAGTCCTGGGCCCGTCCTTACTAAGCGTCTCAAAGTAAGAAATCGTTTCTTAGTGGCCAGAATTCTCAGAGTGAGCAGTGTATCAACGTTCTTAAAATAGGAAATCACTCTTATCGCCACCAAAATGTAGGAGAGATCCAGAGGTGTCCTAACTTAGGAGTAGTGATAAAATTCAAGTGTTCAGGCAGAGATGCATGTGGAGGACGTTTTGGGAACACAGAGTCTGTTTGTTTTTTGCATCTTTTGGGGGCGTCGCCAACTAGTAATGTTTCATTTATATTTATACCTGACTTGCACCTCATTTTTTCCCCAAAATATTGTGCACGAGTTTACACTTTTCCAGATGAAAGATGCCTCTCAGCTGCTTCTTTGTTCTAATCTCTAAAGTTCTTTGATCCTGTGCTGCTTTTATGTTTGCAACTTGATAATAGGATTTATTATGGCTATGTGTTGACTCGAAGCTTTGTATGAATGATTTCAATGATTTTGTGATGCAGATCAGATTTTTTTGTTGTTGTCCAAGGTGACATTAACAGTCTGAGCACACAGTGTCCCTGGAACAGTTCGCCATTAAACGCCTCGCTCAAGGGCACAATACCGACATCCATCATCGGCAGTGAGGCAGTCGCGGAACTGAAACGCCTCGCGTAGGCTGTATCTTCCAGTGGAACGGAAATAGAGACAGCTAGAGGTGTGCGTGGGACTGTTCTCTTTTTAAATCCTGTCGAATCCTGATGAGTCGATCAGCAAGACCACTGCACCAATTATGAGCTCCGTTTGTCTGTAGCACAGCAGGTGGTGAGTTTCTGGAAGAACTAGTGAAATCATACAAGAACGAAACCAACTGCCAGTTATTGCGTTTAAATAAACTTTTATTTATTGCCAGTTTATTAGCTACGTACCATTTGGAGTGGTAATGCCAGGGTGAATACACATTTTGACCAATCAGCTTTTGATACTACATTGTGGTGAAAGTATCGGTCTTAAGTGGGGGTATTCAGGAAAGAAGACGCAAGTGTCTCTTGGGTGGGACGGGTCTGCTTCCCGTCAGCATCGGTTACCATGGTTACAACCCTGTGGAGGATGGCGGGAATGTGCCAGAAGGTCTTTGGAGTGCCATGTTCAATGGAGCAGGACAGAAAGAGAAAGAGAGAGAGCGAGAGAGAGATGGAGCCCGTGGGTCAGAGAGAGCAGCTGTCCTCCAAGCGTGTGCCTTTCTATTCAGGAGACACACACTCACAGACAGTGCACACACACACACACACACACTGACACAACCAAGTAGACACTTATGGAAACCCAGCTAGTCTAATGGTAATCTCAGTAATCCATACTAATGCCAGTTTAGCGTACATTTCAGATTTCCATCACGTCTCGAGCCATGAGGTGAGACATCCACACACTCAAACGTCCAACCCCAAATCTGTGTTCGTTTAAGATGAGTTCACACTCCCGTGATGCGATCTGGATTTCCACAGGATAAACAACAGGAAGCAGGCATATTCGGTCAAAATAAATACTTGTCTACATCAGGACCAAAAAAAATACTTCTCCCGTTTCGTCTCAGACATGGAGGTTTGGCCCACGGTTTGGCACTCGGGCGCTATTTGTCTCCACTCTGTTTTGTCTGTGTCGAATTACTGGCAGTCAGCATCTCGCTTTCTCTCATCACGCTTTCAGTGATTTGGACACACACACACACACACGCCCATACACACTCACACGCGGCCCTCTGTTAGCTGGCAGACATTGTGTAGATGAGTTCAGTGCCTCACAGTGGGTGTGTGTCTCAGTTATATTTTACTTCCCCGGCTGCCAGACTTAACCGATTCGCTCGGCTCCAGAAGTCTGAGTTCACCCCCAACAAGAAAAGTTTAATCCTTTATATATAATAAAAGAATAAAACAAGTTTGCAAATATGAGTCAGGAAAGAAGAGAACTCGTCCTGGTGCGTTTCTACTGCAAGAACCTTTCCAGGAACGTTTTTTCAGGAAATGCCTGAATTTCCAATGGAAGAACGATTCCAGGAACCTTTTCTAACAAAATGTGTGAATCCAGACAATCACAACTTCGCGTCATTCACGTTATCATCTCTTTTAATTTCACTTCTCTCACTCTTATGTGGGACTTGGAAAGACTTTCCCATGTTGGAAACTGCCAAAGCGCTGACACTGAAGACTGAACAAAAGATGCCACCACCACCATGTTTCCCCTGTTGGGCCTTTAAACAAAGCCCTTAAACAACAGCTTAGACATATAATGCGTTAAAAATGCAAGTTGTTCTGGATAAGGGCGTCTTCCAAATGCTGGGATCTGGGAAGTAAATAATTTAATGCACACAAGTGAATTTTTTCGTCCTAGCTCCTACGGGTGTAGCGGTACGCCACAGTCAAGATTCTGTTCAGTAGCCGGGAGCCTAGAGAACAGATTGCCCAAGCTTTCTTCAGAGTAAGAAGTGGCATGCTTCTACTCCCGTGTCATTCACAGTGACATTAGCCAATCATGTCCAATCACATAATCAGCCATAACATTGTGTAACGTAAAACATTACGGGCAGTATTGTGTAGGTTCCCTTTGTGCCACCGGGGCTGGTCTGACCCCTCGAGGCATGACTCCACAAGATCTCAGGGGGTGTGCTGTGGGGTATGGTACCAGGATAATGGCAGCAGATCCTTTGGAAGCTGTGGATTGAGGGATGGGGACTCTGTGAATTGGACTTGTTTGACTGGACATGGATGCTTGATCGGATCGGTATCTGGGAAGTTTGGAGCCCTGGTCTGTGGCCTTGGGCTCTTTGCCTGCTGGTCCCCGTGTGCAGCAGGCTGTGGTACACTGGGTGTTCTGGTGCCTTTCTGGTGTATTATCGCCAGCGTTGACTTTTTAGCAATTCGTACTGCACTGGCTTTTCTGTTGAAAAAAGTCTTTGTTTCTTTCTTTCTCTCTCTCGGTCAAATGAGAAAGCTGAGCTGACCCATGCCAGCTCTTTCTCAGATTCAGTGCCAGCAGGGGGAGGAGTGAGATTAAAGGTCACTGCAGCTCATCCTTATGATTATTTGCTCAGGATCTCATTAAAGCCCAAAGCTACAAAAGTCAGACACTTTATTAGATTTCCATTTCATCACGTCCCGCTGTTAGATTCGCTATTTAAACAGGAAAAGTGTTTTATTCCTGCAAATAGTATGCCCCGGGAATCATTTTTTAGCTCAAAAAGAGGTTTTTGAAAACATACTGAACATTTCTTACTTCTCTCTGTCTCACGTCGTCTAAGGTGAGGCATCAGCTGATCTTATCATCTAGCACGTAGGCGTCTTCCAGAAAACAACACTGACAACACCTCAGTAAGGTTTGGGACACTTGAACGTTTTTACTTTTTCACGGGAACAACCGGGTCACTGCCGTCTCTTCCCTTTATTTAACGATTGCGTCATAATCACAAAATTCGCGCTGACTTATTCGTCTGTGAATATGTCTGGATACGCATCACACCCTCGTCCTGTACAGATCCAAGGCGGGACTCGAGCCCAAACCCTGGAGGTGCAAGGCAACAATGCTATAAGCACTAGGCCACCTTGCTGC
Organism: Clarias gariepinus; assembly: GCF_024256425.1. Classification (NCBI taxonomy): domain Eukaryota; kingdom Metazoa; phylum Chordata; class Actinopteri; order Siluriformes; family Clariidae; genus Clarias; species Clarias gariepinus. The sequence continues at coordinate 23,593,329 of NC_071121.1, read as the reverse complement.
CATCATTGTTGTGTGCTTCTTAAAGTTAAATAAGGAATTTACAGGGATATTAAACGTTGCTTAATATGGTGATAATATTCTGTCTTGAGACATTAAAACTGAAAAGCACACCTTTCAATTGTGAAACATCATGCTTGAAGTAGTTGGATATCTTTTGTATCTTCTCGACCATCTCCATCTTCGTGAGGAACTTCACCCAGGAGGATTGCTTCTTCTACATTTCTACGTTATACAAAAAAATAGATTTGAGAAAAACAACCTACCTGAATCCGTACTGGAGCGATGAACAACGTTCTTCTGAAAGGTCTTACTATGATTAAGTGCGATGATGATGATGATGATCTACAGAAGTATTTCAGGGCAGAGCACTAACTCTGTGTTACTTTGCGTTTTTCAGGGCGAACATCGATGAGGTGGAGATTGAAGTGGTGGAGATCGAGGCGAAGCTGGACAAGGTGAGACGTGCCAAAGTGGGACATTACACTATAATCACAGTATAAAGCAGCGTAACCTGAGGACGAATGGAAGCCTCGCTTTTATTTCTTCGTAAAGCGTTTCCTTTTCTTGTGAGATGTATTTGTACAGTACGTGCTAAAAGTCTCAGCAAATCTGAACACTTTAGTATCAGGCGAATGTTTACATTCTGCTCACGTTCTGGCATAAATTATGTGATCTGAGAGGAAAAAGCTGAGCTCTGTGCCACTCCAGGCTCATCGATGGAGGAAACTAAACAGATGATGGGGCCGCTGACTTTCAGCCAATCAGCAAAGAAATCCCATAATGCACCGCTCAGGGCTGATGTTTGAAATGATGCTCCTTACCAGAGTCACAATGTCCATAGTGATTAAAACAAATACTGTAGTGCATTAGTGTCAATAAACAAGTTTTATTTTTAAAAACAATGTTTTTTTGTGAATTAATAAAAAAAAAAACTTTTTGGAACAGGATTTTATACCATTTGTACTATTTTACTATTCAAATTTTTATTTAATAATATTTTAATGTGAAAATACCGAAAAAATCTAATTTTATTTGATCAAATTTTAGAATTATTTAAGACATTTTTGTAATTTTTTGCTATTTAAACCTGCACGTTTTAGCCACTAAAATAATTATTGAAAATTATGTAAAAATAAAAATAAAAAAATATGTAGATTGTAAAAGAAATGTAAACATAGTTAATTATAACGTATTTTCTATTTAATTTATTTGTATATATATATATATATATATATATATATATATATGTTAAAAACTATTTTATTAAGCAATTTTAAGGAATACATTTAAATATTTTATACAAATTATACAGATGAAAAAAAAAACTTACTAAATAAAAAAAGTTTAATTTTTTTGCAGAGTATGTTAAATGTTCAAAAACTATTTTATTCTTTTAAAACACCTTAAATCCGTACTGGAGCGAATATAATAATGTTACATTTTTACACATAAAAGAATATGGATTTTCAAAAGGTTATTTGCATATTATATACACATTTTCTAAACTAATAGTATTTTTAGTGCATTTTTAGTTTTAGATTGTAAGATAAATATTTTTAATAAATAGATTGCAATTTGTTTTTACAATTTATCACATTGTTTAATTTATTAAAATAAACACCATTACTTTATTTAAGATAGTATTTAAAAATGCAGCAAAAATGTGAACAAAAATGTGTTAGATATTAATATTACACATATTAAGATAATAAATATATGTCATTACTGTATTGAGAAATTGTTTCTATCATCTGTCCTGCATTCCGTCCCTCCACATTAGTGCTTATGACACAGTTGGTGTTTTAGTGCTGAGTCAGCACTCGAGTGCCTCATACAGTATCTGCGGTTGTGTTTATCGCTGTCGACAGATGATCAGCGCAGAGTTTAATGCGTTTGTGGTTTTATTTACGACCGTGCGTACAGTCTGGACAGTGAAGAGTCCATTAGAGCAGCGTTAGACTGACTCACTCGAACAGATGCCGCGCTACACCGCTGATCTCACCGCTCCATCTGCTCCTGATGAGCCTGAGTGACAGCTGTCAATTCCCATTAGCCCTCCTCCTCCTCCTCCTCGTCCTCAGCTCTGGCCGTGATCAGGGTCCATGTGATTATTCCTGATGTGTCAATATGTTGTGATAGGTTTAGTACTTTTTATTGTCCTTAGTGTTAATGTGATGTAAATTACTGTATGGCTTCTAAACACAGCGGGGTTGATATTGTTGTATTTACTACATAAACTGTTAAACTTGTTGGCGCATCATTTTAGCATGAGAGGAATATTTTAGGTGGGACTTTGGAACTGCTTCTATTGGAAATGTCTCAACTTCATGGTGGTCACGGTGGAGTAGGGGTTCCCACCTAGGGGTTAGCGTCTTGCACCTCCAGGGTCTGGGTTTGATTTCCACCTCGGGTCTGTGTGTGTGTGTGTGTGTGTGTGTGTGTGCAGTTTGCATGTTCTCCCCGTGCTTGGTGCGTTTCCTCCAGGTTCTCCGGTTTCCTCCCACAGTCCAAAGACATGCAGATTAGACTAATTGGTGTTCCCAAAGGAGGCACGAGGTCCTCTACGGGTGTCAAAATGGGAATAGATACAATGTTAACCAGCTCTGGCCCCCATGGTGCCTAGTTGGTCTACAGAGGTTCCTGAGGTTCCTGGGTGGAAGAGGAGGATGGAGGGTCATCACCGTAACCCTGCCTCGTGTTAGGCTGCAAAACGTCACTCCGGTGTTGGTTATTCTTCAGTAACAGCACACTGCAATGATGTAACATGTGATTTAGGGATACTTTGGGTCAGGATGTACTTTTATGAGACGGCATCGTTATCATGGGATCGCTTTTTATATGTTACGAATGAAAAAAAAAAAAACTTGTTTCAAGTAAAACAACGTTTTTAAATGCGCATAGAGAGCGAGAGAGGAAAGAATCGCACAACAAGTAGAAAAGAAAAATGTGTTAAGGATGCCAAAGCTCGAGCTCCAGAGCCTCATGCCTGTCGTCTGGTACAGTCTCACACATGGAGGCCACCTGAGAATGTCTCGCACACTCTCTCTCTCTCTCACACACACACACCCACACACACACACACACACACACACACACACACAACCCAGAGTGATAATTGAGGGCTTAAAACAAATATGAAACCACACAAGACGGCTGTGTGTTTATGTGAGAGTGTGTGTGTGTGTGTGTGTGTGTGTGTGAGAGTGAAACTGCAGCTCGGTGGCATGCAGGAAGGAAAAGTGGGAAAAAATTCTTCTTTTGGTCTTTAGAAGTGAAACTAATAGGAAGATTAGCCAGAGCACTTATGATGTAAGAGAAACCAGACCTGTCGTGTGTGTAAAGAATGTGTGAGTGTGTATCTGATCTCTCAGGAAGTCTGCTCTTCTGTATGTGAGTTGTGTAAGTTTATTCTCCTCTCTCTCTCTCTCTCTCTCTCTCTCTCTCTCTCTCTCTCTCTCTCTGTAGCTGGTGAAGTTATGCAGTGGGATGATCGAAGCCGGGAAGGCCTACGTCAGCGCCAACAAGCTTTTCGTCAACGGCATCCGGGACCTGTCTCAGCAGTGCAAGAAGGATGAAATGATATCAGTAAGCATGTGTGTGTGTGTGTGTGTGTGTGTGTGTTCCATAATGACTTATGGTTTCTACATAAATAGTGAGTTTAATGCCCATATATAATTTATATAAAAGGGTGTGATGTCAATTAAAAGGAAAAGTGCATGGGATGATTTTTTTAGCCACATCTGTACGTTTTCAGTCTTCAGTAGCTGCTTTTTTTTTCTTACACATTTACAAAACTATTTTGACCTCATGTAGCTTTAACATGGATGAATGGATCAAGGTTTAGTTAATTATTTATTATTTCCTTCCAGTTAAATAATTAGGTCTATTTTACTAAATATACCTTCATTGTATTTAATGAGTTCAACCTAAACATACTCGTTTATTCGATTGGAAAATCAGATTTAATTTAAATATACTCACTCACTCACCTTCTATACCGCTTTATCCTGTATTTAGGGTCGCGGGGGTCTGGAGCCTATCCTGGGAGGCTTAGGGCACGAAGCAGGGTACACCCTGGACAGGGTGCTAATCTATCACAGGGCACACACACATACACACTCACACACTATGGGCAATTTGGGAACGTCAATTAAGCTAACCTACATGTTTTTGCAATGAAACCGGAGTACCCAGAGGAAACCCACTAAGCACGGGAAGAACATTCAAACTCCATGTACACAGAGACGGGAATCGAGCCTGGCCAAGAATCGAACCCAGACCCTGGATGTGCGAGGCGACAGTGCTACACTGCTACACCACCACCTAATTTAAATATACTTTTTTTTCCAGTGTATTTCACTTCTTATTATCGAGCAAATGTTTATATACATTATAATACCAGGAATTCATTTGTTTTGTAAACATCCGTTATATTATAAAGAGATCGAAATGATGACATCATTCTTCAGTTGATCAAAACTTTATAAACAATAATAAACTGCTGTGATGTAAAAGGAATCAAACATTTTAGGAGAAGATGTAACTTTGTTTTTGGGTTGTAATGTTTATTATTTTGTTATAACACGAAACACAACACAATTCCTTACACGATTGTCAAAACAATGTTAAAGACGATACTGCTCCGTACGCGTATTAGCTAAATTAGAACCCTAGCTAGGTGTATGTTTAAACAAATCGCAGAATCATTTCATGTTGTGTAATGCCAGTTATTTCACACTCAGTGAGACGTTTCTGTAAACAATTTTATTGATAACGCATCACAAATCAGTTGATTGCACAGAGCTCGCTTTGTTCGCTGTTTTGAAAAGTGAGTGACACTCGACATCTTTCTGTTTGTTTACAGGAGTGTCTGGAGAAGTGTGGCGCAAGTCTGCAGGAGATCGTCAACTATCACATGGTGAGTCTGGCGCGTTTTCCTGTTTCTACTGGTATACTGTGGTATAAGAGACTCGACCACTGTATCCTGACTTTACAGTAAACACTGATAATTTAGTTACCCCTGAATGCCTGCTTATTTCATAGTTCAAGAAAATTACAGCGATAATGTAAATTAAGACATAGTGAAATATTTAATAATTTCTACTACACATGAGCCTGTGTACTTTCTATACTTTTTCTCCTCATGTTTGTATTGGCTACGACTTAAACAAATGTATTATATTCCCTCCCCAATGTGACCTCATATAAGTAACCCCCCCCCCCCCCCCCTTCTTATTGGTCAAGGTGTAAAATTATGCTTTATTATCTGAGAGGCATTTCAGCTGGAGGGTAAACACACACTTTAGGGACGTATGCTTACTTAAAAAAAAAAAGTAATATACAGTATGGAGCTTTTTTTTTTTTAAAAAAAGGGTGAAAATCAAATATTAAAAACATTAATGTAATTTTATTAAATTTATTTTTTTTTTTTTAGCATTTTTAACAAAATTCCAGATATTTTTCAAATAAACAATAATTTAGCACTGAAAAGGAGTAAGGAACATCTACATTGCTAAATAATTAAATATTTTACATAGATTATTTTACAAAATTTAAAAAACAATTAAATGTATTTTTATGTAAAAAAAATAGCATCAACATCATTTTAGAAAATCATAAAACTAGCAAAATTTATCAAAATATTTTTGCTACATTATAAATATCAAAAAGTCTGTACTACTGTATGAAGTGTTAATTTACAGTAGAATAAAAAAAAATTAAATAATAAAAATTTAAAATTTTCCTTGAACACAGGCATTTTTATATTAGGGTTTTGTTTTCATTTGTTGTTTCCTCATTTTATTTATTTATTTGGGTTTGGTAACTAAAATATCAAACTTCAAAGTCCGGTGATATGATACTTCTACTACATCACAAACTCATGACTTTGTTCTTACTTGACAGAACGAATGTCACAGCTACATAATCACGTTAATATCATATTAAATAAATCTCCATGAATGTGATGATGTGTTCATGGAGATTCGTAAATGTTCCAGTGCCCGGTCTGTTGATGAACGTTCCGGAACAATCCGGCCTAGCATTAAACGCCCGAGTCGAGTCGATACCTTTTAGCACTGTGGCTGTCCTATAGATCGCGCAGGGGGTCAGAGGTCATGTCTGAAAGCTTGAAGCGTCACAAATGAGGTTAATGGCCGAGGTCACGCCGCGCTGAGAAGCATGTTGACCCTGCGTGACCCTACTTCTGCTACCCCTTCACACAGTATGCTTGGGTGGTGACGAAGAAGACGAAGAAATAGAAACCGACTGGAGGTCCGAACATCAAGATATCCAGTGGAACGACTCTAGTGTGGATAGTTATAATTATTATTATCATCATAATTAAAAACAGAAATTCCTAGCTGGTTTAAATGTAGTTTTTTGTGTACAATTAAGTACCGACTTAATTTCAGTTTGGAGACTCCAGTATACAGTACGTGAATCCAGACTGTTTATCTTGTCGAACTGGGCAATTGAACTTTTTGTGCTTTTCTGACCTGTTGCTCGGGAGCTTTTTTAAAAAAATTTATTTATTAAAGTTCTGTTTCTCTGAAGAACTGGGACGAGGACTTCCCAACCTTTTGGCTCACAACATATGGAACGACAGGAAGGAAGGAAACGAAAGGCTACAGAGTGACGTCAGAGAGGGTGAATGAACGGGTGAAGGAGAAGTGTAAAGGTGGAGGGATGTCACTCAACGATTTCTGTCGTAAAACATTTCCTGAAAAATATTATCGGATTATCCACACGGCAAACTGATTCTCTCTCTCTCTCTCTCTCTCTGTTTGTCTCTGCATTAAGGAAAACTTTGAATATTCTTCCTTTACGAGTGTAATCCTTTAATTGATTCTGCTACTATTCAATCTGTCCAGTAGCCTATCAAAAGGCACCTTCGATTTGACATTTTTAGACGTTCGCATGCGTCACCGGTCTGCCATTGGTGGCTCAGTGGTAACTTTCTTGCCGGCTATGCGGAAGGTCTTGGTTCGATTCCCACCCAAACTTGAGCCAGCGATCCCAAGCACAGGAAGGGTATCCGATGTAAAACCTGTCGTGTGTGAGGATCAGATAAACCACTGTGGCGACTCTTTGATGGGAAAAGCTAAACTCATGGCTCTCATGGTCTCCCGTCTGTGTGTACAAACAAAAAACGTGAGGAGGATAAAATCCCTGCTTTTTTCCCATGTTTGTAATGGGCAGGGCTTAAACAAGCCAATTTAGATAGATCACCCACCCCCCCCCCCCCCCTCTCCAATGTGACATCATATAGGATTGAATGATGTTGCTCATCTCTGGTGGGGGCGTGGCTCGGCAGTAGCTCATTTATATTTGGAAGAGTAGCGGTTATACAACAAATTAGCACCAAACACTCTTTTCCTTTAAGTACACTACTCTCCCTTGGCATGGCATCGTATTCAAATACTGAGGGTCAGGGTTCATTACAGCAGCCGCATGCAAAGTGTGTGTGTTTAACTGCGCTCAGGATGGACACAACATCAGGAACACAAGCATGTCCAGAGGTTTTACTTCCTGGCCTATAAGAGGCCTGATGGAGTTCACGGGGCGATCCAACGTTCTGCCTGGAGAGTCACGTCCCGGAAAGCATCGCTGCATTTTTATCACCTCTCATAGAGTCATATTTCTACCTGCACTGAGGCACTGAGATCTGGTCAGTTAACACAGCTTATCACACTGGTGTGAGGACTCAGGAACGGCGTGTTTTCAACACTGGAAACACTGGTTTTACTGCAGCATCTTGTAGAAAATTCAGCACTTACTGTACCGGTGATAAAATCAGAGCTTTGTCAGTTCTTTAAACCTGTAGCCTCATCCCCGCTCTCTCTCTCTCTTTCTCTCTTCATCTATTATTGTCATGCTTTGTTTTCCACCAGCTGTGCCTTCTTTCCCTCTAGTTTTCCCGCCCTCCCTGTCCGACTGACCTATTTTATCTGCAGCGAGCGCAGCGTGGCGGCGCCGATCAGCAGAAAGCTCAGTGCGCAGATGAATATGAATGAGTGCGAGCAGGATCTCAGAGTAGCACGTGTGGTGGGTGGGAGGGGATCCTCAAGTGTCTGTGTGATGGAGAAGACAGGGAGTGAGCGCCCTCTGCTGGTGACAAACGCGTCTGTGCACGTGGAACGGTTTGTAACGATTCTCTCGTTTGCTGTGGTTCTGTATTTCAGATCCTGTTCGATCAGGCGCAGAGATCCGTGAAGCAGCAGTTGCACAATTTTGTCAAAGAGTAAGTGATCACATGCATATTTTCTGGTTAATCGCTGTCGTGCAGGGTCAATTTGCATATCAGAACGTGATTGGCTCAAGTATTTTATGATGCACTAATACCTGTTGGGGACCTGATTAATAAATACATAATAAATACATACTATTGGCCTCCGCGGTCCCTAGTTTTACTACAGAGATTTCTACTAGATGGATGATATTATAACATCTACTGGAACATGATTGGCACTTTTTCAACCAGAATATGATCAAGTCTTAATATGTAGTAACATCTATTTACAACATGATTGGAAATTCTACCAACTTGGGTTGTTTCAGATTTCTCTTGCAGATTTTTTTAACTAATAATTAAACACGCTAACAATCGCTAATTATTATTGATAACACAATACAGATCCACATTTTTATGTAAACACTTCTAGCAGGACAAAATCCAAAGAAAGCTTCTGAAGTGCTTGTGCGCCCTCTTGTGGTTAGAATATTAATAAACATGTGAGCTAACAACCTTGACCAGATGTTATGTTTTTTAATCATTTAAATTCTTAATGGAATTGAATACCGAAATGCTGAAACCTCATTTTACATTACTGATCTTTTATTCAATTTCACATTCATTGTGGATCTCTTGTTGGTTGATTCGGTGAAATGAATCGATGAGTCATTTTTACGAGTCAGATCCGATTCATACTTTATATTTTCAGTCATTAATTTAAACTTCCAAATGGTAAACAGTCAAAAATTGACAATTTCCTAAAAAATATTGCATCTTTTGCAGATAAATACAAACCACTTCCACATTTTTGCAATTGTCGCATCTTCCTCTTTGGGGTTTTTGAGCAGTTGGTGCAATACCGCCACCCGCTGGACTGGAGAACATTTGCAGGGGAAAAATATCACTTTGTACGATTTTGTTTTAGATACTTTAAGTATTGTTTAATACTTTATAATCAGCATGAAATATAGCTGTTTAAGACAAATCACACAATGAACATTAGTGCTATTGAAAATGCCCTGTACATCCGTTTGGCTTAGCACATATCCCTTTGGATTTATTGTGGTTGTGTGTTTTTCAGGGACGTGCGGAAGTTTAAGGAAACGAAAAAGCACTTCGATAGGGTGCGTGAGGACCTGGAGATCGCTCAGGTGAAGAACGCCCAGGCGCCAAGGAACAAGCCGCACGAGGTGGAGGAGGCCACCAGCTCACTCAACGTCACCCGCAAGTGCTACCGCCACTTAGCCCTGGACTATGTTCTGCAGGTAACATACACTGGGCATGAACACCTCAAATTAAAGCTATATCTCTGACACTCTGACACTGGAGACTCCTTCTTTAAATAAGCATCTCTTCGCTGTATACAGCGCACTGCTCAGTACAAAACATTTCTTTATATGCAACACATCTGGAACATACATCAGTCCAACATGAGTGGAGTGAACAACGTTTTATTTTCCCTCCTCTACAGATCAACGTCCTTCAGGCCAAGAAGAAATTCGAGATCCTAGATGCAGTAAGTTCCACAATTCCTGTTAAAAAAGAAAATTTTGCACTTGAACTTGAACTCCATGTTGGACTTCTAGTCTGGTTTGGTTTCTAGTTCCCAGTATGCACTGCATTGTTCTTTTGATGTGTTTTTTTTTTTTTATTTCCTTCATTCATTTCTTCCTCTGTACAGATGCTGTCGTTTATGCACGCCCAGTACTCGCTCTTTCAGCAGGGTTTTAATCTGCTAGATGAAATCGACCCTTACATGAAGAAGCTGGCCGCAGAGGTGACCGACACCCACATGCTCTAATACACATGTTAAGTCTGATTAGATTCATGTTTTTAAGGCCTATGGGAGGGGGAGAAGCCTGGGGGGGGGGTGTAGTAAGCAGGAGGGATTTAGTCAGAGAAGGAAGATTTTACATGATGCTACCACCACCATGCTTCATTATTCTTCTTTTGTACTTTCTACAAATTATTTTACGAATTATTACATTTCTGTAGCTGGACCAGCTGGTGATCGATTCAGCGATGGAGAAAAGAGACATGGAGCACAAACACGCCACGATACAACAGAGGGTACGCAAGACACACGACAGAGCTTTTCTTAAAAAAAGGCATGTGGCTGATCTAATTTATCCATCTTTTCTTTTTCCTTTTATACCGGACCATCCGTAAACAATCGTCGCCTTGCAGACTCTCCTACAGGTCAGTTTTATCACTGATAGAAATAGATTATCTTATTAATCCCTTGTATTGAATTCTATAAATGTTCACTATTTATTTGTAATCTACATATATCTATATATACAATGTAATGTGAGATTTAAAGGTGCAGTATACGGAATAAGATCTTGTGTAATTAAAATATGAATGTCTCACATAACACTAGTGAGACTTCCATAGAGCAGTTGTGTGACGGCTCAGTGGACGCCTCCTCTTGTAGGTGTTTGGGGGGGAAAAACTTATGAGAAACGACTGTAGAATGAATCTGTGAGATTAATTCAGATCTCCTGACTCTTGTTTTGTCCTATCCCAAGCATTTTAATAACCTTTACAGACGGGAGAAAATAAAGCGGAAGTGGTGTCTAAATCTGAGTTCAGAAGGAACTGAGTTTGTTTTTTGCAAAAATAAGGATATACGGGTCGGCATTGTGGTGTAGTGAAGGTATCGTAGGAATCAAACCTAACCGAGAATCGAACCCGAACCCTGGAGGTTCAAGGTGACAGTGCTAACCAAGTTCTCCCTGTGCTTGGTTGGTTTCCTCCGGGTATACCCGGTTTCCTCCCTCAGTTCAAAGACATGCAGATTAGACTAATAGGTGTTCCTAAATTTCCTGTAGTGTGTGTATGAGCATGTGAGCGTGTGTGTGCCCTGTGATGGATTGGCGCCCTGTCCAGGGTGTCTCCTGGAACAGACTCCAGGCCACCTGCGACCCTGTACACAGGATGAAGCGGTATAGACGATGAGTGATGCTATACAGGACTAAAGTTGGGTAGAATTAAAACATTCTAAGTCATATCGAGCCCTACTGCAGGTTACGGTACAGTATGTTAACCCACGGTTCACCTCTCGCTCCTCCACCGAGTTTTGATGTAATATTTAAAGGCGTTTCTTCGCTCCAGAGTAGATGTTGGGCTTTAAAAATGAATGTCTCTCAGAGTTCAAACGGAATATGGATTCATAAAACACACACATCCTGGTCAGTAACACACACTCACACACTCGCATGAGACTCAGAATTTCTGCCGTCCTGCTGATGAGCTGTTTCTCCGTCAAACAAATATGCGAAATAAACATTAAACGTTTTAACACTTATAAATACATTTATAAGAGAGTTAGCTCCGACCGAGCAATCCGATGGGCCGAGAGGCGCTCCACGGGTGCTGATAACGCACGGTAACAGCACTGGGACGCTAATCACTCTGCCTCACTGATGATCTTATAACGTTAATCTCACTGTCAGTCACAGATACTGTAGGGCATTGGTGGCCTGCTACTGTATGTGGAAGGCCCGGGTTCGATTTCCAGCCAATGCCCAAACCCCAGCTGGTTTAAACTGGTTAAATAAATAACCAAATCATAATCGGTTGATAATAAATTGTGATTGTGGAACTGTTGTATAGAGAAGAGCAGTATAACACTCGTGCTGTTGTGCTGAATATCAAAGATTAAAAGATCGAAGTACAAAGGAGGTAAAAAGGACAACAAACAACAAAATAATATAGAATCGAATTAATTTATTTAAATGCTTTAAAAAGAGATTTAAATGTACACTGTTTGACATTACATTTTTTGGCATTCATACATAAAAAAATAAAGATTACAGTTCATACCGTACATAACTTTACAACTGTACTGTATATTTATAAGACTTTCCAGTTAATCAGTTTCACAGTCGATTATATTAGATTATAAATGTACAGTATGTAGTTTGCATAACGTGTCTGTGTATTTATTATACATATTTTCTTTGAAAATTAATAATGTAGCTTATTTTAATATTATTGTAGCACCAATACTTATACACCAAGTATTATACGAAGGGTGTTGAGATGTCTCTGCTTATATGCCGTGTAGTGCAGACACACTTATTTTTGTGTTCAGCCTGTCTCCATGGCGCCTGAGGGTTGGATTAAGGAGTGCGCTCCCTGTGCATGTGCTGCGCTCAGAGCCAGTGACAGCTCAGGGGCCACAGCAACGGATATTTAGCTCAATGTTCATAAAGTATTTCATAAATAACCATGTTGGAATATCTTAAAAACTTTCAAATGAAGTTTTTCGGGAGGTTGGGCGTCACGCTGGTGGGTAAAGTGTCACTTTCTAATGAGATTTACTGTACTTTAATGGATTGTTCAATGGCAGATATTTCTGTATGCTCTTCTGTATATTTCTATACTTTTTGTCTTCCAGTGGATTTTATACATAACAGAATATACACTTTTAATACTTATAGCTGTTTTATTTTATGCAGACAGTATTTTTATAAATTCTGGTATTATAAGTATGATAATTCTCGATTCTTTTTTGTAAGACAGGGTAATGGTGTATACTGGGGGTACAAAACATACTTTCAGTATAATAAGTAAACTTAGGGTAAAATAAATCCTAAATTTGAAGGCTTTCAAAACAATTACTATTTATACATATAAAATATATACAGTGAGAATAAAATTAATTAATATATGCTGTATTGTATATAAATTATTTTAATATGATTTAGTTCTGCAAACATTGTTTAAAATAATTTTTCCCTATTTCCTATAGCAATTCTTACTCTTCTTATTCTTATTATTATTATTTATTTTTTTCTTAAAGAACCCAGGATGTCCGGCTCATTCTCATGGTCCAACATGATCATAATTACGTGCAGTGTCAGTCAAAGTTTGGATTGATTTTCTGCATTACAGTACAACACTGGACTTAACTGGATAAAATAACATTTATAAAAATGATGTAATTCAGTTGTTGTTTTAAGACATGAAGGTCAGCTGATCTGGAACAGTTCCACTAAGAACAGTATTGTTGCAAAACCCATCAAACACCATGATGATGAAACTGTCTTTCATGAAGACCTTCCCAGGAGACCAAAACGTTACCTCTGCTGCAGAGGAGACGTTCATTTAGACTCACCAGCCTCAGAAATCACCAATTAACAACCAGCACCTCAGATTAGAGCCGTTATGACGGCAGATCATAAGTAACAGATGCATCTCTATATCTAAAAACTGTTCAAATGGAAGACCATGGATTTAGAAGGTGTGTTCAAACTTTTGACTGATACTGTACCCTAAAATCTTAAATCTAATCCATCTATACTGTATATCTCTACTATACTGTTCTTGCAGGAACTGTTCCAGAACACCTTCGTGTCTTAAAATAACACTGACTGTAGTTCTCGTGGTTGTTACATCATACTTAATTTCATACTTCTGATCAATCCAGTATTGTTTGAAAATCCAGAAAATAAATCCATCGTGCTCTTATTTTAACAAGAGATCGAGCATTTGTTATACTGTAGCTTGTGATTTGCATTATGAGTTAATCTTGATGTTGACATAGACATCATTTTTCCAGCTCTTTCAGTAGCTCTTATTGCGTAGTGAGCCACTCTGTACATACAGTAAGCGTGCATACAGTAGAACTCAGTAACGACTAAGAGGCAATAAGTCTCCGCTGTATTGTTCACAAGCCGAGTGAAGCGTTTGCTCTGGAGCAGTAATGAGACTTGGCTTTCTGTGAATAGACCTGAGTGTTTGCGTAGACACCCTGGTGTAGTCTTGGGAGAAACAGAGAGGGGGGGGACGTCTCATAGGAACCTCAAGACTGGCATTTTATTATTATTATTATTATTCCTTGGAACTAATACTGATTATTAGATATTGAATGTTAAAGATCCAAATGATCATATTTAACAGGCAAGAGTATTCAGGTCGAGAAATCTCCTACTGGCTTTCACACTGTCTAATTAAATTGCGAGGAAGGAGACGATCTGACCAAACAACACATGGGTGTCACTACGGCGACAGTCTCTTTGTTCTGATCTCATGCCATTTTAAATCCGAAGAATTTTTTTTTATTGAACATGCATGTGTAGCCTCCAGTCAGTGTGCATGGAGTTTACATGTTCTTCCCCAAGCTTGGTGGGTTTCCTCCGGGTTCTCCGGTTTCCTCCAACAGTCCAAAAGTCCTGCAGATTACGCTAACTGGTGTTCTCAAATTAGCTGTAGTTGATGAATGTGGGTGTCTTTGCGTCCTGTGATGGATTGGCATCCTGTCCAGGGTGTCCCTCGCCACATGTCCCCTGGGATAGCCTCCAGGCCTCCCGTGTCCCTGTATATAGGATAAAGTCTCCGTATAGACGATGAGGCGACGATTTTGGAGTCAGGCTGGTGATGCATGAAATCCCACGTGAAAAGAAACCGGAATCTATTTTTATCCATCCCTATTAAAGAGTTCAAGGAAGTTCCTCAAATATTGTATGAAATGCTGTAACACCACCTTTTATCTAACTTTTCTTGGGGTTATAATTCGTCCTAAAAAGAAAAAAATTTCATGAAGGTTTGCGACTGTTTTTTTATTCAGCGCCTCTATTCTCACTCTTCTGATCAGGACTTTGCCTACGATGACCCGAAGATGGAGTTCAACGTGGACGCCCCGAACGGGGTGGTGATGGAGGGCTACCTGTTCAAACGAGCCAGCAACGCCTTCAAAACCTGGAACAGGTGAGGAGAGGAAAAGAAATACACAGCATGGAAAATATTCACAATCCACATTTGACTCGTGCACACAGAGCTTTTCACACCGATTGATCTTCAGCGTTATCCGTCTGATAATCCGTCTGTGTTATACGCGTGTCTCCTCAGGCGGTGGTTCTCCATCCAGAACAGTCAGCTGGTGTATCAGAAGAAGCTAAAGGCAAGCGTTCTTCACAAGTGCTGCACTCACACACACATTTCTATTACAGCCTTGTTTTGTTCGTCATGTTAGAGAGAAAATCGCTTGGATTTGCCGAGACGGATTCCTCAGTCAGGCTCTGTGGATTTATACTAGATTACAAGGCTGGTCCTTTATACAGTTCACGCCCATCTTTGGCATGTGCTAATGAATATTGAATGAGTATGTAAATACAGTGGTGTCAAAACAAACAAGATGTTGGAAACCCAAACAAGCCAAGCCCAAACTTGTGTCTTTTTTTAAAAATTTTTGTGAGTTGCCACTGTGTCTTGAAGAAAATTACAATGAGGTCCCAGGTCACATGATCTCAGTGCCACGGAAGGGAGGTCTGGTCTAATTAGCATACTAAAAGTACAGGCTGTACTAAACAATTTTCAAAAATTCTTTTTATAGATAGATGTGCAAGGCCAAGACAATAACAGTATCACTCGTCATTTTTATAAATTTTCTTTTTATTAATTTGTGCAATCTGAATCAATCATTACGTATTAGGGAATCTATAATCTTGTACTGATACACTGAGAACAATAAATAAATGTTAAATGATTTATTACATATAGTTATGTCTGTACGTATAACGTCTAATGTCTTATTTATGAAGTTTAGTGCTAGTAAAAGAATATTTTTAATGATATGATATTCAACGATATTCATTCTATAGCAGTTGCAGCAAATACGTTTATTTTTCTGTGGACACCAGCTTCGAGTTCATTCAGTGTGTTTATCCTGTAGGACTCCCTGACTGTTGTAGTAGAGGACCTGAGACTTTGTTCGGTCAAACCCTGTGAGGACATCGAGAGGAGGTTCTGCTTTGAAGTGGTGTCTCCTTCCAAGTGAGTCCCTCTGCATACTGATTCGAATGTCCTACAGGGAAAGTATGGCTTTCCTGATGATGATGATGATGATGATGATGATGATGATGTGGTGCAGGAGCTGTATGCTGCAGGCTGAGTCAGAGAAACTCCGACAAGCCTGGATCCAAGCAGTGCAGGCCAGCATCGCGTCGGCCTACAGAGAGAGTCCAGACAGCTACTACACTGAGGTTTGCACATGTACACACGTGTCGTATGTTAGGAAACTTTGGGACTACATCATGGTCACATTAAACATAACGTCGTGTGGAATGCATAGTTATATGATAAATGCCTCGCATATTTTGGTTTTATTTTTCTCCTTCAGCGTCTAGACCGGACGGCGTCTCCCTCCACCAGCAGCATCGACTCGGCGAGCGAGCCGCGAGAGCGTAGCGTCAGGGCCGAGAGCGTGCTGCAGAGGGTGCAGTGTGTCCCGGGCAACGACGTGTGCTGCGACTGTGGCCAAGCCGATCCACGCTGGGCCAGCATCAACCTAGGCATCCTGCTCTGCATCGAGTGCTCCGGCATACACAGGTATCACACACAGCATGGAGTCAGGGGTATGTGTTCTGTACAGGAACAGCAGGAACACTAGTCCAGCGATTAGTGGTTAGCATTGTCGCATCTCACCGTCAGGGTCGGGGTTCGATTCCCGCCCCAGTATCTGTGTGTAATTTAAAGTGTTCCTCCCGTGCTTGGTGAATTTTCTCCCACAGTCCAAAAACATGCAGGTTAGGCTAATTGCTGTTCTCAAATGTTTAAACGGCCCCTTAAATACCTGCCACAGAAACAGATATGTACATTACAGCATTTGGCAGATGCTCTTGTCCAGAGTCACCTACATATTTATCTCATTATACATCTGAGTTGTTGAGGGCCTTGCTCAAGGGCCCAGTAGGGTGATTTGAACCTTGGACCTTCCAAACCCTACTCCAATGCCCTGGTGGTATTATATCTCTAAAGTGAGTAGTATTCGTCGCCCGATGTGCCAGATAGCATGTGTACGGGCCAAAATATCCAAAATACCAAATAACACCAGTCATTCAGTCATATCTAGAGACAAAAGAAGAAACCTAACTCATGTTTTATCGATATCTGTTCATGAGTTGTTGTTTGTTTTTACTCTTTTCTTCAGTTTCGAACCATCCTTGGTCTTTTTTTCGCAGCACAGACAGATCACGCCGATCCCTTCAGTACAGTCCAGAACACCTCGTGAATATTAATGCACCCTCCGGAGGCCACTTTTCTCACACCAAGGCCCAGGCCACTTTCTTCTTTTTCTCCATTTAAATTCGGACCGGGTTGCCGGGATACGCGGCGACACACACTGATGTGAGAAAGGGCGGGCAGCTGTTGAGTTTCTCAGGAAAGCAGCTCTGTAATTTCAGCCCTCAAACTCTCTCCCGCTGCTCCGCTCAGAAACGCGTCTGGACTGGAGAGTGAAGGTTCCTTTCTCTGAGAGAGACGTGACCGCTCGGGCCGGCCTTTTTTTGTTTTGTTTCCAGAGAGGTTTAGTGTGAAAGAATGCCTGCGTGCAGGATATAATTAGACTCTGAAAGTTTATGGCAGCCTGTCCTCTCTTCGGGATAGCTGTGTACAGTTTAACACAACCATCCAGACGTGTGTCAGACAGCTAGTCATTTAACCGCAGGCGTGTACTTGATGTTTGTTTTTCTCTCTACGCAGGAGTTTAGGAGTGCACTGCTCCAAAGTCCGGTCTCTCACCCTGGACTCCTGGGAACCTGAGCTTCTTAAGGTTTTTTTTCTTTCTTTCTTTTTCTTATAATGCACTACAGTGGCACACTCCACACGACGTGCACAATTTCTACTTCCGCTAACATGTTGTTTTTGCCTGCAGTTGATGTGCGAACTGGGTAACAGTGTTATAAACCACATCTATGAGGGCACGTGTGAGGAGCAGGGCATGAAAAAGCCAGGAGCCAACAGTCCCAGGTGAGAACATCCACCATTTCGGTATTAAATTTCCTTCGACTGCTATCATCAAGGGGTCGCTACCGCACCCAACTTGGCACTGGTTTTTACACCAAATCCCCTTCCTGACGCCATTCTCCTGTTTCTTTAACCGGGCTTGGGCTCGGCTTTGTACAGTAGTATGAGGTGTAACAAACCACCACGGCTGGTCTCGGACCCGGATCCTCACATCCACTAAACAACACCCTTGCGCCTTAGCCGTCTGAGCCTCCACTTTCTTTTACTTTTCAGTACAGTTAGTAAATTCCTCCACCTTTCTTCATTTCTGTTCTTTTATAACCCAATTGCAGGCAAGAAAAAGAGGCGTGGATTCGCGCCAAGTACGTGGAAAAGAAGTTCTTGAAGAAGATGGGAACAGCGGAAGCCCTGGTGAACAGCGAGAGAAAATCAGAGAGGCGTTGGGCTGTGAAAAAGTGCCGACGCTACCACAGCACCACCGCCGTGCCCAAACACCGGCGGAAATACAGACAGGATCCCGGCTCGGGTTCCCTCTGCTCAGGTAGCACAGCACGTCTCACCTTTAGTCGTTAATGTACAAAACAGAAAGCCGCTGCTCACATCCCTGCTCCTTTTTTTCTTCTCGTCCATCAGCCACCACAGCTTTGGAGAGGAAGTTCAGACGAGATTCGCTCTTCTGTCCTGACGAACTGGACTCCCTGTTCTCCTATTTTGACAACAGCTCGGGGCCTCGCAGTAAGTCCTACAACCCAGACAGGACAAAGAGACGAAAGCTTATCCTGAGACCGAGTGTAGCCTTTCATAGCACTCTTCCTTCATTTATTAAATCGAGTACATGTGGTCCATTAGTGCAGCAGACCTCGCTCTATAAGAGCCTATAATGCAGTCGAAAGGGAATGTAACCCTATATAAATGCTTATTGATTAGACCTGAGAGCTAATCAATGGTTAGGTTAGCGGCTTAGGTTGATGTAGAGAGACAAGAAGAGGAGAAGAGCATCAGAGAAGTGATACTCCAGAGTTTTTCTGTGGTGTATGAGGAGTAAAACACTTTGGGGGGCGTGCTGTTATCGGAAAGTAAGCAATTCGTGTTTCAGTGTTTGTTTTATTCCATGAATTAAACAAGGTTGGCGCTATCTGGTTTATTCAGATCTCTACAAATGCACGAGCATAATGATGTAAACGGTGATAGGAATGGGAGTGTCAGCATGTAACACGTCCACTGTATGGCGCTCTCTGGTCCCGCAGGTCTCAGCAGCGACAGCGGTCTGGGCGGCAGCAGCGACGGCAGCACAGACGTCCTTCTGTTTGGCCCGGTGGTGGACAGCGTCACTGAAGAAGGTGAGACCACGAAAGACCTACACACCGTCGTCTTTCTTAGATCTTTACACGCAGAGTTAGTGAGACATGAGGCTATTACTAAAAACAAGGACACATTTGCATGCAGGACACGTAGGTTAAAAAATAATAAACCTATGGTTTAAACAGGAAAAGCTTTCACAAGTGAAATTAGAAAGTATCTGCGGGAAAAAAAAAGGTAAAAGATAATTGTATGTTTACGCTTAATTGAGAGTGAACATCCCAATCCAGACGTAGATAAACAACCAGCCGTCTGGTTTGTGTGTATGTGCGTGTGTAGAGTGTGAAGTGTCCGAGGACTCGAGCGGTGAGGTGGAGCTGGAGCCGGAGGCATCAGACCCGGAGGACGCGCGTGAGTTGCCTCTCGGCACACTGCTCTATAAAGCCTGCCAGGCTCGTAACCTTCCCGTCATGGCCGAAGCGCTGGCACACGGCGCTGATGTCAACTCCGCGAACGACGAGGACGAGGGCAAGAGTCCCCTCATACAGGCCGTGATCGGAGTGAGTCAATGGTTCAGTTAAGCAAATTGTTAAGCAATTCTCCGTACAGAATCCTGGTTTATTTATTTTTTTATGATTGTTTTCTTTTTTCCCGACAGGGATCTTTAATAGCATGCGAGTTTCTGCTACAAAACGGTGCAGACGTCAACCAAAGAGACCTGAAAGGAAGGGGGCCGTTACACCACGCTACGTATTTAGGGCACACAGGGTGTGTAGACACGAACACTATTGCAGGCACACAGACACACTCGGTTAGTGTGAGTATGCTGTGGCTGAATGTGCTGGGTGTGTGTGTGTGTGTGTGTGTGGTGCTGTGATTTGCAGGCAGGTGTGTTTGTTCCTGAAACGAGGAGCCACACAGAATGACGGCGATGATGACGGTCAGGATCCTCTCAGCATAGCGGTGCAGGCTGCCAACGCTGACATCGTCACTCTGTGAGTGTCATTGCACACACACACACACACACACACACACACACTTCAAGTTAGAGTGAATAACAGAGACACGGTATGCCATTCAGACATTTAAACGCCTTGTGAAGAGGATCGAGTGCCTTCTTGTTGCTACTCGTCCTACTCGTACTGATCTTTCATAAAAAAACTGACTGTTTTATTATATTTTATTTATATTTTATTATAAGGAGTGTTCAAATCAAACCGGGACTTGTGATCGTGCAGAATCACAGAACACATCCTGAGAGTATAACGCTCCTTTATTTCTTTATATAATCACCTCCTACACTAACGCACTCATCCCAGCGTTTCACTAGTGCTTGGATATTATCGAGGTAGAAAGTTTTCTCAGTACCCCGGAGTTTCTCAGTACGTTTTTGGCGGATTTTCCCCTGATTTTCTCCCTAATTTAGTCGTGTCCTATTCCTCCCCATCACTAGGGGGGCTCCACATTAAGGCTACTTACATTACTACCACCCAGTCGGGCGGGTCGAAGACTATCAGGTGTTTCCTCCGAACCTCGTGACGCCAGCCGACCGCATCTTTTTTCGAACTCCGCTCCTTCCGCTTGCGTGAGCGCACAGACGCCCCTGATTGGCTGTAGAGTCGTGATTAATGTATGAGCACTAAGTACCTCTCATCCCTCCCCTCTGAGAGCGCTCGGCCCATCAGCTTTCTCTAAACCTTCGGCTGCGAGAGGTTACAGCAGCCGGATCAGCGCCAAACCGGGACTTTTGATTATGCAGAATAACAAAACACATTCCTGAGGGTAAAAACTCTCTTTGTTTCTCTATAATCCCCTGCTACACTAACGCACTCATCTCAGTCTTTCACCAGTGCATGGATATTATCGAGGTAGAAAGTTTTATCAGTACGTTGAAGCCACGATTGGACCGCCTGTTTGAGTCACGTCTGAAACGCTGGCCTCCCAGGAACTCCAACCATGTGGAAATGGCTTGGAGGGAGGTCAGGATTGTATAAGGGATGTGGTAGTAACTGTGTGGAGAATGACTGTGTGCACAGTTCACACAGACTGCAAAGCCGTTTCAGACGTTCCACTAGTGCAGTGGTTCTCAAACATTTTCTGTCATTCCCCACTTAAGAGGGTGGGCGAATTTTCAAGCCCCACTTGTCA
Organism: Clarias gariepinus; assembly: GCF_024256425.1. Lineage (NCBI taxonomy): Eukaryota > Metazoa > Chordata > Actinopteri > Siluriformes > Clariidae > Clarias > Clarias gariepinus. Next base: position 23,571,896 of record NC_071121.1, on the reverse strand, counting down.
ACAAAATGATAACGAAAACGGCCAAGTGTACTATTTATTGAAATATCAATTTCTAAACCGATAAGATCAAATAACACCAAGTTCAAAACAGATAAAATACACGTGCAATTGTTATAACAGGCTTACTTTGTCACTTATCTAGAGCTTTCTTTCAAAAAAAGATGTTGTCGATAAGTGTCTTCCTACTTTGTCTCATGCTGTCTGCTGCCAGCGGTTTAAGACACAAAACACACAGAGGTCTCTCCTCTGCCCCACCATCCCCACCATGAATCCAAGCGCAACATGGGCTTCATCATGTTTTCCTTTTGGCTGGATTTTTGGTTGATTGGGCTGATAGGACTGAATCACCTGCTTATTTGTGGTCCATGTAACAAATGTATCCATTGATGTTATTATGCTCACTACATACAGTACGCTACTGTTTATTTAATTAGTTAATTTAATTATAAAGTAAGCAATATAAAAAAAGGTTGTATAGGGGGCAAAATATATAAATTATATATTTTTTCATATACCACATGTATATTTTTATATTGCTTATTTTATAATAAAAATCATTTCCTGTAATTTTTTACCACAAACAATATTTAGTGTAATTTGTGATAAATAATTTGTTATTTGTACATTGACAAACCCCTACAAAATAAATGTGCCATAAAATAATCATTTTGGGGGATTTGTATTAACCGTCTCGACGGCTGTCACGTGCCTAGGGTTAATTATAATAGTAATAATATATTTGGTAATAATAAACCTTTGAATGTATGTCCTAATATAATATTTGATAGAGATTATGTAGGGGGGCAATCCGTGGCAGGGGGGCATTTTAGCGCATAACACCTGTTTGTGTCCGCGGTAAAGTTAGTTTGATATTCGCATCTCCGAATTCAATAGCTGCGTAAATAAACCCGCGAATAAGATACCCTCATATATTTCCTCTCTACAGTGTGTTTAAGCGACATCCGCCTTAAATTATACATGTTTAAAAGCATAAACACCATTATTCTCTACGGCACAAGGGATGATTTAGGGATCATCGCAAAATGCCGCACAGCAACAAAAAGCGTAGAACGATATTGATCTTCCCTTCTGTTCAGCGCCTGAAGGATCAAAAAGCAACTTTGTTGCCACACTGGAAACTAGAAATGCCAGACTAGTACTGCTTGATAAGATATTAATGTTTAACAAAAGCACAGAAACATCAGAATACACATAGGAATAAATGAAATGACATATATAATACCGAATGTTTCCTTATATATTGTTCCTCTGCAATTAACATGCCGACGTTAAACCGTTATTGTTGCACTATGGTTCCACTTTTTCTCTGATGTTATTTTAATTTACTTGTATTAATGATCAATTTATTTGTGTGTCATTATTTAGTTTCGAGTGTCTGATAAAGAAAATAAAGATTAAAAAAATCAATTAAGAAAAGCATGAATTAGAATAGGTACTTTCCTATTATTTTCCACAAATTCCCTCCCGTTCATTGCGCCCCACCTGTCATGTCTCTATTCCCCACTAGTGGGGCGCGCCCCACACTTTGAGAACCACTGCACTAGTGTGTACGGAAAAGGGCTGCAGCGGGCTCCGAGCCACCTCGGTTAAGATCATACTCTCCTTGAAGTCTTCTTGAGTCCCGGTTTGACTTGAACACCATTTGTATGTTTTATCAGTCGCGGTGATTGAAGAGACCCTTTCTATCTGTTTGTCTCTGCCTAACTCTCGTTCTCTTGCTCGCTCTAGGCTGCGTCTGGCGCGGATGAACGAGGAGATGAGGGAGTCCGAGGGGCCGCTGGGACAGCCAGGTCAATACCCAAGCAGCAGTCCTACAGAACAGCAGTACAAGAAATGCATCCAGGAGTTTATTTGCCTCAACATAGCTGAGTGTTAGATGTCCCGGTGTAGCATAGACTCTGACTCTCTCTCTAGTTGTTTGTCTGTGTCTGTCTCTCTCTTTCTGCTAATCTCCTGCCTCACACAGTTATCCCACAGCACATCTAAATACCATAGGGTGGATCTCACTGTGCAAAATCAAAGTATCATTCTTCCATACAGTATCTCACAAAAGTAAGTACACCCCTCCCATATCAGCAGCCACTATTTTAATTATATGGTCTTAAAGGACGATACTATAGAAATTAAACTCGGAAATACTTTAGTGTAGTCAATGTGCAACTTGTATAGCAGTACAGATTTACCGTCCTCTAACAATAACTCCACATGCAGACTTTATGGTCTAGATAACTTCCAAATGAAAAAGAGTACCCACCCTAAGTGGACATGTCCAAACTGTGTCCACAGTGTCAATATTTTGTGTGAACATCGTGTGATTCCACTTGAGGACTATGTCCCACAGGTGTTCGATAGGGTTCAGGTGTGGAGATGTACTCGGCCACTGACAAACACATGGACATGATGAATATGTCATGTGACTTTGCCCGGGTAAAGATGTACAGCTGTCACCAGCTGTTTTGACAATAATGCCTGTATATTGAGTTATTTTTGGAAGACAGTAAATCTATACTCTTATACAAGCTGCACATCGACTACTCAAAAATATATTCAAGTTTCATTTCTATAGTATTGTCCTTTGCGAAGATGAACTAAATTTTTTGTCTCTGAAATTAGAGGGGTGTACTTACTTTTGAAAGAGGGTGTATTTGCTACTGAGACATCAGCAGCAATCTGGCTTTCTAACTGTAATGTTTGGGTTGGGAGAAAAAAAAAAACTTTTTAAGAAAAGCATTTAAGACTTGACACACACATGTAAAGAGAAAAACTATGCACGAGAGAGCTACGTGTTACAGAATATAAATCAGTCATACACTTCTTGCTGTTATGGTTTGTCATGAATGTAACCCTAACAAGCTTTATAAAGTCATGGTCAGCTCCCGGCAACTGTATAAATCTTTTTAAACTTTTTGCCTGTGACCAAAATACAGCGGTACCTCGGCATAAGAATTTAATGCGCTCCGGAGGCGTACTTAAGGTGAAAATTTGTATCGTGAAACACACTTTCCCATAGGAAATAATGTAAATGCAGATAATGCGTTCCAGCCTACCAAAAATATTACCAATATTACCAATTTCCAACACTATAATTATGTTTTCGCATATAAAAACAATCAAAACATTATATATAAATTGACATTAATGCTCAATTAACCCTAATGTATGATTCCTTTTGGCACTAACTGCTTTAAAAACCAAACTGGCTCTATTTTCTTCTTGCTAACTTTCTTAGGACTCATGGTGCTATGCACAAAATGCAAAAAAAAATAATAATAAATGAGATAATAAATCTCAGTTTTGAGCGTCTCCCGGACGAACACGCGACTTCGCGTCCGTTTCAGCTCGGCCTGTTCGCTCGCAATCTGTAAATGCTTCATATACTGAGAGAATCTGTATGCCGTGGTACCGCTGCACACGTTCATGTTCTATAGAGGGGACAGGGTTCAGCTTGTACTGGTGTTGTTGGTTTTCTGATATTTATGAATATCCTTCACCAGTCAGTGCAAATGATATCACACTTCATCAGGGTTTATTATTCGTTACGAATCACGTTTAAGCAACACATCAGTTATACTATAATGATTATACCATGAGGTGCTGTTGGATAGACTGGGAGTCTAACCCTAAGCTAAAGACTAACACTACGTGACCAATGTCTCAGCCTAAGCACTATCAAACTGCTTCCTGGTTCTCAGCTTTATCTAATTATGTCTAATAATAATAGCGTGACCAAAATGATGAGAATTGCTTTGAGGGGAAATCATTCCGGACAACTCTCGTCCTTGAGTCTTTAAAGCCCTGAAACACAGACATGGCTGTCAGCGGTAGTTTAGGACTAGCGTGGCTATGCTGAATTGCTCGCGGTGCAGGAGTTTTTGAGTGCTTGATACTTGCGAGTGCATTATAAATCAAAGTTCCATCCAAATAGGACATTTACATACGCAATTTGTAGCTGACGATGTACTTAATCTAATTAGCTGTTATTCAACAAAAAAATGTGGATAATGGAGGACGTTGTAAACATGTTAGTGGCCTGGTGGGTTAGTGGTTAGCGTTGTTGCCTGGGTTCGATTCCAGCATGGATTCTCTCCGTGCTTGGTGGGTTTCCTCCCGGTGCTCTGGTTTCCTCCCACAGTCCAAAGACATGCAGATTAGGCTCATTGGCGCTCCCAAATTACCTGTAGTGTGTGAATGATGACCGGGGGTCCCATCACGGTTGTACGAGATGGGAATAAATACAACGATCACCTTTGGACTCCACAGTCCCTAGTTGCACTACAGAGGTTTCTATAGGATGGATAGATGGATGTAAACATTTTTTCCTGAACATTTTTCAAGTCCAGCAAAATTGTAGCTATAGTTAAATATAAGGTAACACAACGTAAAATCTTATACATTAATAAGTATTCAATAAACCAAATTACTGTTATCACAGACACGGAGAGTTATTTCCTTTTCAACAGTATTCCTCGTGTGCATCTTTTCAACTAAAACAGGAAGAGATCATCCATCATTCTCGACTGACGGTAGTGATGTAGTGTGTCAGGGCTTTATAGTCTCATATTTGATCGTGGTTTCAATCTATTTTCTGAATGAAAAGAGCCTCCAGACACTCGAGGCAGCTGTTCTTTATTCGCTTGTGTCTTTGAGGTAGCTTTAAAAAAACAAAAAATTTTATTTAAATTTTTAAACACTTTCAAGGATTGGGCTTCGAGGGATTCGATATTCACACTATCAAATCAAACGCATGAATCTTGGGGATGTGGGCTTGGTATAAATAACTGTGATGTATTATATATATATATATATCGTAAAATCCTAAAACGTCTTTGAAGCAAACGTTAATTATGTAGAGCTGAAAAGCAAGTATGCACTTTTTTAGAAAAAGAAAAATACTAATAACAATGACCGTTTGTTGGTTTTGGATGCTACTGTATCTTGAGAATCGTCTTAAGATCTTTTCTTCTAACGTGCTGCCCGGAGCGAGGTTGCAATGATAATTTCAAATGAGATAATCAGTATTTTTTGTATTGTTTTATCAACAAAAAAAAAACACGGAAAGATAGTATTTTTTTAACTTAACTCGGCATACAGCAAAACGTTTATCCGAACTCTTACTGATCTGCTAAAATCCACAAACCATAACTCGCCAGACAGATAGCCAAATATCAGACAGGATTAGAAAAAAACATGGATGATTGTGTCTTTCATGTTGTGTATGTTCTCGCTGCATTTATCTGGTTCTCGGGTGTAAAATGTTGAGAATCTTATTTATTTATTTATTTATTTATTTATTTGTTTGTTTGTTGGTTTATTTACATGCTCTGTGAAACTTTTACTGTAAGTGATTGTATGAATATGAATATTCGTCTACCTGCGCAACGTTAAACCTTTCACGTCTGTGGAGTTTAAATTGAAGACGTCTCGAGGGACTGTTAAAGCATTAAAAGATTAGAGGTTTTAATCTTTATTAAGGTTATGGGATTATTCAAGGTCTAGGAACACTTTTAACCTTGACAAAACTCCACCTTTAAATGGCTCTGGTGTTTATTTACTTCCAACTTATGTAATTGCTTACATAAGTTATTTTAATGTACGAGGGCTGTACTGCTGTAATGCTCACGCGGGTATAACTTTTTGTTAAGCGGCATACTGTGTTCTGTGCAAAAGTCTGCAAATAAATGCTGTGGATCTTCAAGAAAAAAGTATCTACATGAAAAACTATATAAAGCATTAAACAGTAATGAAGTGAACAAAGGCAATAATTGGGGTGGTTAAAGTAATAATATTAATAATTTGGGTTAAAGTATAGTGTTAGTTACAGTGTGTGCAGGAAATTTTTAAGGAAATGAGCTGCTTAGTTTTACTGAACATCCTGCAGAACCAGACACAGTCGTACAGAGGACTTTATCGTACCTGCTTCTTTTTTCATGTAGCAAAACCCAAAAGCTTTTCTAGTCTTTTCTTCTCTTTTTGTCGAAGTGCTCTTTTACGTAATATTCTGCTTCCTTTTTTTGACCTATATATAATATATTATATAATATTATATGGCGCTGTAATAGTATATATAATATTATATTATATATTATATAACATAATATTTATTTTATATATATATATAAAAACACAGGTGCCTAAGACTTTTGCACAGTACTATGGGTTTTTCAGATTGCACATGTTGGTGGAGTAACTCATCCTTTATACAAAGGCACTCCTCAACAAGGACTCCATCACAAGCGATGCATTCCACTTTTCCCACCCTAGGGCGTTTTTTACATCAGCACCCTGGGATAATATCCCAAGAACACTTGACCCCTAAGTTTGGTTCATTTTGATCAGTGAGAACACAATCGTTCAGTGCTCGGAAACCGTTTCCCTGTAAAAGGTGGTTTCCGGAACGATACAGTGTACTCGGGGCACGGATCGAATCAAACATGGAAGCAATCGTTCCTTAAGAATGGTAGTAGATCACACGTCATCAGTGCTCTAAGTCTCATACGAAACCTCTAATCTGAGTCTCAGACTTACACAACCATAGCTGATAAATTAAGAAGGCCCTTGAGAACATTGGTCTTAAAATTTAACCTGAAAGTTTAAGAAAGTCAACTTTCTTGTGCTTTGTTGCTTCTTCTCTCGAGTTTAAAGGTGGTTCATAGACAAAGTAGTTGCATACTGCCACCTGCTGGATCGTGTAAATAAGCAAGCGTGCCCGAGAATGGAGCACAAAGAGCAATGCGAACAATCATTCCTGAGCATGGTACGAATCAAGAAAACGCTTACTTACTGTGTGGTTCGTCTTCAGTGCTGGTTTCCCCTTTTTTAAATTTCTTCACCAATCTATGCACATTGTTCTGGTCAGTAAACATCCTGTAGCCCAGTGGGAGACTATTAACCGTGGCAAAGGGGATTTTCAAAGGGGATTCGAGAGTGGGGTTCAACAATGATGAAGTGATGAAGACTATGTTGAGTATTACTTTTGTGTAGGGGAAGATTTACTCTATCAACATGTATCTGAATGTCATTAATTAAAAAGGTTATGCTCATTTTGGCATTACTGCGGCTACGGCCATCATGCTTTTCCATATGCAGGACAGAAGCTGTCCAAGCAGGAAGCAGGACGGGTCAGATCCTAAAGCTTCATGAACTTCATAACACTCCACAAGTTCACCTGGTGAAACGGCTGCTTTTATGTTACACTAGACGTTATACAGTACATTCCTGAAAATCAACAATGCTGAAAGTGAGGTGGTGAAAGTTTGAAATGAGTTACAGATCACAGGCGCATTTTTAATCTGGAAGGAAACATGTTTCATATCTAATCTGTAAAACAAGTATTACTTTTTTGTAATACTTATACTAAATTATACTTTATATACTCATAATAGATAGTTTCTTCAGTTTTAAAGCGGGGGTGTCGAAAATAAGTCCAAAACTAAATAATCAAGCTGTGTTTTATATTAAAATCAGACCGTAACTGAATTTTAGATTCGAAAGAAAAAGAAAAAGAGATCTTTCTGTCATTCCACTTAGAAAAGTGTAGAGCAATAAACTGATTTCATTTTGTCAATGTACACTAATCACTGAGCGCGATATGATTTGGACACCCCTGGTTCAGAGCATTGTCTCGTGTTTTACCTCATCTAAAGACCCGAGGGTGGGACGTGGACGCGGACAGTGTGTTTTTTTTAATGTAGCTTCTTTATACAGGGAGATGTTCTGGGTTCGATGTTCTTCATTAACGCATGTAGCACTTTTATTTGATTTATTGTTTACTTATTTATTTCATTTTGTTTGATTGTAAACAAAGGGAAAGAACTGCATTAGTCTGTAAAGAAATGTAGAATGGGGAAAAACACTTGATTACGGTACGAAACTCTGTTCTGTAGATACAGTAGATGAACTCTTGACTTGCTTTCAGACTCCACTTCTTCTCCTGTCGTACTCTGATCTTACTCTGTAAAATAACTTGTTCGACTGATGTATTAAAACTTTTACGTTCATCTGTGAACTAATCCACTCCTGTTCTTGCTCTGCTTTTTCTCTTCTTTTTTCCTGATAAAAAAATAAATAAAGGAAAGACATGAGTGAACCGCTGACCTGTTCTTCTGCTTCGTGCCTTTTGTTTGTCTGTCTTTATTCACTTTATGCTCACTAACACAGCACAGCTTTTACAGTGTGTATATAAATAACTTCATTCCTTTTCCTTACGCTTTCATTATAAATAACACAGGTGTGAAAACACTTCAAAGATCATCCTTAATTGTGTTTTAACACTTTCACTAACGGAAACCAAGTGGAATTAATAAGCTAGTTAGTGTTATCTTTATATTTCTTGCAGAATTATTACTGATGTAACTACATTCTGTATAAAGGACGGATATACAGTACACTCAGGTGGTTGCTTTTAAATCCAAAAAATATTTCTATGGGTTTTAGTGAAATATCAGTAAAACCACTAAAATGTGATGAACGTATAGGAGGCATGGGATGAAATATTATCTTTAAAATAAAATAAAAAAATGCAAAATACGGGTGATACTGTGCAAAGAATTTATTACAGAAATGTTTTGTAAGCTTTAAGGACTATATGGGGGTCAGACTATTAAGTTACATTTACATCACAGCATTTGGCAGACGCCCTTATGCAGAACGACTTATATTTTTATCTCTTTATTCGTCTGAGTAGTTGAGGGTTAAGGGCCCTGCTCAAGGGCCCAATATTAGCAACTTGGTCATAATAGGGTTTGAACCTGGGACCTTCAGATCTTTCCTCATGACTACATTACATTTTGAGCCAACTTTATTTCATTTTATAATAAGTCTATACTTGCTTACTTTTATCATACATGACACACAAAGCAGTAATATATCAATACAGCATTCATATTAAAGGACACGTTTAGCCGTTCTACATTCACAAATACTGCTGTTCTGCGTCTCATTATTATTTCATCAGATATGTTGATTTCTTACGTGTGTCTTAAACATACGGACGTCTTTCCCTCCTCTTCTAGGCGACACCACGTATCTGGACATCTTCCGCGAGTTTTCCCACATGGCGTCTCACAACCCTGAGAAGCTCAAGCGCAGGAGCATTCACTTTCGCCACTCCTTCAGGTAACTCCCATGATGCCCTGCTCTCTGGCATCCTCCCAGCAGAAAACCAAAGCTGGGATAAGCGTTAGAATTTAAGTTGGAACAATCTTGTTTTTTGAGAGTTAAAATCACTTTGATAAAATGACGTTGGTATACAGTAATGTTGCCTATACAACCTCAAAACGACAAAATTGTATCCACTGTTTGGAGCATTTATACAGATTAACATCTCGTTGTGCAATGTTCAACCACATCCATGCTCCCTTATGTTTCTAACAGGGTTTATACTGCAAAAAATACAATCTTAGCAAATGAAATATTCTTGAATCTAGCCAAATATTTTTTATAATTTCTTAAAAAAAGATTTCTACAAACCAAACACAAGATTGTGTCAAATGTTTTAGTCAAATGTTCTTGTTCTATTGCCAGATAATTCTGCTTCTTTTAAGGAATAAATTCCTAAATATTTGTAAAACTCTGCTAGAAGAAGATGACTTTTTTACTTGCAATTTTAGTAACGTTTGACTTCAGTTTAACATTATTAACATATAAATCATACAGTTCTTCTGACGTCATTTCATAAAAGGTGTTCTAAATTTCAAAATCAACCTAATACCAACGTTGTCCCAACATTTTCACAACCAAAAATTTAAGGGTGTGTCAGAATTCTACTCACTGTCTAGTCACTGTGGTTTAAAGTGACTGATTTGCTCTAATATAATCGATAAACCCTGGTGCCAACTGAGATAAATTTTCTTTTCATGTTCATGTTTCTTTTCATCCAGAGTTTGATGGACGGGATGTAGGCGTGGACCCGGAAATGGCAGAAAACCCCCCCAAAAAAGTCGAACTTCACATTTCACACAGAATCTGCACAGACTGGAGCTATAAAGCAACAGTGTTGACACGGACTTAGAGAATGACTGAATTTACAGAACCCCAAAAATTCAACTTAAAATCAATTACGAATACATTAATTTTAAAAAGTTTTTTTTGAAAATGCTTGTGCAAAGGATTTATTACAAAAATGTTTTGTAAGCTTTAAGGACTATATGAGGGTCAGCTGGACTTATCCTCCTTTTTTTACCTACACGTTATTTTAATATTTTTTTTTTTTTGGTGGGAGGGTATTTTGTGTTTGAATACTGTCTAGACATTCAGAAAATAGTGACTAAATCTTGCATCACTACAGTTATTGTAGAGGATAGGATTTCTACAATAGGTCATGGCTGCATATAATACAAAAAAATGAAGGAATGTCAGTTTTTGCTTTTGTTTTAATGCATTTATTATCTTCATCTGCTTCTTTTATTCAAAACAATCCCAGTTCACACTATGATGTATTTGGGACTGTAAGTAAATCGTCTTCAGCTCCTTTCCAGTTGTGTCAGGTTTGTAGCGTGATCGTCAGTGATGACTATGCTGGTGTAGTCCTACATTTGTCCTGCTCCTTATTCTGTACAGTTACCATATAGGATTGCAAACTCAAAGGCAGATGGTGTACGTGTATAGTACTTTTTAGATGCAAAATGCTAATATATCATGAGAATTGTGGTATTTTGTAACAAAAAAAATAAAGCTAAAATCAATCTGTGTGTATTTTTTTTGTGTTTGGCATCTATATGACATCTTAAAGTAAGGGTTTACTATAGCAGGATTGTCAACTAGTAATAATGGGCATGAGTGTGTCAATAGGGAAGCGTGGCTCCTAAAGTGAATCAATCCGCATAGACACCAAGGCCTCTTAAAATTTCCAACTTTGCAACAGAAATAAACATGTTTACAACCTGGTACCAAATAAATTAAACTTTTTTGGCGTCCACAGCTAGATTTTCCATTCATGGGAACTGTACATGGGTGAATTTTTTATGTAACTCATTAGTTAATAATATATTAAGCCATGAAATCATACATAATTTAGGCCATGGCTGATTTTCATTACAGGTGTGAAACTGCTAGATGTTTAGCTAACCAGCTAACTACAGTAGAATCATTGTAGTTTAAATTACCACATTAAAAAGTAGGAGTTGAAACAGGACAATACTGTATGTAGTGTATGGATGACGGATCACAATTAAATGTAACGTTAGCATATAAATTAACACTACCGCATTAGCATTTTAGCTAAAGCTTAGCTAGCAAACTTGTGGTAACTGAGGTAAGTAGACGTGTTCCAAACAACATCCTGCACAGATGAAAAAAAAAAAAAAACTTCATCAAAAGAACGAACGACTCAGACTGGAAGATATAAGAGGTGAGCTACTCATTCTGTTGATTATAATATGTTCTTAGCTGCACTGTAATATTTTCATTACTGGAACTATAGTTACAATTTGTGTATGTAGACGTATTGGGGGTCTTTTCATTGAAAATACAACATACTGTTTTATTTCTGATCAAAATAACTAAATGAAATAAATGAATTTAAAAAAGATCCGTTCATTTTGATGAACAAGACTCAAAGAACCGAGTCACTAAAATGATTCAAACTTCCCGTCACTACTTTGTGGACGCTGATTGGTTGCGTCACAATCGAGGGAACGAATCAGCCGTCGAAGCGAGCCTTCGTTTGGACCCGCCCCCTCCCGGAGCTTCCGAGTTTAACGTCAATACTAGCACGACTACCTTAAACCGCATTAATGTTTACTTTCAGGGTTTCCTTTCCTTTTGTGTTTTCGTTCGGGGGTAAAATTAGTTCTTGTGTTTGATTTGTTTTTTAGTTCCGGTTGAGTTTATAGGAAAAGGTGTGAAAGAGGTAAGACGCTGTTAGCATAATGCTAGCTGTGTGTGTCCTTTATACCCACCGGGTTTAGTATCATATGTGACAGTGAAGATTGCGTCATATTTTTTATTTAATTTATGTCACTGGCAGCATATGATATTTTTAGTAGTAGTAGTAGTAGTAGTAATACTAATAATATTTGAAGTACGCACTAAACTTACTCTCTTTGCGCGCGTGCCAACTCAAATATAATAGTGTCTCTTTAAGGTAAACCTTCATCCTGAAAACATTATTCACATTTATACTGTAATAGTTCTGCTGTTTATAGTGATTATTTTATTGATTTGTTGGCTGATTGTGTATTTTCGTTATTCCTGTTAGAAGCTCTCAGGTGTAACCCACTGACGTCACAAGGCGACCTCAGGGCATAACCCCCAGTGCAGTTGCAGAAAAACTAGAGAATGATCAAGTGTCGCTGTTTGAGGCTAAATAAGAAAATCTAGACAAACTTGTATTAATGAGAAATTGTACTGAGACGGAGTGAAGGATTTTGTAAAAACACTGGAATTTAAATCCCAGAATGCACTGCAGTGGATGAAGTTAGGGGTCAGATCTCACTCTATGACAAGTTACCTGATTTTTGCAGTTCAGCAAAGTGTTGGTTTGGAATAGTTTTTTTTTTTTTTTTGTCTGAAGGCCAGACAGGTTTGGCTGTCTGAAAACAGAGAGCTAGTTTCAAATCGGAGACGTGAACCTCGCAGTCTGGTTCACTGGATCGAATCAGAAACAGAAAGCCGGTCATACCTGAGAGCGAAAGTAGTTCGCTGTTTATACACGACGTCATCGGTGTCTTCTGTGCACATGCCAATTTCATTCTCTGACCTACACAGTCACTTGACATTATTCCCTGTAATACCAGTAATATAATTTTGCATAGTGCGAAAGTTAACTTCCTCGTTTTTCTTTTTGTCTTGTGTTTAACTCTTAAAAACCTGTCATAGAAAAGATCTGTCAATTTATAAACGTTGCAGAAAATACTTTAAAACTAATAAAAAAATAAAAATAATAATTTGGTCTATGTACATTAATTTGTAAGATATACTAATTTTTATAAGTAGTGTGTTAGCTGTGTTAGGTCACCAAAGAACAAACATGCAAAATGAAAAAAAATAAAACAGTGATAAAAAGAGCAAAGAATGAAACACTATGGAAGAGTAGCTAATGTAACCTCAGAAAAGGCACAAGAAGACAGATGTCCTGGTCACGACAACACTGCACACGCACAACCTCCCTTTCTACGGCACACACTATTCTGATGATGCACGCATCTCGAATCTATAGCGGGGAGTGAGGGCAATCATGCTTAATGTGAACATTTCTAAGAGTGTAATGTTAACCAACAAAATCTATGAAATAATACTTTTTGGTCATGTTTTAGATCTAGCTTTGAAAACAAATGTTGTGTTTTTAGATGAGCAGGAATATTAACAAAAGAGCTCCTACGACAGCAACACAGAGATTAAAACAGGATTACCTGCGAATAAAGAAAGACCCTGTTCCTTACATATGCGCAGAACCGCTGCCTTCAAACATCCTGGAATGGTAATGTGCTTTAAAGACTCTTTATCTGTTTAATACTCTTCATTTGATCTGAATAAATAAACTCCTACCATTACTGCTGTCATTTCAGGCATTATCTTGTTCGTGGTCCTGAGAACACACCATATGAAGGTATCTTTTATATATATAATATAAATTCAAGCATAAATTAGCATTGTGGGTGTGTGATTTACTTTAACACTTTTTTCTTTACCTGATTGCAGGCGGTTATTATCACGGGAAGCTCATATTTCCTAGAGAATTCCCGTTCAAACCTCCAAGCATATATATGATCACGCCGAATGGCAGGTTTAAATGCAACACAAGGTACTTGCACACAATTATTAAACATACGATTAATAGGATGAGCATTTATTATTAGAGGGGCATGCCATAACCACGCAGATGTGCTGATGAATTTTGGGTTAACTCCGACTCATTATTCAAACAACACGTCATTTAACAGCAAGGAGTGTCGACATTGCGAACATACCAGCTGTCTGTAATTATCATAACTCTTTTCACTTTCTCTATCTTTTTTAGATTGTGTCTCTCCATTACTGATTTTCACCCTGACATGTGGAACCCTGCATGGTCCGTGTCCACCATCCTCACCGGCCTCCTGAGCTTCATGCTGGAAAAAGGTCCCACTCTGGGCAGCATAGAAACGTCAGATTTTACAGTGAGTTTACTGCATTTAACATTATAACTAATATAAATTCAATTCATATTATTATTAATTTGTTAATATTTCCTCACATTTCTTGTTTAGTGTAAAATAAGACGCATTGTTTTTTTTTTTCTGCACCCGTAGAAAAGACAGCTCGCCTCACAGAGCCTCGCCTTTAACATTAAGGACAAAGTGTTCTGCGAGTTCTTTCCAGATGTGGTAGACGTAAGTACTGCATGCTGATTGGTCAGGCTTCGATCTTTTAGTGTTAGTGTGAGGTATTTCCTGGCTTATCTTTTCTTCAACTTAGCTACATGTCATTAGTGATGGAGTCGAAGTTCTAGGATTTCAAAAGCAATACATTTTATCATATAATTTCCTTAGTAACAGCATTACAATGAATGCACCATTGACGCGTTTTAAAAGCGTGCATTGCTGCTTACATTGTTTGTTTAGCATTTTTGGAAGGAGTCTCCAGTTAGTAATAAAGTATTTGCCCCTTCCTGATTTTTTTTAAATTTATTTATTTGCATAAAACAAATTTTAACACAAAGATAAACAGAGTACAGTTAAATCTTAGATTTATCCAAGCGTAATTCGTTCCGGGAGCGTGCATCCAAAGCACTCTTATCTCAAAGTGAATTTCCCCCATTAGAAATAATGAAAACTCTGATTGGTTCCACAACCCAAAAATATTCATATAAAAATAATAACTACAAAATATAAAGTAAAAATAAAACAAAATAACCTGGACTTTACCATTGTAAAGAATCATGACTAGTGTGAGAGAGATGAGAGAGGAGGAGGAAGGGAGTTCCTTTCTAGTGACACTTGCTTTTTCCTCCTTTTGAGGATTTCGCGGAAATTTGGCATTGCGTTGTGGTTAAACAGATTCATCTCCCGCACTGCTACAGCCATTAAAAAAAAAATAATTATTCACTCCCAAAAAAAAAGAGAGAAAAAATACTCATTTGGCCAAAAAAATAGTTTATTGCTGCTTTTACATAAATTGTAATGTTTCTGTAATGTTAATCATATAATTATTAGTAGATAAAATGTACAGCATGTCATTTTTTTTTACTTGCTAAAAAATTCTTAACCTAGGAAATGTAGAATTTTTTTCCCCCCTTGGAATTTTTCCTTTTCTGGTGGTCACAACATCGCATGATTTGACGTTTATTGGCACAGGCTTTATGACAGATGCCCTTCCTGCTGCAACCCAGCCATTTCTGCAGGCTCGGGACTGGCGTTGAGGATGCACAGGTGCTGGGTATTATACATGGGCATTGGGTTAAAGGGCCCAAAGGCCAAATCATGGCCATTTAGAGGTGGAAAGGCTTAAAACAGAGCCTCTTCTCTGTAAATGTGCTGTGGTATGAAAAGGGTAAAACACTTAGGTTGTTTTAAGGAAGAAATAAATAAATTTATTCCAGGCCACATGACACCAACATGGTATTGATTATTTTTACATTGCGAAATGTTTCATTCCTTCATTATTGTAATCTTATTCCTCTGTTCCTCCATGACAGGAGATCAAGCAGAAGCAGCGGCTGCAGGAAGAGGGGAGTTCCCGCCCTCAGACCCTGCCTCTGCCCGACGTCGTGCCCCGCAGCGAGGCACAGAACGGACATGTCCCTGCCGGTATAGCCCCGCCCCCTGAACCTCAACAGGTACACCGCCACAACGGACTCCTAGGAGGAGCGCTCACGAACCTGTTTGTCATTGTCGGCTTTGCAGCTTTCGCGTACACAGTCAAGTACGTGCTGCGGAGCATTGCACAGTAATAAACATGTGGAGAAACGACTCTTATGCCAAAAAAATATATATATATAAACTGTCCAAATCAAAACCAAACAGGGCTAATGGTGGGAAAAGGAATTGCGTGATACAGCGATTTCTTGGCATACAAATTTAATCTGTTCAAGTTCATAAGGCGAAAATGAGTGTAGCAAAACACATTCTCCCATAGGACATAATGTAAATGCAAATTAACTCTTTATTAATTATTTTATCAAAACAGACATGTAAATGAAGTAAAGTATGTAATAAATAGACATTTAACTACTCTTTAACTTATCTTTTAAACTTTCTAAACTAAAAAAACTAAAAGTGGCTCCTTTTTTTTTTTTTTTTTTTGCCGTTTTTGATGAATGACATTTTTTAAGACTCATGGTACTACTGTATCGACTAAATCTTGCACCAACCCCCCCCCCCCCCAAAATACACAAAAAAATCTGTAAATTCACTTTTTTTTTATTTCACTGATGGCAAAACAAGTTTTAAACGGCTCCCGGATGTACACACAACTTTACACAAGTTCCTGCAAAATTTCAGTCCTTCATTCAGGTGAAAATTTGTTAGGCGGGCTGTTCGTATGCCGAGGTACCACTGTATCTTTTTTACAGCTATAAGGACTGGTTCGGCGACTTTTCTGTATTCAGCCTCACGTCGCACCAGGAATTATTTTCGCAGGATTCATTTCCACATGGCACTTTTAAAATTATTTGTGTGAAGGATGAAGTTTTTGTGTGAAATCATTTTGCTCTGTCTTTGTCGTGTGCCTTTTATAATCCTTGCTGAGGCTGTATAGTTGCACTTTTTTGATGAAATACATAAAAAAAAGAGATAAATAGATATGTCATAAATATTGTTTTATTTTGCAGTTTATTTTGTACTTTTGGTAGAATAAAGAACTGCAGCAGGGGTTAGAGAATGCTGAATCGGATGGTTTGAAGTGAAATAAGTTATGAATGTTTGAATCTTGCACATAGGATGGTGCTTATATTTAATTTTTCAGGTACAGACAAATCTTGTATCCTATTCATTGTTACAACAGTAGACAGACGTAGTTCGCCATTTGAGCCTTGCATTCAAGTGACACGTGGATAGAAATACCTAAAGAAAAACGGATGTCACTTGTTTTTACATCAGCAGTGAGAACGGCGTTCAGGCCGCTCATCCAGAAGCAGAAAAGCACCATGAAAGTCCACATTAAACATTAAAAATACAGGCCTGATTTGTCATTTGAATGAATATCCTATATGATCATGTTTATGCACATGTAAAGGAAGAACATCGAATAGGAAATGAACTCTCTCAAACTCGAAGTGAAAAAAAAACTATAAAAATTATACGGTATATACTTAAAAAAAACTTTTTATATCGGGGCAGAAATGCACATTAGAACCACTTTAAAACTATAAAACTGCACAAAGATTTTGGAAAGCAGCTATTAATTAAGAAAGAAGTTCATAATGTTCATAGTGGAGTGGATGGTTCAGGAAACACCCAGATTGTGGCCTGTTACTTTGTGTGTAACCACTGATTGCTTTCTGTTGTGTTTGCTTTCTTTTTTTTTTCTTTTTTTTTTTTGTAGAAAATTCTGTTGGATCTGGTCAACACTACAATTTGTTTTGTGTATTTTTATAACGTTTGTTACAATGATGTACACACTATAACGCACAAAAATACCTTTAATTCTGGCTTTTATGGTGTAACTTGTGCAATATTCTGATTTTAAATAAAGTTACTTTTAATTAAATGTCTAGATATAAAGTGCATTTTTTTCGCATGTCTTGAACTGTTTTATTGCTCTTAAACCTCTTTTACATGTACAGTCGTGTAAAAAAGTGTTTTTGCCGCTTTTTTTCATGTTTGTCACACTTTAATGTTTCAGATCATCAAACAAATTTAAACATTAGTCAAATATAACACAAATAAGCACATCATGCAGTTTTTAAATCAAGTTTTTTATTCCTTATATTTATTAAGGAAAAGCAAAATTCAAAAGTACATAGCCCTGTGTGAAAAAGTGTTTGCCCCTCAAACCTAATAACTGGTTGGGCCACCCCACACCAATCAAGCGCTTTCAGTTAACTTGGAATTAATCTGTTACAGTGCTGTGGAGGATTTTTTTTGCCCACTCATCTTTGCAGAATTGTTGTAATTCAGCCACGTTAAAGGGTTTTCGAGCATGAACAGCTTTTTTAAGGTCATGCCACAGCATCTCAATTGGATTCAGGTCTGGACTTTGACTAGGCCACTCCAAAGTCTTCATTTAGTTTTTCTTCAGCCATTCAAAAGTGGACTTGCTGGTGTGCTTTGGATCATTGTCCTGCTGCAAAACCCAAGTTCGCTTCAGCTAGAGGTCACAATAGATGGCCGGACATTCTCCTTCAGGATATTTCGGCAAACAGCAGAACTCACGGTTCCATTTATCACAGCAAGTCTTCCAGGTCCTGAAGCAGCAAAACAGCCCCAGACCATCACACTACCACCACCGTATTTTCCTGTTGGTATGATTATCTTTTTTTGAAATGCGGTGTTACTTTTACAGTACACCATACATAAAGGGACACACACCTTCTAAAAAGTTAAACTTTTGTCTCGTATTTTCCCAAAAGTCTTAGGGATCATCAAGATGCTTTTTGACAAAACTGAGACGAGCCTTTATGTTTTTTTTTGCTCAGTGAGTGAGCTTGGTGAGTGGTTTTCGTCTTGGAACTCTTCCATGCAAACCGTTTTTGCCCAGTCTTTTTCTTATGGTGGATTCATGAATGTTGAATGGTGCCAATACTTTTCCCTCCGTGTGAGTGATCGGTTAATGTACACTGGATATAATAGCTTCAGATCATCTTCTCAATTAAGTTTTTAAAGTTCTGTATTTCTGTGAACTCAATGCTGATGTCATCAACAAGCATTATATACCTTCCAATATTTTAATTTTCAAGTACTCTAATCGCAAAAACTGGCTTCAGTCTAACAGATTAGACGTTTTTAATACTATTCCAGAACAACTGACCCTCATGTCTTAAAACAACAACTGACTATTGGTGGTGGTGTTGCTACTTATCTATTGCCATAAGTGTTTTTTTTTTTTCTTTTCACTATTGTACTAGAATGTAGAAATTAAATCAAACTTGTTCTAACTTTTGTCGGGTACTGTGTGTGCATCAGAAATTGAAACTAGAACAGGTTTTGGTGCTCTTCTCACTGAAGACGACCTTTTCAGGTACTGGTGAGGAGTAAGGAAGCTGTTTCTGGCCTCTGAAACTGGATTATGAGTCAGGTTTTTTTTTTAAAGCATATCTATAACCCCTGTCCTAAATCTGTTGCTGTTTGCTTTTGTCTCTTTCCTTTCAGTTCTGTCTCAGCTATGTTTCTTCCTTATATATAATAATAAGCGATATTCATGTTACTACTGTCATGTACACCTTTTAGAAAAAAATTTGCATATTATAAAAACATAGTTTAAGTTTAAACTTTAAAGTTTTTAAATATAGTATGGAGTGCAGCTTACCTGCGCGCCTGTTTGTAACAGCTTATAAACATTACATATGGTTTTGCCTTTACATTCACAGTGTCAGGAGCAGAAAAGTTGGGGTTGTTTGCCCCTGGACATACACTGACAGGAGTTCTGTCCATGCCCGCTGGTCAGAATGGGCAAAAGGCATTATATAACTTGCTAATTCTGAACAGGAACCTTTTAGTCGACAATTGAGCTTTGTGATATTAGACAAACAGGTAAACTATCCAGTTTAAGCCTAAATAAATTCAAATTCAAATTTAATTTGTCACATACACAGTCATACACAGTGTGATATGCAGTGAAATAATAATAAAAAACTTTACAAGAAATAATAACAAGAAATAGAAAAATAGAAAAGAGGCAATAAATAAATAAATATTTTAACTATAAGAAAGTTGAACAAAATATACAAGTTTTCAAGATATAAGAAATATCCTTCAAATAGACTACATACATTATGAGCTTAATTAAGGTAGAAGTTTTCATGTTATCCTTGTGCTTGGTGGGTTTCATCCGGGTTCTCCGGTTTCCTCTCACAGTCCAAAGGCATCCAGGTTAGAATGATTGGCGCTCCCAAATTGCCTGTAGTGTGTAAAATAGAAATAAATACAATGGCCTTCACGGTCCCTAGTTGGACTACAGAGGTTCCTACATAGATGGATTATATTGAATTACTGTATTGCATTCCTAATGCGAGAAGTGGGCCGGGTCTGGATCCGGACCATTTTCTGGACTTTGAGAAACCACAATTTAAGCCGGATACATCTGTAATAACTTTCTTTTCAACAATCTATCAATAACAAAGAATGCACTAAATGGTAGTTTTCATGCTTACACTTAAAAACAAACTTTGAGCTTTGTTCCAAAGCAAGGAATCAACCCCAAGCACCAGACCAGTAAGCACAGGGCTTCGTCCCAAACCGCACACTCGCTTACTAGACAGGCGCCATATTGATGGGCTGCGTCGCACTTATTAGGGACCCTACCTAGTGTAGTGTTGAGTGGTTTGGGCGCGACCCGTTTAGCTCTTCCTGCTGTTTATTTGTACTGTTTTTTTGACAGCTACCGAGGGCCGTTTTGCGGTGTGAGGATGTCTCCGTGGCCGTGTTTGTGCAGGAAAAATGCAGTTCTACTGCGTGTGTCGCCGGTTAAAGCCAAAGGAGATGGATTTTACGGATAATCACGTTTTCAGTAGTTATTTGTGGGAAATGAGGCCTAACAAGATCAAGAACCGGGCTTGAGGAATTCAGTGTAATTAGGTGAGATTAATATATAAGCAGCTAACCTAACTAGCTGTGTGATTAACCATAACTAGTGCTATTAATAGTTTATAGTGTGTCTCAAATTGTTTAAAGAATATGAGTTTCTGTGTGTGTAACACTGCGGTGCGCGTGACGGGAGCCGTGTTAGCTGTTTAGCTAGTCCGCTAGCTTCAGCCTTCACCTTGCTAACTGCTAACTGACATTCATACGGCTCCCTGGAGCTTCACATATTTAATTTCAGTGAATTATTATTATTAAAAAAAACGTGAATAATACTTTATTTTTAAGAAGAAAAAAAAGAAGGCTAAGGTGTTCAGTTATCCTTCAACGACGTGGCGAATTAAAATTAGCCTGAATGGTTTGTTACGCCATTTCTCTACAAAAAAAGATGGGAAAATAAATCAAAATGAGCATTTTTTTAATGACTAAAGCCGTGCTCTTTGGTTGTTAGTAAATGACCTAGAATTCATGTCATGTTCGTTATTTTCTGGTGTCAGGCTGAAATTTGCAGTTGCCATGACAACCAGGCATCAGTGTTGTGTAATGTTTGCTTGTTTTTGTTTGTTTGTTTTGCTCGTACTATAATAATAATGTTCGACAACTGAACAACTATATATAATTTTAATATATAATAATGTTATAATTTTCTACCGTTTAAAAGTTTGTATCGAAATATGATTATAAGACTGCAGATCAGGTGTGTGTGTGTGTGTGTGTGTGTGTGAGAGAGAGAGAGAGAGATGGAGGCATCCTAAAAGAGTTTTAGGGGGGTTTATATGTGATAAAGGTTTTGTTTGTACGTTAGTCAGAACTTACTTTCTCAATCCTATCTTTATGTTTCATACTGTACATTGGATGACCCGAAATCGGTCCCAGAAAAATATGTCTGTCTATCTGTATGTCTTTCCAGCCAGATTTTGGCACACTTTGGCAGTACTTGACCTGAGCCATAAATAAATAAATAAATAAAAAGAATTGAAGAGAAGTGAAGTTATGAACACACTTCCATTAGAAACCGGAAGTGTGGAGGACGAAACTGTGGACGTGTGAAACTGTGTCTTAAATCGACCTCTGGACAGAATTTAATGAAACTTTTGCAGTATGTACTGTAGATATCTGCCTGAAATTTAACCTGCGTCATAAGTGAAATGAAAATGTTGAGTAAAAGCGACAGTTATGTGCCGGATTTCATAATCTACTTTAAAATAAACTACTAAGAAGCTACTTGCTTAATGTAAACAAACACGTGCACAGATAGATATTAATTAGAAAAGCTAAACTGAATATTTTTACTTTGATTTAGTTAATATTTTATCCAATAAGTTCGAGAGTTTCACTGTACAGTAAGATGGGCAGACAGGCTTCAAACTGAAATAATAATATCACTGATTATATTTAAGCTGATTAGCTTATTTTTAGCTTTAATCCTTTAATAATTTCTACAAACTCTTTTCCCATCAGTGATGGTTTCTAACGTTTTCTGGGTTTCTCTAATGAGTTTTTAGGTTTCAATCGCTTTTAGGTCTTCAAAAGAATTAGCGGGCGGGGACGAGGCAGCATTAAATGGATAAAAATGTACAATTTATTGTTTAATATCTTTTGCATTTTTGATTGCGAGCAAATTTCTGTGGTACAAGTGGAAATCTTTTAAAAAAAAAATGTTTTATAACCATTACAGAGGAGTTATGGGAGTATGGTTATTAGAGACGGGGGGAAAATCTATTAAGTTATAACTACACATACTCTTGATCTTTTTTAAAAGAACATTTATTTTATAGATGAACTGGTTGATCGGCCAGTGACCAGAGTTGGCTGGTTTTCAGTTTGATTGCCCATGACTGGTGATCCGCAGATCACCCCCAGACATAAACGATTTGGTACCAAATTTTCCACAGAAGCGTCTAAGTGGCACGACAGAAATACATTAGTATGGCATTACATTATTAAAAAACTGCGCACCTTAAAAGCCTCTGATATTCAAACTCTGTGAGGGAATTAGTCTCAAACCCACTCATTACACTTCACAAAACACAGCTAAAAATTATTATTAGAAATAATTATGGTGACTGACAGAGATACATGTTGCCCAGTTAAATGCTAAACTCTTGTATTTCAAGTTAGTTTGTATTGTTTAAATGCTGCACTTGGTTTTAAAGCGAGAAAACAGATGTTATAAGGAACAGGCTCTATTTAATTACTTATTAAACTTTTTCTTAAGGATTCAGAATTGTAACAAATTAAGGGATGCATTTAATGTCAGAGCAGAAATAATATATATATAAAATAGATTGATTGAGTCTGCACCGAGGTATCGTGACAATATCGTATCGGGTGGTGACTAATATTCCCATCCCTAATGTTTATACCAGATGTATGTGATTAGCAATACTAAAATCTTCTGTCATGACAAATAATATTGCAGTACTCATTTTTCAAAGTTTTGCAGAGCTTGTTACTCTTTCAGTCTGTGCTGATATTCCTTTAAGCTGTGCCTTAGGTTCTCTAGAGATTGCTTTGTCTCCCTGACACCTTTGGATTGCTGTCCAGGACTGTATCTGTGTTTCGTTTTAATTCTTAATTTTTTTCCCCTTCCCTTTGCCTTCTCATTTAGCTATGGCCTCCCAGCTCCAGGCATTCTCCTCCCCTTCGGTTTCCTCCAGCGGCATTTCACGCTCCAAGAAGCTCAAACTGGAAAAGCCTGCATGGGACGGAGAGAACAGTTACGGTCTGCAGAGCCCGGGTCAAGCCAGCGCGTCCTCACCCTCAGCTTCAGATTTCAACTCCAACTATGGCTCGAGCGGTCTTGGGTTTCCTTCTTCCAACCCGGCACGCGAGCACACGGTCGTACGAGCTGCGGACAGCACCGGCAGCGTCCCCGGCCCGTCGTCCTCATCTTCGTCCTCCTCCTCTTCCTCCTCGTCGACGTCAAGCCACCGGGGCAAAAACGGTTACCAAAAGCAGAGCGGCGTGAAGAGGAAAAGCGAGGAGGTGGAGAGCAGTGATAGCGTGCAGATCCTGGAAGAGCTCTCGGCCCCTGTTCTGTCCAACCGGGCCGGCGGAGCAGGAGGTGGCACCACCACGGCGCAGTCCATCACTCACTCCACCTCTACAGCCAAGAGCAGCAACTCGCACAGCGAGGGCGACTACCAGCTGGTGCAGCACGAGATCCTGTGCTCTGTCTCCAACAGTTACGAGGTGCTGGAGTTCCTCGGTCGCGGAACCTTCGGCCAGGTCGCTAAGTGCTGGAAGCGCGGCACCAACGAGATCGTAGCCATCAAGATTCTCAAAAACCATCCGTCTTATGCACGACAGGGTCAAATTGAGGTGAAGTGTCCTGGTTTAGTTTCAGAGTAAATTATTATCAGGCTCTTTCATGTGAGAGTTTTTGTATCTTTGTTTTTATAATTTAATTCCATCACTTTCCCTGTAGGTGGGTATCCTGAGTCGCCTGAGCACCGAGAACGCTGACGAGTTCAACTTTGTGCGCTCCTACGAGTGCTTTCAGCACAAGAACCACACATGCCTGGTGTTTGAGATGCTGGAGCAAAACCTGTACGACTTCCTGAAGCACAGCAAGTTCAGCCCCCTAATGCTGAAGTGCATTCGGCCCGTGCTGCAGCAGGTGGCCACTGCACTCATGAAGCTCAAGAGCCTGGGGCTGATCCACGCCGACCTCAAACCCGAGAACATCATGCTGGTGGACCCCATCAGGCAGCCCTACAGGGTCAAGGTCATCGACTTCGGCTCAGCCAGTCACGTCTCGAAAGCTGTGTGTTCCACCTACCTGCAGTCCAGATACTACCGGTGAGCGACCCAAACACACATACACGCACAGAATATGTGCTTACTGCCAAAAAAATTTTAAAAATCATAATTTTAATTCTGCTGCTAAAAAAAAAAGATCAGTTTCATTCTGGGAATTCCAACATACAGTTCTGTGAAAAAGTATTTGCCCATGTGGGAGATTTTTATCTTCCACTTATTTCCACTTATTTTAAAAATATTAAACACACGCTGTAACTCTAGTCAAAAAGGACCAAAGAACGACTCAGGACTCGACGATGCAGATCTGGATGAAGTAAGAAGGATTTATTGCAGCAATAAAACCCAAGTGAGCCGCACTTGTAATGCTTAGGTCGTAAATCCAAGCATTATCGAGAGCAGACTGACTGACAGTTACACACTCATTATATACAGTTTTCAAGGGAAGGGATGCACACCATCACCACCACCATAAAGTTTTAACCAATTATATTCTTCCTTTTTCCAATAAATTCATTTATTATGTTTAAGCTTTTTCTATGTTTATTTTTTTCCAAAATATGTTTTGTCATCTGACTCTCTACGTCATCTGTCCCAAGTGATTATATTTTTTCCCATTATAATTTATTTTTCTTGCAAATTACTTTTCATTATCTTTACACTACTCTTGTTCATTTAAAAAAATATTATGGCGCTTAATTTTACTGCTAGACCTGTTGAATCAAGAAATCACTTGAATGAATAGAACATGCTCTTCAAGCTGCGATCTAGGAAAATTCAGGAGCAGATGATAAACATAGTAATTGTCATGCATCAGTGTGGAAAAGACTACAAAGTTATTACTAAGGCTTCCCCTCCAATGTGGCTGAATTAAAGCATTTCTGCAAGGAAGAGTGGGCCAAAATTTCTCCACAATGATGTGTGAGACGTCTTGGCAGTTACTGCAAACGCTTCTATTGTAGTTGTTGCTGCCAAGGGTGGCACAACCGGTTATTACGTTTAAGGGTAATTATTTTTTCACACAGGGCCATGCAGGTTTGGACAGCTTTTAAATAAGCATCAAATAAATAAATAATCATTTTTAAAAAACTGCATTGTGTAATTGAATCAGTTTATTTTAGTATATAGGCAGTCTTTGACTTACAAACATTCAAGTTAGGAATTTGATGGTAAATAATCCTAAAAATCTTCAATGAGACAGAGTTCACAATCCAAAAACGTGGAAAACGTCTCTTAGACAAAATGACATCTGGGATTTCCCTCGCAATTTAAAGGCGCACAGAGACAACACTGTTACATTTAATGTGTGAGAGTCATTTCCTTAGGCGTGGTTATGTTTTTTTGACCACATGGTGGCAGTGTGGGGAAAGGGGACAGAGATTTGTGGATTGGTATGCTTTACATTGCACACTCGTGTCAAAGGCATGTAAGACTTTGTTGGACTTAGGATCTGACTTACGAACGTGCTCCCAGAACGGAACTCGTCCCCAAGTCGGGGGCTACCTGTAATATTAAAATTCGATGGTCCTGGATAATGTAAGTTCGACAAATATGCAAAAAAATACTTTTTTACAGCACTGTAAAATTTTAAAAGCAAAATATTTTCACACCGCTTTTATGTACTAATATTTTTAACAACTTTTAATGGTTTCAACCTATTCAAGAACCCTGTCTGTTTTTTCCCGCAGAGCCCCTGAGATCATCCTGGGTCTGCCGTTTTGCGAGGCCATCGATATGTGGTCTCTGGGCTGCGTCATCGCCGAACTCTTCCTCGGCTGGCCACTTTATCCCGGAGCCTCTGAATACGATCAGGTCAGCACACGGCACAGGGTTTAGTGCTGTATGTATTAGACATGTGCTTTTTGTCTAAATTTTAAAGATCAAAATATCAGTGAATATAGAATCAGAATCAGAAAGAGTTTATAGAGTGGTTTCTTTATTGTTGTGGAATCTACAATAATTTTTCCACTGTGATAAATATTTCCTCCTGTTAGTGGTTGGTAGTTTTTTATTATTTTTTTATTTTATTTATTTTTTATTTATTTTCTTCTAGCTTTTATATCAATATTGTATCAGACATAAATAAAAAAAGGAACTGGTGCATGTGTGGGTGGAGCTTACCAGTCACATCATAATTACACAGTTTTATATATTTATTCTCTCAAACATGAAGCCGAATAAGTAAATACACTTTTTAAAAAATACTTTTAAATATACTGCAGATCCGTTACATCTCCCAGACACAAGGTTTACCAGCGGAGTACCTCCTGAGCGCGGGAACAAAGACCAGCCGATTCTTCCACAGAGGACCAGACGCCAGCTACCCCCTGTGGAGACTCAAGGTCTTTTACTCACCACTGTTTGTCTTGTAGCGAACGCGCAATGGAAGTTAATCCTAAATCCTCTAACGATGCTTTATTTCAGACACCGGCAGAGCACGAGTCAGAGCTGGGCGTCAAGTCTAAAGAGGCTCGGAAATATATCTTCAACTGTCTCGATGACATGATGCAGGTAATTATGGGATTTTTTTTTTTTTTTGGCGTTTTAATCGTTTTATAACAGCGTGAACTGATTTGCCGCGGTTTGCTTTGTCGAAGGTGAAGCTGCGCTCTGTAGTGATGCAAAAAACGACAAACATTTCTATCTCTCTCCCGCAGGTTAATATGACTAATCTGGAAGGCACAGACATTTTGGCGGAGAAGGCCGACAGGCGGGAATTTATCGACCTGCTAAAGAAGATGCTCGCTCTTGACGCAGATAAAAGGATCACGCCGATGAAGACCCTCAACCACCCTTTTGTCACAATGACTCATCTCCTGCACTTTCCCCACAGCGCGCAGTAAGCTGCTCCTGCCACGCCACATTTCAAAATAATAATAATATGTAGGACATGAAGGTGTTATTTGGGGGGAAAAATCCTGATGTGACGTATGGGCCAAAAAAGAATTTATAAAAGTTACACGTGAACCATCGGATGTCACTTTTTGTATATATTTTTTGTGTGTGTGTGTGTGGATTCTTACAGGAGTGTTTCTCCCCTAATTTCTCTTTCTTTGCTCAGTGTAAAGTCATGTTTCCAAAACATGGAGATCTGTAAGCGCCGCTGCACCGCCTTCGACAACAACAAGAACCTCTTTAGCAGCAACAGCGGCCCGAGCACAGCCACCAACCTCACAGTGACCTTTAGCAGTCAGCTCAGTCAGCACAATCAGGTGGGCACACAAGCTCTTCAACACAAAATGTGCTGAATGTTCTATTGATACAATCTTAATAGAGTGGTCAAGCATTGGGTTTTTTTTTTTCTTTTTCATTCTGTCCTGGTCTGTATGCATGCATATGTATTTGTACTAGGGCTGAGGATTGGGTCACATGGTCACACAATCCGTTCACAGCATGCTGTACATAAGAGACACTGGCTCTTGTTTCAGTTTAGTGAATACAATGATATGATGTTTCCCCAAAACAGAACTATTTTTGTAGAACTATTTACAAAATTTATTACTGATATACTGTTATAATATCTTACATTTTATAATACAGTTACAGTAGTTACAATATGTTAAATTTTACAATATAATTAAAATATAGTTGCAATAGCTTAAATTTTACAATAGAATTATAATATAGTTTAATTATTTTAATTTTACAATATAATTGCAATAAAGTTTCAATGTCTTAAATTTTACAATTGAATTACAATATAGTTTAAAAAAAAAATTACAATATCATTGCAATATGGTTTCAGTATCTTAAATTTTACAATATAACTACAGTACAATATAGTTATCATATTTTACATTTTACACTATAATTACAATAGTTACAATATCTTAAATTTCAATTCAATTCAGTTTTATTTGTATAGCGCTTTTAACAATTGACAATGTAGCAAAGCAGCTTTACACAATTTAAAGAATCATTTAAGTTTGTACATTTTACAGTATAGTTACAGTAGTTATAATATCTTAAATATCTTAAAGACCTTTTTAAACTGTGCACCATTATATTACCTAGTGCTGTATGACTGTAAGTGTATTGTATTGAGATTTTTTTTTGTATTTTGTATTTATTCACTGTACTGCTCCTGCTTTATGTTTGTTCACATATTTCTGAATAATGGTATATCTAATCTTATCTTATTTCCTTTTATCAGTCTGTTACCGTTTTCTATACTGATTTCTAACAATCAGTTCACCTTCCTTTTCCAGGTGCCACACCCATAACCGTCTCTCCTTTTGTCTTTCAGCAGATGGCACCCTCTGGTGGCCAGTCTCTGTCTCTGAGCAGCAACGTTCCTCTGCTCAACTACCAGCCGGGTCTTTACCAGCAGGCCACCATCAACATCCCGGGTCTGACCCAGCAGAGCGTCCCGCTGCAGACCAGACACACACAGCTGTGCACTCAGACTGAACCCTTCCAGCAGACCCTCATCGTCTGTCCACCCACTATACAAGGTCTCACTACTACTACTTCTACACACACACACACACACACACACACACCTTCCTTCCACAGCTGATTAAAAGATGAAACTGATCACCGATTGAAACTTATTACTAGTTGTTGTGTTCAGTTTGGTGAGGAATGATTGGTGTAAATTCAGACTCTTTACTCCAGCAGGGCTTCAGCCTTCCGGTAAGCACTCGGGATATCCGGTGCGGATGGACAATTCTGTCCCCATGGTCCCCCAGAACCAATCCGCTCAGTCCCTGCACATCCAGCCCAGCATGCTGACGCAGGTAGCACTGCAGTGTGTGTGTGTGTGTGTGTGTGTGCGTGTGTGTGTGTGTGTGTGCATTGTAAGAGAGAATGCTGTCCTTGTCTGTTTCTGTCCTCCAGTCTGTCTTGGATGTCTTTTCTTTGCATCCCACATGTTTGAACGAGGTGATTCGTGGGAAAATAACAGCGTGTGTATGTGTGTGATTAATTTTGAGGTAACTGGAAGATTTTTTTTTTGCATTGTGTGGATTTATTTATAGTCTTCAGTACAAATGAAGCTTTTAAAAATGTAGATTTGGTTTTAAGGTGTAATATATTTAATTTTCGTCACATGTACTATTTTTTATATCATTCGTTTTTACACACAGGTAAGTGAGGTGAAGTTTAGCTTTTACAGGTGACGCTGCTTGTTACTTTGTATCCAGGTTGGTTTTGAAATAGTTTGTCATCACTCTAGACATCTGGGTTCCACTGGGTATCCACAAATACCGAGTTAGAAACTGATTTTTTTTCCAGAATTGTCGTCTGTAACCAATACTACACACACACACCTCTCTAGAAAAACACTTGAACGTGTGCTTGCAACAGTCTCGGCGTCTGAGCTGCCACGGAGTCCTAACCCCTTTGTGTCCATGCTGTCTCTACTGGAAGCCAATTAGAAGGAAGATGTGTGATTACAGCCAGCACAAAGCCTCATTCATATCAGTATCATGATTGTAGTTTTCTATAAATAAATCCACAATCACACAGTAGCGCGTTTATGTCCCCAGATGTTTCTCATCACCAGCTCACATTTATTTATTTATTTTTTTAATTCCTAGCCATCCGGATACAAGAGTTTAATTCCCGCAGGAGATCATTTCGTTACAGAGAAACGAACACCGGCGCTTTCGTCCTTAATTGTCAGTACTACAAACATTCACGACCGCATAAATTTTAATGAATTAATGATAATTTCTCCCCAAGTCCGCTCTCTTTTATGGCTCATCTCTGCACGTGTGAATTCTCACAATGGTGTGTGAGGAAAGCGATGTGGTGATTCTCACACACACACACACACACACACACACACACACACACACACACACACACACACACTCCTCTACCCCACACAGTGTGTTCTAACCTCCTCCAAACAACCCTCCTCCTCCTTCCTCACGCCCTGTCTCCTGCACACCGCTGATGGTAGCTGCCCTACACCCCCTCGCAGCAGGACTGCCCCCCCCACACCCCACCCCCACACCCCCGTACCCACTGCCCCTGGCATCAAGCCGTTCATGACAGGGCGCTTGCCACTACAGCTTGCAGCTTCCTTCACACACGCATCTGATTCTACCCAGGAGTTAATTTAGTTAGAGTTGTTTCACACAAAAGATGAAACCCCTCTTCGAATACTAAATACATTCCTGATTATTATTATTATTATAAAACAAATTTCATGTGACCTGAAACATGTTGCGTTATCGGGTTTGCGTTGTGGTGTTGTTTTTTTTTTACGATTACCTACTAATATATACACTATACCGCTAACGAGCATCACACCAATATACAGTATGGTGTCTGTAAATCTCATTCGAAAGTTCATCCACACACCTGGAGGAAACACACTAAGCACAGAGAGAACATGCAAACTTCATGCACACAGAGCCTAGGTGGGAAACGAACCAGACCCAGGAGGTGCAAAGCGACAGTGCTTACCACTAAGCCTTTGTGTAAACCCATTTGGAAGAAAAGCACACATGGGTGTGATGTTCAGTTGTCCATATACTTTTGCCCCTAATTTTAAGTAGGCCCAAATTTTGCCGCCAAAACAGCTCTGACCCGACAAGGCACGGAGTTCCCTAGACCTCTTCAGAGGTGCCATCATATCTACCAAAGCAGATCCTTTAAGCTGTGAGGTGGGGCTTCCATGGATCGGACTCGTTTTCCATCACAACCCACAGATGCTTGACTGGATTGAGATCTGGAGAATTTAGAAGCTGAATCGGCGACTTAAACTCGTTGTTGTGATCCTCAAACCAGCCTTGAAGCATTTTTTCTGCAGTGCGTCAGGGCACTGGAACCCATTCCCCGTTTCCCTGAAGCCTTGGCTGCCCCTGACTTGACAAGTCTGATCGAGCAAAGACGAAATCCGTATTAAAACTACGCAGCTTTGGACATTAGTGGATAGTGGCATCAATAATGGACAGTGGCATCATGTTAATTCTGACTGATTCACAGGTCTGGAAAGAAATGAGAGGAGAAAAAAAAAATTTTCTTGACATATCTAATGTTTTATTTTTCATTTTCAGCCAAAAGGTTCTTTTGAGTATTCCTGTCCACATAGCTGGTATGTCCTCACCTCTGTGCCTCTCACTTTGGTGGGAATGTAAAAAAAAAAAAAATTTTTTTTAAATTTTTTAATCAAAAACATGATCATGAATCTTCTCTCACTTTGTCTTCTGATCAATTTAGAGTGTTGGAGTGGGAAAAAATGGCATTATTTTATTTTAGTTTGATTCTGGTTTTTTTGTTGTTGTTGTGGTCGTCATTGATAAGGGCATTATTTTTTTGTTTTGTGTTTTACAACCTTACTCCAACGCCCAAACGTCACGGTGTATTTCAGCTTTGTCCATGTGAGCAGAACTCACAAGGCATGTTTCGAGCAGATTTTTTCCCGGTGACTCTTTTTTGACCCCAGTGCAGGAAAAATGTTTTTTTCAAAGCTGTAGCTCTGTGCATGGATTCCTAGGAGCTTTTTGAAGATGCTTACTCAGTAGTTGAGCAAAAGGAACTGCCTCTATATTGCATGTGCTTGTCAGACATCCCAACGTTTTAAAGAATTTAATCATTTACAAGGCTCATCTAAAACCTGAGTAACGATTGCTCGCTTCATTGTTTGTTGTGTGTTTTTAGCAGGGCTGGCCCGCAGGCACACAGCAGATCCTCATCCCGTCGGCATGGCAACAGATGCCAGGCATGGCCATCCCTGGAACCAGTCAGCCTGTCCTTGCTGAATCTCCTATGGGCTCTATGTTGGCTGACGGTTCGAGTCAGTCCAGTGCCAACTGGAGGTCAGCAACTATCCTGTACACTTATTGTATACTCGTACCTAAGTGTGTTTAACACGTGCAGTTTCATTCTTGTGCCATTGTGGTTCTCCATCAGGGGGCGACATGGTGGCCAGTGTGATGTCACACAGCAGGATGCTGCGCAGGGATGCCACGTGACCTCGCAGACTCTCAACACAGGAGCGGGCAACGTTCGGGCACAGCAGGGCGGGGTCAAGAAGTCAAAGGGTCGCCATGCAGAAAGTAGAGCTAGGTAGCGTCTCGTATCTGACTGTTTTTCAGTAGTTTGTGGTCAAATTGCATACGATGGATTACAGTCGACCCCTGAAATTATAAAACTATAAAATAAACTATATAAATGACTATGTTTATAGTTTAAACCCAGAAATATGTTCCCAGAACACTTAAATTTCACTTAGCTCAGCATATTACATTACCCTTAAAAAAAATCTTTGGTATGAGTCAGTTCTCTCTACAAGACAAAAAGTTTTAGAACACTTGCAGATTTCTTTGTTTTTGTTTAGTGATTTATTTTCTACATTCTACAACAATACTGGGGATTTCAAAACTATAAAATAACACATATGGGATTAGGTAATTATGTAACAACAAGAAAAACAACACTAAGTTGTTATTTTAAGACACAGAGGTCAGCCTTTTTGTAATAGTTCTTGCAAGAACAGTATTGTCAAGTGCATTTGCAAAATCTGTCAAGCACCATAATGAAACTGTCTCTCATGAAGGCCGTCCCAGGAGGGCGAGACCAAAACCTACCTCTGCCGCAGACGAGAAGTTAATTTAGAGTTATCAGCCTGAAAAATGACCAATTAACAGCACCTCAGATTAGAGGCATTATGAAGTCTTTACAGAGCAGAAGTAGCAGAAACATCTCACCATTAACTGTTCAAAGGAGATTAATGCATTTTTTGGACGCCTTCAGCATTCCTTTACAATGTAGAAAGAAATAAAAATTTGGAACCATCATGGAGTTAGAAAGTGTTCTAAAACTTTTGAATGGTAGTGTATACCCGAAAAATTATTAGTCAGGTTCTAAGGAAAAATCCGGGGGTCGAATGCATTCCCCTATATATGTAGGTAGGATAAATATTATATTTTACTGAGGCAAGATTTGTGATTAGAAAGGGAAGATCTGAAAAATCTATCTGATTTTCAGCAATGTTATCACAGCTCATGAATGTTCAGATACGTACCCTACACTGGAGTGTGTTAAATCCTTGTGTGTCTCTGCAGGCCCACGTCCTCTGCACTACACACCAGCGGTGACCCGTCTCAGCCGATTATCATTTCAGACACACCCAGCCCAGCCGTCAGCATCATCACCATTCCTAGTGACACCGAGGACGAAGACGACACCAAAGTTCCGCCCACAAGGTGATTGGCATGTAATGATCCGCCTCATGACGGTAGTTCATTCTGCAGCGTTTTTTTTCTTCCAGCTCAAGTCGATACCCTCAAACGAGTCTCAAGTACAACGTACGAATCACATCAAGTCCCAAACGATCAGTTTCTTAGAAGCGCTGAAGGACAAAAGTTATACAGGTCGAACATTTATTTAGAAACAATACAGTTGCACTTGCAAGCAGCTCACAGACCATTAGGTAGTTTTTGTCGTAGACATTTTGTATGAAATGGACGTTAAGATATAATTCTGCAATCAGTAATTCAATTTAAATTAAAATCAGCAGTTTTATTTATTATATTTAAAAATAAATATGTAAGATATTTTTAAAAAATCCAGGAAAACCAGTATAACTGTTTCTGGGTGCTAAATCTTAATCCTGTAGACAGACATTAGTTCTCATGAAAATACAATTTTGCGATCCTGCACCCAAACAGCAGACTTTCTGCGAGAGCTGCAAAAAAATCCACCTCAGCAGCAGTTAACCCGATTTCACATCTCATTAAAGCCTGCATTATCGATGGGCGTGCCTCCTCTGTGCCCACTGTTTCCTCCTCTCCCACCTGAGCAGAAAATCCGGTGCGTCAGCTTCCCTGACACACCTTGTGCCTGTGTGCCACTTCTAAGAAAAATCTTATAGACTGGAAATTTTGTGAGCCTGAAAAGATGATTCGAGTCATCTTTAGAGAAAAGACCCTTATGTGTCATTCTTTTGCCCAAAAAAAAAAAATTATAATAATAATCTAACAAACTGCTTTGCGATTTTCTCTCAGCTGCAGCGTGAACCAGCGTGCGAACGTCATCAGCTGCGTGACGGTCCACGACTCTCAGGACTCGGACTCGTCCACCTGCAGCCCCCTCAGTCCTAAACGCTTGCCCAACTTTGCGGAGAGCAGCGGACAAGGCTCCAAGTCTTTGGCTGTGGTCATGCCCTCACTGAAGACTCAGCCCTGGGACGGGGCGACCAACGGTATGTCATCACTCCACAATAATCCTGATAAATATAGTCTTCTTCATGTTCTTATGTTTTTTTTTTTCCCCCTTAAATTTGTTTGTCTTAGAGCTAAACAGCACAACATCCGGAAAATCGAAGAAGACATCAGCTCTACAGTCGTCCCACTCAGGATTGTCCAGCAGCGAGCGGCATCAGAGGACAGTGACCACCAAGTCCCAGCCTCTCAACCTGAGTCAGGTAGAGACACGCCTCCTGCCCCAAATTAAGCCTTCGGTCTAAGAAAAAGTAGCTTTCTTTTGCATATTTTTCACACTTTAAATAATTCATATCATCAAACTAATTTTAATATTATATATTATACAGAGATATCAAAAGTAAATATAAAATGTTGGTTATAAAAGATGATTTTATTTCTTAAGGGGGAAAACTGAACATGTGAAAAAGTAATCACCCCCTTGGCGGGTCACACTGAGTCTTTTACACTATTTGCATAATTTATTTAATTCTGTCACACTTTAAAGTTTTTGAGCATTATACGGAGCCTCAGCATCTCAACCGCATTTAAGATTTAATTTTTTCAGCTTTTTTTTTTTTTTTTTTTCAATTCCTTCCCGTCACTAGGGAGCGCCCAAATTTAGGCTACTACTACCAGTCAGTTAGGAGTTATAGAGTCAGTTAGAGTCTATCATGTGTTTCCTCCAAACCGCATCTTTTCAAACTGCTCGTTCACGTACACACTCGCTCGCGTAACACACTCGGAGAACAGCACTATCCAGCCCTTCCGCTTGCGTGAGCTCACAGATTGTCTGTAGAGCCGCGATTAATGTGAGAGTACTATTTGCCTCCCATCCCCCCCCCACTGAAAGAGCTCAGCCAATCAGCCAGACAGCTTTTTCTATCATCTGCCTGGGAAGGCCTGGGTTTGATTTCCAGCCACTAGATGCAGTGGAAGTTCCGGATAAAATGAGAGGGTGACCTCAGGAAGCACATCCAGTGTAAAACCCAAGCCAAGTTGTTGTGCGGATCGGATGGTCCGTTGTGCTACAAGAACAGCTGAAAGATTAACAACATGTTATTTAAAAACTGCATTTTGTATTTACTCTGGTTCACCTTTGTGTGATGTTAAAATTTGTTTGTTGATCTAAATCAGTTAAGTGTGATAAATAAATGTGCAAAATGAAAAAAGATTTAGTATGATGCTATATATTGTGCCTGATTTAGTCATTCTTTAGTGAAGTTATAGTAAATGTTTCGTGTAAACCAAACCGAACCAAAGCAAAAATTGATGGTACAGGCAAAGTGTAAGTGTTTATAGTCTATAGAGAATAAAGTTAATGATTGTAAAACCCCTTTACGGTTTATTACGGTGATCTCAGTAAACTGTATCAATCAATCAGTCAGTCATTAGTCTGATAATATTAGCCTTTATCCTCTATACGAATTTGGGTATTAAAACAGAGAAGTGTGCCAGAAGCACGGCTGGCTGAGGGTAAAGTAGGTCACTGATGAGAGCAGCAGCTCAGACATAACGTTCAGGCTGTTCTTCTGGATCTTGTTTGTTTGTTACTCAAAAGAGCACATGAATAGATTTCGTGCTTGTTTTTTTTTTTCTCTCTCTCTTCTCCAATGTTGCTTTTTATAGTGTGTTTTTGGAAGATCATGTTCTAGTGAGCAGAGTGCGCTTTTGTAACAGAGCAATGATGTAATCTTAAAAAATAAAAATCGGCTTATAGTAGCCACCAATGCTGCTCTTGACAAAAAAAAACAACCTCTCGTACACCGAGACGCAGTTTCTTCAGAACTAGATGGTTGAATCCAGTAAACAAGCCGAAGCAGGGGATGCAGCACTTTTCCCCAACAGCCCGTGTTTCGCTTTGAAAGAGAAAGAATTCTTTAAAAGTACAACATGCAATCTTTCAAGATTAAAAGACACCCCGTGCACATGATGTTTTTTTTTATTTTTTAGCAAAGCTACCATTAAAGCTCTCTACACCGTATTTCTGTCTCTGCTGTGCTGAAAATACTCCCGCACCACTTTAGTATCTCGATAGTGTTTGTTCTACGGCGGACTCCCTCTCCTGATCAAGCGAGCTGATAAATTGTGCGCATCATCAAAAACCCGACATCATGTAAAGCTTTTCTGCGAGTTTCCTTGTGAAAAAACTAAAATCACTCGGGTGCAGCACTCAGCATCTTTTTAAACAGATACGCGTCTCATCTTCTGTGTCTCCTTGTGTCCGTCAGGTCCAGCAGCCCGGGATGTCTTCTCATGACAGGTCAGGAGGCGGGTCCCTGAGACGTCAACCCACTTATCCTCCCGCAGGCCCGTCGCACTCCTACAGGCTGCACGAGGCTTCACTCTTCAGCTCCGCCCCTAACCTTTACGCCTACCCCGCGTCGGCCGCCCTCGCCTCGGTGTCGCAGGCCGTGGATCAGCTTCACAACTCCGCCGGCGCTTCCTCTTCCTCCTCCGCCTCCTCGTCCTCGTCATCCTCCATCAGGCACACGCGTGCGGCCGGGCCTTACTCCGCCTCTCTGAGTCTCCTGCAGAAGAGCAGCGCCATGGGGCTGATGGGCCAAGCAGCCGCCTCGCACTGCCCGCAGCAGCAGCTCCCCGGGCAGCCGTACCCTCTCGGGCAGAGGAAACTCGCCCAGTACCCTTACCTGTGAGACACGCCAACCACACCGCAGAACAAACCCTGATTATTATTGTTGCTTTTCTTTGATCATTATTTTTAAAAATGAAAGTTTTTATGTAGTAATGTTTGTTTTAATGCAGCTCATGTTAAACCATATACTGTCTGATCTAATGTGTAGGTGCATCGGTTTACATTTTGTTCTTGAAGTTTAGTGGAAGGTATGACTGTATAAATAATAATAATAATAATAATAATACTGTTCTGTAGCACTTTTAGCGGTGTTCAAAACACGTTCTCGCTTTCCTTTTTATCATCCTTTTATTGAACAGATATTATCATTAACTTCACCCCTTATTTGAACAGGATTAGTTTCTCTGCACGACTCCTGTAACACATTGTACTGAAGTCCAGAACGTAGCCAGATATACAAAACTGAAACAAAACGACGAACAATATCAACTTAGTTGTCATCTGTGAGTTTATTTCCCTTGAATAACACCACACTATTAGCGTCAGGGTCAGGGGGAGATCAGTGGTTAAGGCATTGGACCACGGTTTAGAAGATCCCAGGTTTAAATCCCATCACCCCAAAGTTGTCCCTGTTGGTGCCCTTAAATGTGCGATAAATGAGTAAAAAAATGGGTAAGGCATCTGCCGAATGCCGTACTGTAATTGTATAACGGTAATGATGAGATGATATCTGTCTATGAAACTCGTCAAATGATCAGAGCAGGTTAGTCTGTGTGTCCTGTATTGTCCTCAGGTGCAAGGACGGAAACGAAATCACAGAGCAGCTCTTGTAACTGCAAACTGATCCTGTCCAAATAGGTTTTTTTTCTTTTCCTCCTCCTGTTTTTTCGCAGCCTTTGTGTATTAATCATTTTCAATTTTATTTTTTTGTTCAGTTTTATTTACAGGTGCCTTTGATTATAATAGCACTTATGTTTTAATACATTATTTATGTGTTTGTCATTATGTTGTTTTATATATATATGTGTGTGTGTGTGTGTGTGTTTTAATGCCTATCGTGCTGACAGTTGCATGTTGTTTATGTAGAGTCCTAGGCGCTACATAGTCAGATGTTTTTAGGCTGCATCAGCAAAATGATCAAATGAGAAAGCGATCGGATCAGATGAGGCGTTTATATGTGGTGTGTGGTGTGCAGCCGTCGATGCAGAGAGCACTTAAAAAAAAAAGAAGAAAAAAAAGAAGGGTTAACTTGGATGTGTACGTTCATAAACTCGTGCCTAGTACAGTTGTGCGTTTGATCCCGAGTCTGCTTTTCACAAGCTTCTTATTAGTGGACGTTCGCTCTAACTAGAAGATCGTGAATCGCTGCTTTTAGGCTGGTCACGTGTTCGTTTAGAATAAATCAGACTTGTGCAATTTGTGGATGTTTCTACTCTTCTGTTAGAACGTGGAGTGTGAAGTTGACCAAACTATGGCTATGTCCTGATAAATATATACATATTGTATATGCACAATAAACATTTTCAGTGTACATTGAACAGTTTTGTGTGGGAGCTTGTGTTGTTTTGTTTTATATACACTAAATGAAAACTAAAGATTTATTCATGTTCTTTTAGGAAGCCTATTTTGTAGACTTTTGTTAAATTAGTATTATTCCTTTATGTTGGGAAGAATTAGACTGAATGTTAAAATCTCTCTAATTTAGTATCATAAACTGCCTGGCCCAAAAAAAAAAGGTCTCTATTTCAGACGGGTGTAATTATCAAAGAAAACATCAAGTGAGATTTGAAATTATTATAACTGGATCAAAAACACTTCAACACATTATAAAAACCTAGATAAATGGTCATTACAGAAAAATACACACACACAATGTGATGAGAATTTACAGGATTGAGACTGAACAGCTACAGATGCATCCAAGTGACCACTTGTTAGTGAGACTTATCAAAATCAAAGTCTCCTTATTTTCTAGGGAGCATAAAGATTGGACTTTAAAGTAATGGAAAAAGGTCATGTGGTCTGATAAGTCCATATTGAGGACTAAGTTGAGGGACATGGAGGCGCCCGTCCAAAACACACCCTCGCCTCCAACAGAGACGGACTGCTCATCCATCCAGCTGGGGTCCCCTCTATCTGTCCACTGCTACGTGTGTTCAGTTTGTTCATCAAGCTGTTCATCAAAGTTACACAAAAAAATAGAACGCTTCCCAAAAAACAGAACGCTTCACAAAAACAGAACGCTTCCTTTAAGGATGTTTCAGCCTAGGATTGATTTTAAGGATTCGCAATACACGTAAAATCATTGTAATGGCTAAATGTGTAAAACAGTTATTTAGTTAAAGTGTGACAAATCCCCTTAAATTATAATATTTTTAGCTTAATATGCATGTTTTTTTTCATAAGTGTTTGTGAAAGGTATGAGAAAAGTAAGTACACAAGTAAACAGTAACAGATCCTAACAGTAGAGAAGATGTAAAGCGGCTCCGAACAGATTCGAATCATGGCAGAGTTCGCACGGGACAGCGGTTTGAAAGATAGCGATCGTGATGCTCATGCACTTGGCATACATTTGCATGAATTAACCTTAAGCAATATATCATTGCCGCAAGTAAAGTGATGCACATTTAACAAACAAAAAAAACAACAACAACAAACAAAAAATATTTTTAAATGTCTAAAAGAATTTTGTGTTATTTTAAGTATATGTGAAAAATGTTAGGGGGAAGAAATTTGATTTGATTAAATTGCACTACAAGCAATTTAGGAACGCCAATTAGTCCAAACTGTACTGTGGGAGGAAACCCACCAAGCACTGGGAGAACATTTCAATCATTTCAATCCTCAACCTGGAAGGCTTCGAAATTAAATCATCTTTAAAGCTCTTCATTTTGTGCCTTGAGCCAACGACAAACACACAGGTATTCGCTCGCCTGCCTTTACATGTTTATGAATTTCAGTAATATTCGATTTTCAATCCCTAGAGTTTGAGATGATGCGCGGTCATGTTGGAACAGGAAGGGGCCGTCCCCGAATGAAATTGTCCAAAATGTCTTGGTTTGCTGAAGCAGTAACAGTTCCTTTCGCTGGAAGTAAAGGGCCGAGCCCGACTCCTGATAAACAACCCCAAAACAAAGTCCAACATGACTGCGCACCCGTGCACAAAGCGAGGTCCAGACTCCTGATCTCAACCCGATAGAACACCTTCATGATGAACTAGAGTGGAGACTGTGAGACAGGCCTTCTCGCCCAACATCAGTGGTGAAGAACGGTCTAAAATTCCCATTAACACACTTCTAAACCTTGTGGAAAGCCTTCAAAGAAGAGTTGAAGCTGTTATACAGTAGCTGCAAAGGGGGCGGGGCCAACATCATATTGAACCCTATGGATTAGGAATTGGATGTCACTCATAAGTTCATATGCATGTGAAGGCGAATACTTTTGGCAATAAAGTGTTTATTACATTTTCTGGTATAAATGATGGTTTAGAAACCGTTACGTTAAAGATTTGGTGTAAGTGATTACAGAATAAATAAAATGGCTTTGTTTGGTTCCTGAGGGGGGTTTAGTTCTGCCCCCACCACCCTGCAGAGTCTAATCTAATCTAATCTAATCTAATCTAATCTATGCATGATGTCCAGTACTGAGTGCTTCATTATCCTGATCAGGTTTGGAATGAAACATTGCAGAGAGATTTCCAGAAACAGGTCTGCGTCTGTAAATAGAGTTAATATCACAGCGTTAATTAAATTCACATGTGTACAGAGAATGAGGTAACAGTATCGCTATAATGTGGACTGTACTTTTCTGTTAAGAATATCAATTTCTAGTTGAGTGTTTATCTACACAATAATACTTTATTTTTATTATTTCATTATTATTATTATTTTTTATTTTTAAACGTCTGCCCGGATGAGTCGGACTTTTCTAATGCATCGCAGCGATAGCACGGTTTCACGAGAAGGTTGTGGTGTTGCACCGGACCGCATTAACGACACACTGAATTGGCCTATAAAAGCCATTATAGAGCTCATTATTGCTGGAAATGAGAGTAGTTTACTGAAAGCAATCAGAAAGTAAAAGAGGGTCGGAGGCACTGCGGGGAGTTCGTGTGGCCGTGACCTCTATATCATGTCAGCCCAAATCGAATCGGCTTTTATCCCTATTAGCTCAGCTTTTAATTTTGTACTTTCATAGATATCATTTTTTTCTATGATGTGTGTGAAACTTTCATTTATATTCAGGAACCTGTTTAAATGTGCTAGGAGAGATAAGATCTTGTCTTTTTAAGACTTTGGGCTAAGCTCAGGTTTCTACCAAAAGTATGTGGACACCTGGCCATCGCACCCATACTGTATGTGCGTGTTGAACAAGCCGTTCCCGATTTATTCCCCTTAATCCTTAATTTCATTTTCTGGTATAAATGATGGTTTAGAAACCGTTACGTTAAAGATTTGGTGTAAGTGATTACAGAATAAATAAAATGGCTTTGTTTGGTTCCTGAGGGGGGTTTAGTTCTGCCCCCGGCACCCTGCAGAGTCTAATCTAATCTACTCTAATCTAATCTAATCTAATCTAATCTAATCTAATCTAGCCTTAAGGCTTTCCTCTGGATTTCGGATTGTAACTCTGGGGGGTTTGTGCATGTTCAGCTATAAGAGCATTAGTGAGCTCAGGTACAGATGTACTTGGTGTTCTCAAAGGTTGTGTGGTTTCCTCTTACCTCACATGTTCCAAAGATTCCCCATAAGCCTCATCAAAGTGATTACTGAGTAAGAGTGGATGGATCAAAAGGTTTTGTGTGTTAACTAGAGACTCTCTCTCTCTCTCTCTCTCTCTCTGTCACATGGTGCTCCTGAGCTCCCAGTGATCCAGACGTCCTCCAGTCTCCAGACCTGTCTGACTCGTCCTGGTGCTCATCTTCTGGTTGGAGATCTGTGCCTTGGTTGGGGTGTGTCTGGTCACCAGGGACGCTTCCACTTGACCATGAAGATGCTCCTCATGGACGCGGCTGATGCAGACAGGTGTTCTCTGATAGCTTGTGACTGTTCCTACAAACAGTTTTGTACCTGAGCCTACAATAAAGAAAGTGGACTCTATATTAACTTCGACAAATGACTTATGGACGTTGTGTTTTTCGCACTTATTCTGGATATTCATGGACACTTGGGGACATCGCACACCTGCACATTCATGCGGGAATTTCACACTCCGCGGAATTTCTATTTAAATCCCATTTCATCTCCACACTGAACTTTTCTATAATTTTTCCATATTTGTACAGAGAAAATTTTTTTTTCCTTATTTCTACAGCTAGGTTTTCTGATATTTTATATTTTGTTTTATTTTCTATAAATATATTTACCTAAGCTAAAGTTTTCTATTTCTTATTTCCATATTGAATTCTTCTTATTAATTTTTTTTTTTAGCTCATGGGCGGTCGTTTAAGCATCCTACTTTTTGTTAAACCTGTAAAACCGCTTTGTGACAGTGACCCTTGTTAAAAGCGCTATATCAATTAAATTAAATAGAATTTTTAAATCCGACTTTGATGGAATCATGTACAGGACCATGGTGGACTGGTGGGAAGTAAAACTTGTTCACTTTTGGGCATTTAGCAGACGCTCCTATCCAGAGTAACTTACATCTTTTTTATCTCATTATACATCTGAGCAGTTGAGGGTTAAGGGCCTTGCTCAAGGGCCCAACAGTGGCAACTTGGTGGTTGTGGGGTTTGAACCTGGGATCTTCTGAACCGTAGTCCAAAGCCGTAGATTCATACTAGTCTTTGAATGAGCGTTGTGACACACCTATTAGATTTGCATGGTCTCGGTTTGCACTGCTATTTTTACGCTCCTTCCATCATAACCGCCGTCGCCTTGGGGCAGCTTATAAATAATCTGAACGCGAATCCAAACTGTATGTGTGTATTTGTTAAAAGCAGTACAGAAATTGAATTCCCTTCACCTTTGGGGTTAATGAGCTCCACCATTTTCACCTGCTGCAATTTGTAACTATTAAGATATAAATGTAAGCAAGCGTTGTCCAGAACATCCATCTCTCAATTCAATTTACCTTTAACGATCCATTTGTTAAAAAAGACAAAAGACCCCCCCCGTGTTAACGATCCCTGGTGAAGCGCTCCAGTTATGTATCTCACAAACACCTGATGAATAGCAGTGTTTATTAAAACAAGCACCATTCGAAATGAAAACAGATTTCATCAGATCCTCATGTCGAGGAGGCACAAAACTTTACCCTCATGCAAAGTTCACTGCAAAATGTACAGGTATCTTTATTGCAGAGAAGATCCAATCCTTTAAATATTAATCTACTTAACACTCTGTATAATCCCTTTATGTGTCTTATTGCACCCTACCCTTCATCATGATATTCTCGTTAAATGTATTTATTGGTATATTGTAAAGAACTCTTTGCTCCCTGGTTGTTGTACCTTCATCACGGTTTGGTTACGGTTCATTTTCTTTTTTTGTTCTTCTTCCCGCTCAATCGGAGCATCGGTAAACATCACTGTCCTTCTTTTTTTTTCTTCTTCTTTTTCTTCTTCTTTTTTTTTTTTTTGTTGTAAGCCATTATATTCAGTACAGCAGCGTCCGTTCATAAAACCACACGCCCTTTAGAAAATGAAACATAGTAAAAACCATAGTGGTATAAAACGACACCAGAGAGGAGACGAAATAAAAATGCGTTTTGTGTGCCTGTTCACAAAGACGGTCCTCTTTCTTGTAGGCTTCTTTTTATGAACCATGTAATTCCCAAAGGTCAACCTTCTCAGCATGTTGAAATTCTCATTCATGACAAGTGCATGTTTCACTCCGCTCAGGAAACAAGAGCGATACGTCATGTGATGAGTCACGACACAGCCGCTGCTCAGAGCGAGTCTCTGCACGCCGCGTCTCAGCGGCCCGGAGCGAGTGCACCCCCGTCCTCATACAGTCGTGACCCTCATGACCACCTCGCGGTTGGAGTTGGAGGCGAGGCGTGCTTCGCTGGGCCTCATCTGACTCAGGATATGCAGGATGGTGTAGCCGCAGTGGTGGTTGAGGATAGTCCTGAGCCTCCGAATGCGCTGATTTCTCCTGCCGCCGCTGCCCAGGCCGTGAGGATTGGAGCGCGAGCCACGCGCCGACGCTTTACTGCTCGAGCTAATCGGCTCGCCCAAGTCCTTGGCCTTTTCATAGTTCAATACTTTCCACTGCTGATTGACAGCTTGCCAGCGCTTAAAGATCCGGTAGACCGACGAACCCTCGTGAATGATGAGGCCTGCGGGGAAAAAACGGAACAACGATCATGTCCTGGGGGACAGTGTGTAAAACTTTCATTGTTTAGAAATCTATTTCTATATCCGAAATAATCTTTTAAAAAATTGAGAGAAATAAAACCCAACGTATAGTGATGTGTACTGAAATGAAGTGGATAATGGATGGTTTCTTTGGTGGTTAAATACATGAATAGACAGAGGGACGGATGCATGGAAGGAATAAAATGATAGTTAAATAGATAGATTAGTTGGATGGATGGATGGATGAGTGGATTAATAGATGGATTAAATTATTTAAATGGATGGATGGATGCATGAATAGGTGGTGGATGAATATACAGTTATTTAA
Source organism: Clarias gariepinus (assembly GCF_024256425.1). Taxonomy (NCBI): domain Eukaryota; kingdom Metazoa; phylum Chordata; class Actinopteri; order Siluriformes; family Clariidae; genus Clarias; species Clarias gariepinus. The sequence goes on along the minus strand of NC_071121.1, from coordinate 23,527,075 downwards.
ATTAATGTTAATTTTCCTAGATAGATAGATAGATAGATAGATAGATAGATAGATAGATAGAAAGATAGATAAATACATAGATAGATAGATAGATAGATAGATAGATAGATAGATAAACTGGATGTATGGACAGATGGACAGATAAATAGATGGATGGATGGATGGATGGATGGATGGGGTTGGGTATATAGACAAGCAGGATTGGGTGGATTTGTTGGATGGATGGATGAATGAATGGGTATGTAAATGGATGGATTCATGATAATTGGAATTACAGATAGATTACAGATGGGTAGATAGGTGAGATGGATGGAGGGATAGATAAATGATGCAAGGATAGATGAATTTGTAGTTGAACAGCTGGATGATTTGACTGATGAATGGGTGGATTTTAAGTTGCATGGATGAATGGCTATTTAAATGGATTGATAGATGCATGAATAGATGGTGGATGAATATACGGTTGGTTAAATTACTGATAATTGGCCTGACAGGCACATTGATAGATAGACGGATGAGCTGGATGTATGGACAGATAGATAGATAGATAGATAGATAGATAGATAGATAGATAGATAGATAGATAGATAGATAGATAGATGGATGGGGTTGGGTACATGGACAGACAGGATTGGATGGATTTGTTGGAAAGATGAATGAATGGGTAAATAAATGTGTGAATTGACGGTAATTGGAATGACAGATATACTGATGGGTAGATAGGTAAGATAGATGGATGGATGGATGGATGGATGGATGGATAGATAGATGAACAGATAAATTTGTAGTTGAACAGCTGGATGAATGGATGGATGGAGAGTCGCATGGATAAATGATTGTTTAGATAGATCAATAAAATTAACATGTAGGTGGTTGAAAAGGTTGATAGATACTTAAGCAACCATTTAATTAAATCCACATCAATTGTAAACAGTGCATTATGGGTAACTTTGAGTGATATTGTATTATGCGTAACCCCACAATATATCAAATGTTCAATGCAAATGCAAAGGCTTCCTTATACTTTCTTGTGTTAGTTTTTTAAGTTAATCTAATAATTTCACAGTTTTCTAAATTAACGTAAATCTGCTTATTTGTCAGTTGGATATTTTATTCTGCAGGCCATGTCTTATGCTTGGACCGTGTACAGCCTCAGAAATCGAGAAGTTTGCTGAATATGATTTTTAAATCATATTTAAAACTATGAATAATTAAAAAAGCTAGCAAATAAAATGTTCGTTCCTTAGCTCGGTCCTGGGAATGGATCTAATCATTAACACTTTAGCAAAATACGTAAAGAATAAAAGAAACATGAAGTAAATGATACAGTTTAAAATCCTATGGCTCTGGTTTACAGTGATGTCCAACAATAATTTAGTAATATAATGTAGTATATCATTGGTGATTCACACAATATCTACAGTTATAGACGCTGCATTTATTCTGCTCCAATAATTTATTGTAAAATGAGTCACAACGTGAGTCAGAGTCTCTTTGAGCCGACCTAAAAGACCTTGTACTGAAACGGCCGGATGCTAATGGCTATGTAAATAACCGGTGCCTACATTAATGGCCACGGGAAAGGTCATCCAGCGGGTCGCTGTTTGTTTAATCATCTCGTTTCCAGCACGCCTCCACTCACCTATGCACACGATGTCCATGAAGCCGTACATGCCGTAGCAGATCTGGAAGAGCAGGTCCTGCCGCTGCCACTTTGCCGAGGGGCTGAGCGAAGACCACACCAGCCACGAGATGCTGGCGATGAGGAAGAGCGAGCCGAGGATGATGGCGGCGATCTGCACCTTCTCGATGACGGTCAGAGAGATGGCCTGCCACTGAAACGACAAAAAAAGCCACACAACACTGGTTCATCCGGCTGAACACCACATGGCACATGGTCAGAGCTCACCCACTTGTACACTTCGAGTGTTTTTATCTAAAGAAAAAGAGGTTGATGGGCAGACAAGCCAAATTCCACCCTTATAGAAATCCTCTGCTCTGTTTTACTCAGCAAATGCATTATGGATGAAATGAATCATCAACCACATGCTACTACTGTCTTGCCTTTTGCCCTTTCTTTCCTTTGTTTCAGCGTGGGATTTGGACCGTACTGTTCTTACCTGCAGGGGGTTTTTGGTGCTGATGGCCAGCACTTGGTATTTGAAGTAGCAGAGCTCGCAGCTCCAGGAGCCTCTCTCGCTGATCCAGCGGATGAGACAGGGCTGATGGGTGCAGCGCACCGAACCGTCACAGCGGCATGGACTCAACAGCTCCCCCTGATAGACACAAGATCACAAAAACATGAAATTTTTTTTTTTCTTTTTTGCTTTAATAATCGTAGATGTTGAGAGACATGTTTGTTAGAGCAAATGCTGATCTGAAGTTCCTTTTACAGAAATGTCAACCGTAATCAGAATAACAATTAAGTGCTCTCGGGTCAGCGTAACCAGCCCAACGGTATCGCGGCCCTGAGGCTCGCAGCTAAGCTCTGACGCCTTCTTTTCCTGCATGAGCCTGCAGATAAGCACATCTGCTTCGTTTCAGACCTAGTCTAGCGTGCCCCCGAACAGCAGCAGGTACGTGAGCTTCACCCAGTGATTTCACACCCAGCTGTAAGCCACCGTTATGGCATCTGTCACTTGATATTAAGCCATTCCAACATGACTCCCAATATAAGATATCAGCATATGAGGTAGGAATTGATGCATTATAAACTCCATGGAGCCAAAAAAGCTCTATAATGACCTAACAGTATTGACCCACACTGAGATTTTCATTATAGCTGCAAAGATTATATGTAGATGCCTAAGCTTAATCATAAATAAAAGGCTTGGGCAGCACCCAGTGTCTTGGACTAAAAATTGTATCCAGTGACTTAACTTCTACATTTGGTCACTTAAATCTAAAATGGCTTCCTTTTCAGATCATACAGTACAAAACACATGCAGGTACTGTACTGTACTGTAGCAAGCCTTGGAATAGAAGTGTCTGAGAGGTAATATGATCACGTATGACTGAGAAGCGAGAAAGCATTGAAATAGCCATCTGAAGGAAGTATAGTAGGTTGAAGCAAAAATATGCATTTACTTAGATTTAACGAAATGGTCCCTACACTCGTGAGTAAGAAATATGAAATGATAAAAAAATTCTCATTTGGAATGGAAATTCAGTGCATGCAGTCAGCGTCTAGCCACAGTGTAGCCGCAGGATCTACTTTGTTGGCAGTGCGTGGAGTGATGTGAAGAACGTGCAGGTTAATAAGAGTCGAGCTATTCCTGCATCTCTCATACGCCCAGCCAACCAATCAATACTGGTCTCAAACCTCTTAAACATGACTCGCCTGGCAAAGGAAAATCTCCGTTCTATGATTTCCTGTAAGCTCTGTAAGGCTCTAGGACCACTGATCCATGGAATTGGCTGGCAGGTCCACTGGCATATGGAATGAGTTGTGAAGTTCATTGGTTCTAGAATTGTCTTCAACTGGTTAGACTACTTGGTTTTAAAATTGGTTTCCAAATCTATTGGGTTATAGATACTAATTCTCTTAATAACTCATTGGGTTCTAGAATTGGATCCAGGTCTGTCGAGTTCTGGAAAGGGTACCAAAATACAGTGGGCTCAGAAACTGATCGTCTTTCCATTCTGTTTTTACAATTGGTTGTAAGCCATGCCAGAAATAAAGTGGGGTTAAATTAAGTACTGGCCCACATTAAGCATGACCAGAATTAGGTTAAGAACTGTCTATGGTATTATTAAAATCTAAAAAAAAAAATAGTACTGAACCATAAACTTTATAATACAAGCCTAGTCAGAAAAGATGACTTAAACAATTGTTAAAGTTGCGTTCTGGTAAATCGACACAGAACAAACCCGAGCTATGTTCGAAAGTGAACATGAGAGCATTTCCACAACCACAGTGTGATATGAACTCACAGGATTGGGACTAAACAGCTGTGTGGCCATAAAAATCCATTTGTTAGTAAGACTTATCAGAAAAAGGTCATGTGATGTGATGAGTTCGGATTGACCCTACTCCAGCACGATGGATGCGTCAGGGTAAGAAGGGAATCACATGAAACAATGCACACATCATGCATGGCAGGTTGGAGGCAGTGTTATGATCTGGGGTTCCTTCAGTTGCTCAGGTCTAGGCTTGGCAATGTTATGTGGCAATAAAAAGAAGTCAGACCTGAAATTACCGAATGATCAGGTTTATCACATCTATGGAGTTTTTCTTCCCTGATGGTACAGGAAACATGCCAGGATTCAGGTTTTAAGTACATGGGGTTCTTGTGGAATATGAAATGGTAGAAATAAGTTTATTTCCAGATCTAAATCTAATCTAATATCCTAATTACTGCAGTGAGGCACTTTGGGCACACTGCATATTTATATTTTGCTGTTAATGCTAGCGCTATTTTCTCTATATGCTTAACTGATTCACCCCCTAACTGCGCCTGCCTTTAATAAACTACTCATTAAGAATCTCATTAGGATCTGAGAGTGAGCTGTTAATACGTTTTTTCTTTTTTCGCTTTCCTTATTTAATTCCAATTCTGAAACATTTGGGTTTGG